>NC_071355.1:135141774-135480524 GCF_943734655.1 Sabethes cyaneus
CGTACCAGTTTGCCTGAACGGCTTTCCGGTGATTGCGATGATTCCGGTTACATGTTGCGAGCTATTGCCGTACCGATTAAGACTACCATTTGGGTCATATATTGTGCTGTTAGTCAGCGACTCAAGTATATCAATGAGCAGCGTATCTTGAAAAATAGAAAGATGCTCCATCGAGCACGATTCCAAAGTTTTCTGGCAAACAATACAGTCGAGTGTGGAGTAATTTGACGAAACATCGACAGAGCTCTATAAAAAACTTTTTAGAGGCTGCAAAGCTGAAAAGGCTGGTCCCAGTACGTTTGAGTCAGGCAGTATTAAGTGAAAGATTATAACGACCAAAGATGGAATTAAAATGAGGAAGAGGAAGGTTCAGTTGATAGTTTTGGCCTAGCCTCCAAAGCGCCGCCACTTCTTCGATACTCATTAAAATATGTAAAACAAAATATCACTTTATCATTATTTTATTATTGTGCTCTTAGCGTATTGCACTGCACCGCTATGCTTCCATCAGGCAAAAATGCTGTCCCACATGAAAATACTACTTATTCACTTATTAGCAGCATGTTAGAATTGCTGCTCAGACGTTCGATAACATTGAGGATATTGGCCATCTTTGGCGTGCCATTTTTAGAAATCGAAAATGCTGAAATTGTAGCTGTTATTCTGACCGATACCGTATGTCCGCTATTTAGATCCTGACTTGTTTACACTGTCGATACCGTGGCCGTTTGCTGGCGAAGATGAAATAGCGTTGTTTTATCCGTCAAGATGGTAGAAGCTCTTGACATTGGCACTCCGCACGCAATAGCTCTTCCGTGTATGCTGCCTATATGTATGAAATCTAGATCTTTGTTTAGAAATAATGGAAATAATTTACTTACCGTATATAATTCAGCAGAATAATTCCAAATATACCCTTGGAATCGGTAGCTCCACAAATGTATTTTCGTTTTCGGTTTAAGGAATAATTAATAAACAAACATATGTCGTTGCTACAGTAACTTTCTTTAAAGTTGCCAGTTATTGTGATATGTGGAACATAGCAAGCAAATAAAATAAAAATGGCAACATGGATTTCGCGTAGCTGGCGCACGCTGACACAGATGTCGCTAGTGTATTGGTTAAAGTTTTACACATGGTTTGAAATATATATTACTAGCTGACCCGACAAACTTCGTATTGCCACAAATTAACCTGTGTTGTACATAAATCATGAATCTCGGATGATCTTTGTCACTTCTCGAGTTTTGCAAGCCCCCCAGTGGGCGGCGCTTCCGACGGCGGGTCACCGGCAACACTCGCGACCGGCTCGTCCTGAATGATCTAGTGTTACTATAGATAGTTTTTGTGGTCTTGTTATTGATTAATGTTTTATGGAAGAGTCTCGAATTTCTCGAGTTGGATTAGTTTTTGAGTTTCGCAAAAATTTCTGTTTTATTTGTATGAGAGTCCATATCCCCCTACCACAGGGGTGAGAGGTCTCTAACTATCATAAAATAAATTCAAGACTCAAAAATCTCCTACATGCTAAATTTGGTTCCATTTGCTTGATTAGTACTCAAATTATAAGGAAATTTGTATTTCATTTGTATGGGAGCCCACCCTCTTAAAAGGGAAAGGGGTCGTAATACACCACAGAAAAAAAATTCTGCCATCTAAAACTCTCACATGCCAAATTTGGTTCAATTCGCTTGATTAGTTCTCGAGTTATGAGGAAATTGGTATTTCATTTGTACAGGAGCCCCCCCTCTTAAAGTGAGGAGGGGTCCTAATTCAACATAGAAAATTTTATTGCCCTCGAAAACCTTCACATGCCAAATTTGGTTCCATTTGCTTGATTAGTTCTCGAGTTATGAGGAAATTTGTATGGAAACCCCCCCTCTTAAAGGGGAGAGGAGTTATAATTCCCCTTATAAAGAGGGGAGGGGTCTCAAATTACCATAGAATAAATTCTTGTCACCGAAAACACCCACATGCCAAATTTGGTTCTATTTGCTTGATTAGTTCTCGAGTTATGAGGAAATTGGTATTTCATTTGTACAGGAGCCCCCCCTCTTAAAGTGAGGAGGGGTCCTAATTCAACATAGAAAATTTTCTTGCCCTCGAAAACCTTCACATGCCAAATTTGGTTCCATTTGCTTGATTAGTTCTCGAGTTATGAGGAAATTTGTATGGAAACCCCCCCTCTTAAAGGGGAGAGGAGTTATAATTCCCCTTATAAAGAGGGGAGGGGTCTCAAATTACCCTAGAATAAATTCTTGTCCCCGAAAACACCCACATGCCAAATTTGGTTCTATTTGCTTGATTAGTTCTCGAGTTATGCAGAAATTTGTGTTTCATTTGTATGGGAGCCCCCCCTCTTAGTGGGGGGAGGGGTCTCTAACCATCACTAAAACCTTTCCTGGCCCCAAAAACCTCTACATGCAAATTTTCACGCCGATTGGTTCAGTAGTTTTTGATTCTATAAGGAACACAGGACAGACAGACAGACAGACAGACAGACAGACAGACAGACAGACAGACAGACAGACAGACAGACAGACAGACAGACAGAAATCCTTCTTTATAGGTATAGATATGAACATAAATGTCTGTTCTCTGTGGTTTGATTTTGTACCGCATGAAACAAAAGTACATAGAGTCAGCTATAAAGTTTACATATCCTGGATAGAGAATCACCAATTATTTTCAGTCTTCAGTGCATTCCAATGTGTTTTCAAATGCTAACGGATTTATTTTCTTGATTAGTATCATCTGCGCCAAGAACCAAACATATAACCTATCAGTTCGTAACCATAAATACAATTGCGAAACTCTAATAATCTCCCGAAGCAGAAACAATATATATCAAATGAAAGGTAATGCTTTTTCTTGCCTTTATTATCCATTTTCATCATTCCCACTGTTGGTAATTCAATAAAATATTACATTTAAAGTCGAGTTCCATATAGGTGCCAGCAAGCATTTTGGGAATAGGCGTTTTTGACAAGCTATCACCCGCTTGGAGGCGCTGCATAAAAAAAGTGATGAAAAGTAAAATCGCTGTCAAACTCCATACATTTTTGAAAAAAGCTGAAATAAAATGCGGTTTTTGATTAATCCTTTCAATTATCAGGATTTTAGATATTGTCAATTGCAAGGAAAATTGTACCATCCAAAGCGCGATATCGCTCATGAAAGTGCTATTTTGCATTAAATCGTTTCGGTATCTTCGGCGCACTTTTTCGTTATCTTCCAAGCAATAAGTGCGCCGAACATACCGAAACGATTTAATGCAAAATAGCACTTTTATTAGCGATATCGCACTTTGGGTGATAAAATTTTCCTTGCAATTGACAATAGCGAAATATTGGAAGAAATTTGTTTATCTACGTTAAAGTAAGTGAAAATATTCGAATTAATTAACTTTATGGCAGAAAAAGGTTAATGTTTGATTTTGTACCGCATGAAATAAAAGTACTGTCACAACCCTACGGGATGCGACGCACCTTGCGTCCATGTACATTGTTCAACACAACACAACCCTGCTCCGAATTGCCAACTGTGCTCGCTTGACGGACGACAGATCGTAAGTAGAAGAAAAAGGCAAGTCATCAAAGTGCGATAGCGGATGTATAACCACAGAGAACAGACATCCATTCAGGAACAAATTTTTCGCGAGTTCTTGGATAAAATTTCAAATTAAAATCACCTAATATGCTAGCGACATCACCACTATAGTTTCCCAACTAAATGATTCTTTTGATTTGCACACTGACAACCTTTGGCTCCTCTGGCGCTTGTATATATGGACTATAAGCCTTATGCTAGCGCCAGAAGCTAGCTGTTGTGAGTTTAGTGTAGAATTTTATGCGCCTTTAGCGACACCATCACTATAGTTTCCCAACTAATTTGACATAAGTTTTATCCAAGCGGGGACCTTTCGCTTGGATGTCTGTTCTCTGTGGTATAACAAGCCGAAAAGGTGGTTACAACACAGAGAACAGACTACCAGATAATTGACAAAAAGTGTGTAAAAGGTTTTTATGTAATCGACGAGTAATCCTTCAATAGAGCACCCCTCGAGCAGTAAGTGGCAAACTAAATCTTGATGTCGCTGCCATCGCTGCTATGTACCTCCAGCACAAAGAAATATTAATAAAGGTACTTGGATATATTTTTAAGCGTTTGGCAAACTATTTCTGGAGGGCGCTACCGACAGATTTTACACACAAAAAATCGATTACTTCCTTCAAGCCTGTTAATCTGTTCTCTGTGGTTACAATTAATTATTACCAAATGTTTGATTATCCTAGAAGTTTCAACTTAACGCTAAAGTCATTACGTGCTAATTATTATACTTATCGTCATCTAAACCTAAATTGATTATTATATGATAGTTCCTAGTGCTACTTACATACAAAGGTAAAATTAAGATTTGCTTATACCCTAACCTAAGCTAACAATAGAATCAATATATATCCAGCTTTTTACGCGCTATAATGGCGGACGCTATAAATTGTGTTCGTAATATTCGAACAATCTTTTTGACAACTCTGCATCCATCAAAACTGGGCACTCTTCTCATGTACGGCAGTGTTGCTCTTTCTTTCGTTTACGCAAAAGAAGGAGAGCAATAGTTTTGTTTACATTTCGCACATTTTTGCTCTCCTTCTTTGACGTAAACGAAGGAAAGAGCACGGTAGTGTTGCAAGAGAAAAGTGCCAGATTTGATGTATGCAGAGTTGTCAAAAAGATTATTCGCATATTACGAACACAATTTATAGTGGCCACCATTATAGCGCGTAAAAAGCTGGATAGAATGCCAGTGTCGCTGTTTTTCTACAGGACTCATGGTGGTAAACATGGTGCTAATAATCTGTATCAAGTCTGTGAATCGGGAGCTTCATTGTCAAAGTTGCTCATTGTTATTTATCTGTTCTTTATCTGTGCGCTGGTTGGTGCTGTCATCAGTGCGCTCATCGCTGTGTTTTCATGCCAGTGAAATGTTTTTAAACGTTCTTTTTCTTTCGTCCGGATGAATTGAATCCCACAACTGCGCCCTTTTGCACCGATTTTTTCAGAAATTTGAAGCAAGCCTTGGAAGCAAGCGAAGTTTCCAATCACATTACTTGGCAGCCATAATTGAAATTTTAAACTGGTTGTCAAAGTTTGACAATGAGATTCCCCTTTTGATGAATCTCAGGCACACACACATATGCATATATAATGTATATACATTATCTGAGCATGTGTGATGTTTACCACGCGCACTGCAGCGACACTGGCATTCTATCCAGCTTTTTACGCGCTATAATGGCGGACGCTATAAATTGTGTTCGTAATATGTGAACAATCTTTTTGACAACTCTGCATACATCAAAACTGGGCACTCTTCTCCTGTACGGCAGTGTTGCTCTTTCTTTCGTTTACGCAAAAGAAGGAAGGCAATCCAGCTTTTTACAAGCCATAATGGCGGTCGTGTTCGTAATATTTGAACAGCATTTTTGTCATTTCTCTAATACATCGCACGTTTTCTTTCCGCGCGTTCACGGTAAAACTATAGGAATGTACGGAAAGACAACGTGCGATGTATTAGGGAAATGTCAAAAATGCTGTTCAAATATTACGAACACGTCCGCCATTACAGCTCGTAAAAAGCTGGATAGTTTTGTTTACATTTCGCACAGTTTTGCTTACCTTCTTTGACGTAAACGAAAGAAAGAGCATGGTAGTGTTGCAAGAGAAGAGTGTCAGATTTGATGTATGCAGAGTTGTCAAAAAGATTGTTCGCATATTACGAATACAATTTATAGCGGCCACCATTATCCAGCTTTTTACAAGCCATAATGGCGGTCGTGTTCGTAATATTTGAACAGCATTTTTGACATTTCTCTAATACATCGCACGTTTTCTTTCCGCGCGTTCACGGTAAAACTATAGGAATGTACGGAAAGACAACGTGCGATGTATTAGGGAAATGTCAAATATGCTGTTCAAATATTACGAACACGTCCGCCATTACAGCTCGTAAAAAGCTGGATAGCGCATAAAAAGCTGGATATATATTAATTATACTAAGCTAACACATGCAATTACAGTACTTAAGCCTACAGTACGGATATAGTACGGACTTGAGGAAGGTAGAAGAAGACTAAACGTGAGTAATTACATGCAATCCCAAATTTGAATCTAATTGTAAATGCTTGCCCAAGCAACCAAAAGTTCGAATATTACTTGACACGTGAACTCGAAAGTTCATAATTAGTTCAGATTCAGTTCCGTGGAACTTTCACGCTGATTAGTAGTGTATATCAAGTATATGTGGAACTAAATGCTTTAAGAAGTGCTGCGAGTACTTCATAAATACTTCAAAGCTATTAGGATGCTATATGAAGTTCTGAAGTAACTTTAGTTGCTAACAAGTTCTGCGTGTTGCTTTTTTGTTTATATTTCTGGTGATCAAACCAGCAGAACCTGAAACTATTGGAGATTAATTTTTATTTCACTTGAATAAATTTAATCCTCGCACATTTCTAATTACAAATATAAATTAGAATGTAATGCTCTTCATTATTGTGTTGTGTAGCATATGCTGTCGGTATCTCACTACTACAGTAAATAGCCTGGTTCCAAACTTTATGTTCTATAATTAACTCGCGCTGCATAAGGCTGCTGCAAGTTCTAAATCGAACTTTTACTTAACAACTCATTGGCAAAATTCACATCGCTTGTATACGACAAAGGTGACGCAGTGGATCGGTATAGGTTTACAACGCGAAGCACCCGGGTTCAAACACAACAGCAGGCAAATGCAACGAATATAGAAGTTAGGTAGAAGTATAAAAATAGAACATAGAAGTGCTGCTAAATTTGTTTTTTCTTAGTTTTTGACAGTTTATTTCGAAGCTGCTTAGCGTTCTATGCAGTGAACCCAGGACAGCTTGAAAGTTCGGTTAATTACTTAAAAGTGACGCTGCTTAGCAAGTTATAGATTGATATACATAAAGCTGTTTAACCCTTGTTAGACACCATTATTCGAACTCTTGGTTACTTGGGTGATCGTTATATTATTTGCTTGAATTGAAAGTCGATACAGTAACTGATAATTGAATATCTATTTGGTTCTACCCTCAAAGGGATTTTATAACGCGCTTCACATCGTCATCAAATATACGTGTTACAAAACCGGAAACAACCTCTTCTCCATCCCGTCCAGTTGCTACTGTAACAAGTACATAGAGTCAGCTGTAAAGTTTACATATCCTGGATAGAGAATCACCAATTATTTTCAGTCTTCAGTGCATTCCAATGTGTTTCAAATGCCAACGGATTTATTTTCGTGATTAGCATCACCTGCGCCAAGAGCCACACATATAACCTATCAGTTCGTAAACATAAATACACTTGCGAAGCTCTAATAATCTCCCGAATCAGAAACAATATATATCAAATAAAAGGAAATGCATTTTCTTACCTTTATTATCCATTTTCATCATTCCCACTGTTGTTAATTCAGTAAAATATTACTTTTAAAGTTGAGCTCCAAATTGGTGCCAGCAAGCATTTTGGGAATTGCACTTTTTTTGTAGTTCCAATAATCACAACCAGGTAGCGAACGGTTGCTATTAGTTTTGCTCGAATTCGCCTATAGCGGTGTGATGCTGTTTCATTTACGCAAATGGTTAGATGTTGACTCCAAAAACATGGCTGCCTAGCAGGACCGTGGTTGCCGTTGATGTTCGCCGACGGCCAATGTGATTCTAGCTTTAGTCAGTTTCTTCTTAGGCACCCTATCCAGCTTTTTACGAGCCATAATGGTGGACGTGTTCGTAATATTTGTACAGCATTTTTGACAGTTCCCTAGTACATCGCACGTTTTCTTTCCGCGCGTTCACGGTAAAACTTAAGGAATGCCATTATGGCTCGTAAAAAGCTGGATTTCGTCGGTGGTAGACGCGTAAAATGCTATCTGTCAAACTTTTTTTGGGGATGTTGCCAAAATGTCAAATATTATGGCTCGTAAAAAGCTAGATAGCACAGTGTATCCCCTCGGTGGCGAATACCGTCAGTTCAGTTCATCCGTCATTGCGTCATTGTGAATTGCTTATCACCACAGGTTGATTAGGATTAAAATCCATCTTCTACATAATTGCGAGGGAACTATTCTTAAAAATTATGTTTTCGACGGGAAAAATGTTACGGTTAGCGTTTTTCAAACAGTTCTCTATGACAGGAAGGATTTCGAAAGGTATAAAGCCGGTGTCTTTTCGGACGTTTTGGAACATGTGTCGCACGGAAAACAATATGCCGTATCCCAATTATTATCAAAATTTATTAAAGCCTGTAAGTTGTTCGTGTGGCTGTTCTGGGTTTCATCATGTACACACAAAAGGTATGGACGAAAACTAACAAATTATTTTCACTGTCACTCAAACATAATTTTTATTTGTGTTATTACCATGAATCCCACGTATGGCAACATAACCTATCGTTAGAGGTCAGCACCGCTAATCAGCTAACCTCACTAACCTGGTGAGATGGCCCCGCCCAACCACAAGAGTAAACCACAAAACAAAAAAATAATGAGCAATTGCTAACATTTTAGCTAGCGAAAAGTGCATTCGCTTAGTTTTAAATTTATATTTATATTTACTCTGTAAAGTACAGAGACATTAAGTTTCGGGAGCGACGAGGCATTCAAAAACCGCTAAATTTTGAATCAAAACGAAGAATACCGTCACAAATAAAGCTACCAAACTCCCCGTTTTGATTCAAAATTTGGCGGATTTTGAGTGCCTCGTCGCCTCTGAACCTATAGTCTCTGTATTGTACTAGAGACTATAGATTTCAAAGGCGCCGAGACACTCTAAAACCGCTAAATTTTGAACGAAAGCGGAGAGTTACCTTTATTTACGATGGTACTCTCCGTTTTGTTTCAAAGTTTAGCGGATTTTGAGTTTCTCGGCGCCTCTTAATCTATAGTCTCTGTAGTGCTAACACGTTTTAAACCATGCGAGCGCACTAGTCGCTGTCTAAAAATTTAGCGGGCCCACCTGTGTCTATTGATACATTCCAGCGTTACGAGACACCATGAGCAACCGTTTTTTCGAAGCAAATTTGTTCATATTTTACCAACAGTCTGACGAATATCTTTCAATATAGGTGTTTTGAGATGCTATTTAGTAGTACTTTCTCAATACGAGGGCGAAATATTTATTATAATAAACATCATTGAATAGTGGCGGAATACTTTTCATTACGGGACACCATCGCAGAAAATGCGTATTCGGAACATGATTCCAACATTTGCAAAACTCTGCTCTGTTTCAAGTTTTTCAAAGTCGACATGTTCCGAAATTTTTTAGCTGAAGGCAGCCTGAAACTCAAAGTGTAAAAGTATATTCAGGTTTTGTGTTTAGTTTTTAAGATATAATAAAAATCATTTCGTTATGGGACACCATGAGCTGTTGGGCAAACGGTATTCTGCAAATGGTGTCCCGTAACGGAAAAACTAAACTGCATTATATGGTTTATTTTCTCTAGATTTCTGTTCAGGCCGTCATATTTTCTATATCTGGTCTAAATTCACTATATTTTGTAACAATAGTGTGCTGATTTGGTGTGTGATAGTCTGGTAATAAGACATACGTAACGAAGTATATGTAAGGTAAAGTGCTTGCTTGCCTAATCTTAGGGTTATAGTAATTAAAATGTAGGGGCTGTGGATTAATTATGTAACGAGTTTTCCCCATTGTTGACTAATCGCCCCCTCCCCCTATGTAAGATTTTGCATGATTTTGGCCAAAATAACAAAATTCAAAAATTTTACTTGAAAAATTTTAAAACAGTAAATAAGGTTTGTCTTGATGCGAAAGGTATGCTCTATTTGCGCTGCACGCCAAAATGGTATTAAATAGCAAATATTCGAAAATTAGGTATTTTGTTTTACTTCAGACGTATCAGTTAACGTATCATAACGCATAAATTTAAAAGTTTTTAAGCATCTCTACTATTTCATGCAACATTTACAACTCATGTTACGCCCTCCCATGGGTAGGTGGTTTGACGCGTACTTCGGCCAAACGACCTAAAAATTCTTAGTTCCGCATGTAGAATGTTTATAGTTTAAGTTGGATATATGTGTAGTATGTAGTATTGCATAATTTAGCCTTATGTGTAGCATGTGTCTCGTAAAGCGGAATGGAGCGAAATCGAACGGATTTGATTTTAAATTCAATCCGTTTGGGCCGAAGCACCGGGAGGGCTTACTCGGTTCCCTAGATGAATTGCTGGTATGCACAGAAATTTCTCTAGAAAACTGAAACCAAATCCTACCCACCATTCATGAGATTTTGACTTACTCATGAAAATTAAAATGTATCGCTAGTTAGAACGAACGAGTGTTCAAAAATGATGTGATGGCTTTATTTGCGTAATCGAGACATTTTCTATGAGATTGCCATAGAATTTGTGGCTGTTATGCGATTATGGACAGCACAGCACTGAAAAATATACACACACGTACATGTATACATGTGTATGCATGTATGAGTGTGCATGGGTGTATAGGTACGAATGAATATATGTTTGAGTGTTCTATGATGAGTCGGAAATTCTTCTTATACCTATGCTGCCAAATTACAATTATTAATGGGCAGGAAGTTATAGTCAGTAGCTGTGTTTCCTGTATCAGTTTCCTATGCTATTACTATTATTACTAATATTGCTATCGTTGCTGTTACTGTCACCTCTATTGTATTGTTTTGGATGTAATTTTTTTTTTCTTATTTCCCTCCTTTATTAGAATGATTTGCATGTCTTGTGACTAACCGCGTTAACGGTATTCAACTAACAACATAAAATGATCATGTATGACGCTGTTTGTCTCCCAAGGGCCTTCCTAATGCTGATGAGCCTCTGTCGGAGAGTCCATCAAGTCGAACGGTGGCAACTCACCGGCGGCCTGCTCCTCTCCATTCTTGCGGCTGTCGTCGCGGTCGGACTTAGTGGATCACTCGAAAAGATCTATAGCCTCGATATATATCTTGTTCTGTCCATTGCCCAATGCTGGCAGACTTCAACTGAAATTCCATTTCTAACTAAATCTTTTTAGAGTTAAAACTTCTTCAAGTAAAAACAGGTATTCGATTCTCTGGCTGATTCAAGCGATAGCGAAGGGCTGTCCAAAATCATTTCCACTTCCTAAAATGGGGTCATAGTACATAATATATGGCCGTGGTATGAGGATTTATTTTTCGATTCAATACCATCCTCACAGAATTATCAACGTCGTTAACATCTTATTAAGACTTGCTTTAGTGACAGCTTGCACTTAAGACCTAACACGGCATATATACATATCTCCAAGTGAAGTTCTTTTTGATCCACCTCATCCCTTCTTAGTTACAGAATCATTTCAATTGACCACGGTCTGAAGAGCATACCGACAAATCGGTTGACTACCGCTACAAATATGCAATTAATGCCACCGGGAATAATACGAGCGAGTACCAGTCCCCATTACATCGCATCTGCTCTATTTTTCGGAAGTTCAAGTAGTTTTTCGATAGTTCTGAGCGATAATATTGCTCTTGAATAATATTCCGCACAAAATATTCGAAAATTTACGCCATCAGCTACAATACTGCAAAGATGGTAGATAAAGAGGCGGCTGTGGCTTTTAATGAGCATAGGTTGTGGAACAGCGCTGGGTCAATCGTGATGACATGGGTATTTGGGAGATGAGTAGCGTCCAGCCTAGCGAGTAGTTAGTCGGTAGTAGCATAGGTGATGGACAGACATAGAATTCTCGTGATATTACTAACTTGAAAATTGCAATCAACATGTTGACTAAAAAATTCCTCTTCTTTTCTTTTCTTTTCTTTTCTTTTCTTTTCTGCCTGATCTCTATCGCTTCTTCTCACGGCAACAATAATGTTGCCGAGAGGGGAGGCAAGAGACCAGCCACAGATGACCACACTGGTGACAACGATGGAGAGGACGACCGGCGTGGAGCCTGCTTCAGGTTTAATTAAGATTGACTACGAACAAGATGAGGAAACAAACAAAGGAAGGAGAAAACAAGATAAGTACAAGCCATCTTATGCTATATTGACCAAACACACAATTATATCAAGCCAAGTTCTGTCACTCTTCTTCTGCCCATTAATCCATAATCACCAATACATTATGGAGCTAGCGTAATCCGCACGGATTCTTTTAACATTATCACAACCACCTTATCTCAGCCCTGGACAGACTTGGCTCTAACTGCCCCACCTTGTGCTGCAAACAGAACAGAAACATTTACAACTCATGTTACGAACTATAACTATAACGTAAGTTTCTATAAAAGACTAATTTTGCCTATTCTTTAAAATAACTTTGTTGATAACTTGCAAATTATTCTACAGTCATAAAACAGTTATATAAAATATAAAAAATAAAACAGTTGAAAAGGGTCATGAAAATGTTCAAAAAAGAAACGCTAAAAAAGTAGCTGAAAATTTTGTCTATTCTTTAAAATAACTTTGTTGATAACTTGCAAATTATTCTACAGTCATAAAACAGTTATATAAAATATAAAAAATAAAACAGTTGAAAAGGGTCATGAAAATGTTCAAAAAAGAAACGCTAAAAAAAGTAGCCGAAAATGATGCCGTTCGAAGTACGACACTTACTATGCATCTTGCAAGCTAAAAATGCTCTCTGGGCTAGGCTTTCTTGCTAGTGTGCTCAGCGAAGCCACTATAATTGATAAAAAAAAGCTGACTAAACAACTTTCAGAAACGGAATTCCAAGTTTTTAGACTATTCAAGTATTTTAATGATAAAGTATTCAAGTAAGTCGAAATCGGCGTTAGGTATAAATGTCTTTAAGACTTAACCCTTCTTCTTTATCGAGAGACTTTCTTTCTTTTTCATTAACTTTTTTTTTGTTTTCGGGTACAGTGGGTTGTTAGCCTCAGGTCCCTATCTCACTGACGTGGCTGCCATCTTAAGGTGGGAGGAAGCCACTCTGTCCCCTTCACTGTTAGCCTACAGCAACCAAGATTGCGTACCCCAGCCGGCAACACGTGGACGTAGGGGTAGAAGTTAGTAAACAGTGGTTATGGAATGCACATGTTCACCCTTTGCCTGGAGCCACCCTTTGTCGAGAGACTCTGCAGCTAGTTATTAGAGTACAAAATAATTAGGTTGATTTGTCTATTTTGGATAGGCTTTACGCGTACTTTATTTTGGTCACTTCTATTTGATTTTGCCGTAAATGTTTAAAATAACGTACGTGCAACGTCTGCCCAAAATGGATAAATCACTCTACGGGGCTTGTACAACGATCCTACTGACTTTGGCAGCACCATCCAGTCGAGATTCGAACATACGACGACTGGTATCATACCTCGTTAGGTATTACTCATCAGGCATCACACCTTTTTTTGCGGTGTCCACCTTTCATATAATGTGTCCGTACAATGTCTAAAAAATATGATTACTAGGTAATGTTTTTGATGTTAAAGTATAAGTTTTGAACAAAATTTAGTAGTAGTATGGCTATATCAAACAGAGATACTTGTGTAGACATTGAATTTAATCTTGAGGTGCCCGTCTTTACCGCACATTCCTTAATATTACAATATATTATTATATTGTAATCATATTTATACTTATAGTAAATACACATTTACTTGCATTCGGTCATCAAAATAATAGATTTGTTATCGTCGATAAAGATTAGTTGAAACATGATGTGATTAGTGCTTTTTCATTCAATTACTTTTTGCGTTAAACAAAACGTTATGGGACACCATTTTGAAGCACCTATTTTATTTTACATAGAAATGCTTATCAAAAGTTAAGCACAGCGCGATTTTGATTGTACATATATGATTGAAGAAAATCCATAGTTTCAAAAAACTCGGATTTAAATTGTCTGGTATATGGAAATAAATGCAAAATTTTCGTTACGGGACACCATTATAAAAGTACCTGTTTGTAAAGACGCTTATCTGGAAAATGCTTTCATTTTTCAAAAAACTGTATGAACAAAATGTTACCCTAGTAATGAAACATGTTTTGACGATATACAGTTTTAAATTATTTTGGCTTAAAACTATTGACAGAGAATTAATTGCAGCCTTGCCTAAATGATGAAAAAATCTATATTGTTAACCTCCCACTTGTAAGGTGCATTTTAGCATGAATTGTCAATAAACAATATGACAATTCAGGATTTTTATAAGCTTTATGTTATGTTTGAACATGCTACATACAAATATTTTTAATATTACTACTTTCAAAATTTGCTCTCATGGGATAGATGCGCTTGGAATGTGTCTATTGCCTGTCGGGCAATGAGGTTTAAAGGGATAATACCACATCACCGCCAAGGAACTAGGGTGACGGACCCATATTTCACCACTTTTATCTAAAATATTTACATGAAACGAAATAGGTCAAGGTTCTGTAAGTTCAGATATTTGATAACATGAGAACATTATACTTCGGACATTTCTTTTCCTGACTCAATCATCATATTCATACCGAATATGATCAATCCCTCATAATATTGATTATTTAAATATGTATTCTGAGCCCCAATTTCGCCACCCAGTTGCCAAATTTCGCCACTTTAGAAAAACTTGATTTAAGTAGATTTTAATGTCAAATTTATAAATGAATTCTCTATATTCTTAATAAATCCAGTTGTTAAATAGACTGCTTCGTTTTCAATTAATTGTTTATGAAACGTTTTTGAAAACCCATAAAAATAGCAATAAAACCACAAATAAACCAAAGGACCAAAATTCGATAAATATTTTTACATTTTGATATCTACTTTGTTAATAGGAGGATATAGTGGAAAAAATTCACCCATAAAGTAACTTAATTTTCTCTGTCTCCGGTAAATATATACGAATCGAAATTCCGGTGAAATAGCATTTGTATCATATATAGGCCATAGGAAACTCTAAGCAAAGCGACGGCATTTTATTCAAGCAATTAAAAAGAATTCAAAATGTTTTCTTCTGTCTTAAGTTCATTTATAAATTATAAAATATTAAGAATCAAACACCTTGGATCTACTTAAGCATAATTTTCGAAGGAGAAAAAGCTATTACTAAAAGAAATCACCCGAATATCCCGGAATAGCCCGCTCAGCTAGCTCCCAGGTATGATGCTGGCCTAACAAATCAGTTGTCGTATGTTCGAATCTCGACTGGGCGATGCCGCTATAGGGTTAAGAGGATCTTTGCACTAGTTCCGTAATTTTCCTGTACTCTAATAACCGGCTGCGAAGTCTGTCGATAAGGAAGGGTCAAGTTCTGATGTCATTATAGACGCAAAACAAATATTTTTCGTTGATGGCAATTTTATTGCCACGGCCTTATAAAGGGTTAAAAGAAATCGCTGTAATTATTCATTTCTAAATGGCCATGGTCCTTGCGTTCATTTTCTTGTGTAATTGTTTATGCTAAAGAAAGAAATTTTCTTGTATTTTGTGATTATTCCATACCCATTACTTGACTGTGATTTTGCGAACGGCATCATTTTCGCGTTGTTTGGGTTACAAATAATAATGAGAGTTACGACTTTATCTTCCTGTCCGGATCCGGACGCGGCAAAGGTGGTAAAACTCGGCAGCAGCCGATTATTGTTTGGTGTGGAGTGGAAATTACGCCGACCGTGTTGGATTCGAAACATCGATCTATTATTGTCAATTGCAAGGAAAATTGTCCAATCAATAAGTGCGCAATCGCTCATAAAAGTACTATTTTAGCTTAAATCGTTCCGGTCTCTTCGGCGCACTTATTGCTTGGAAGATAACGAAAAAGTGCGCCGAAGATCGAAACGATTTAATGCAAAATAGCACTTTATGAGCGATATCGCACTTTGGATGGTACAATTTTACTTGCAATTGACAATAAGCTGCTATAATAGAATATTAAATATGCTAGAAAACCCAAAGTTTGATCGCGGAAGCAGAGGGTTTAAATTGGTGGGAATAGTGATGTCCGAAATTTTCAATTATTCGATTACCGATTAATCGGTGAGCCTTGTCTGCACTAATCGATTAATTCAACTATTCGTGCTAGAGAGCTTTCTGACAGCTCAAGCAGCCACACTAGCGAACACGAAATACGCGTGTATATACATGATGTTTACCTCATTTTGGGGAACAGCTGATGCTGGAGGAACAAACCGAAAAATAGCGATTACTAGTTGTGTTTCTCCGTTTGCCACACTGCAGAGCACATATTTCGGTCAAATTTTTCATCCTGTTCCAAATTCAAACACATATTTTGAAAATTTCTGTACCTTGGTGACAAAGGAATGCATCTCTTTTGTTTACTGTTGTTGTTTGCCTCATTTTCAAGCACCAATACACACATAACTGGAAATGTCTAGTGGTCTTCGATTAGAAATATTCGCATATTTCTTTGCATAATTCGATTAATCGAACGATTATGAACGATTACCGAGCATTATTCGGGGATTATACGTACTGATTGAACTATTCGATTAATTCAACTACTCGTGCTGGCATTATTCGATTAAAAATTATTCGAATATTCCTTGTGTTATTCGATTAGTTGAATTAATCGAACGATTAACGGACATCATTTAATTCAACTTAATGGTCATTAAGGTATAGGCTACAAGCCCGTTGCCAAAATAAAAACTTAATATTAACACAATGAATACAAATGAATACAATGATTAAAAGAAATGCAGTTGTCCCCTTAAATATAAACTAAGCCTATTTTTAATGGTAGTTGGTGGCATAGTAATTTCCACTACATGCTGTAGATCATTGAAAGCTCTCATAAAACGGCACGTTGGTTCATGAAGAGAATAATTCCTATTTCTATGAGGCGGGTTGAAAACACGTCTGTTACGGAGCACGACCTGACTTTGATTAAAGTGCAACCGTGCGGCAAGTGTTTGACTATCGGTTCGTCCAGATAAAATGTTTACGAAGAACACTATATCAGCTATTCTATGCCTGCAGTGAATCGTGTCCATGTTGACTAGAGAACAGAGATCTTGATACGGCGGCAGTTGGTCTCCATTCCATCTCAAATTCCGCAAGGCAAAACGTACAAACTTTTTTTGAATGCTCTCAATTCGTTGTATATAAGTTACGTATTGAGGGCGCCACACAACGCTCACAAAATCAAGCTTACTCCGTACAAGTCCAACGTATATAGCCAATATTGCATGTGGGTCCTTTAGGTCTCGCCCGAATCGCCTCACGAGAGAGAATAATTTAAGGCAGTCCTTAATAACATTGTCTATATGATTTGTAAAAGAAAGTGAGCTGTCGAAAACAATTCCTAGGTCTCGAACAATTTCTCTGCGGGGCAGGACAATTCCGTTGTAAGAGTATTGAAACTCAATTTTTTGTATTTTCCGAGAAAAGGTCATTACCGAACATTTGTCCGGATTGATATTTAAGCCGCTATTTGAGCAAAACGTTCCAAAGTTATCCATGTCAAGTTGAAGTTTGACACAGTCAGCGTCAGTCTTGATTGGTAAGAATATTTTTACATCGTCAGCATATATTAAAATTATAGCATTGGACAACATAGTTGGAAGCTTATTCATCACCAGCACAAACAATAATGGACCCAGATGACTACCTTGCGGCACACCTGAATTAACAACAAAGGAGTCTGAAACATTTTCCTTAACTTTCACATATTGAACTCTGTGTAGCAAATAACTTCCTAGCCAATTGTAGATCGGACCTCCGATGCCAAAATCAGCAGCCGCCTGCATAATACTTTCGGTCTTAACGGCATCAAACGCTTTACTCATGTCTGTGTATATACAATCTACTTGACATCCTTTCGAGATGTAGTCATTCACTAGAGACGTAAATTCACAGAGGTTTGTAGTAACCGATTGGTAGGTAAGCCCATCTGAAGGACGAAAGTTGACAATGGACATTACGAGTCAGAAATTTGAGAATTAGAGATTAATGAACGCACCTTTTCAGGTCCACCATATAAATTAGTTTAAAAGTTGAAATTATGAATTTCTCACATGTAAGAACACAATTCTTTAATGCGCAACTTGAGCATCTATATATGAAATTCATACAAAAATCACCGGCTTTAGCATTGGGAGACGAATTGCGCTACATTCGTAGTCCTACTTCAAGCCTGCGCCCGTGCCACTAGGCATGGACCCTTATACTTTTATAGATTGCGGGAAGCATAAAATGTGTCTAGAGATGCCATATGGCATCATTGGGTTGATTCTGGTTAAGAATGGCATTCACACAAAACTATATCTTCTTTTTGCCATTTCCAATTATAATACAAATTTCGGGGATCTGCAAACTCTGTAAAATCTCGAATAGCACTTCCTTTTGATCACACGAAATCGCCATTACATTGTCTGTTACAAACTTCACCGACTTCAATTGCACTTTATTCAGTCCCGATTTTCCCTATGAAACTCTTCGTCTGAATTTAAAAACGTGTTTTGTATTTCCGAAGATTCCACACAAATATTTCACTTGTCTCTTTGACGATTCAGTTAGCAATGAATTTCGTGGAGTCAATAAACTGATGAACTCCAACTGATGAAGTAATAAAATTCTTAATCCACTTTTAAAACTTTGTACAGTAAAGTAAATTGCAATATTTAAAATAAATGATCGATATTTAGTTTACTTACTTTTTTTATTGATTTTGTTTTAATTTCTGCATTCGAACAGTTGTATCGAGCATTTCAGTCGAGTAGTCCAGTCGAGCAGTCGAATCACACAGTTAAGTCAAGCAGTTGAGTCGAGCAGTCGGGTTGAGTGGCTAAGTCAAGCAGTCAGTTGAGTCGAGCAATCAAATCAAGTAGACTAGTCGAGCAGTTGAATCGAGCAATCGGGTTAAGCAGTTGAGTCGAGCAGCCGATTCGAATAGTCCAATCGAGTAGTTGAGTCAAGCAGTTCATTTGAGCAGTTGAGTCGAACAGTTAAGTCGAGCAGTGGTATCAAGCAGTTGAATCGAGCGTCGAATCGAACAGTTGAGTCGAGTAGTGTAGTCGAGAAGATAAATCATGCTGGAAGGAAAAGTGCTTTATATGCACGGCACATTCTTCACGAAAACTCATATCTAAACCGCTGGATATAACAAATTTTATGTAAATAAACCACACGGTGGTGTCATTTGACCGCAAAATAACGTCATCATCATGTTATCTATTCTAACCATACACTCAAAATAATCCGCACATCACTAATGGAAAATTTTCATATGAAAATCCTTATGATTATTATGTGCCACATATAAACACAATCCATCCAGAAGTACACATGAAAATTATATGCATATGAATAGTATATGCAAATTTTAAAGATAAATTAAAAAACATGAATGGTAACTTTTTGGCACATAAAATTGATTTACTGGGCACATGGCAAAAATCTATGTGTGAAACACATAGAAACTATACGAAAAGTTTTCTCAGTGTAGACCAAATCTCGCGTCACTTTTGATTTCGTCCAATGTAACAATTCCACCATATTGAGAAAAACGAGATCGAAGTTCTTCGAATTGAACTTTAAATTGTTTCAAAATGAAATAATTTTCAGTCATTCACTCAACGTGGTTGATGAATAATAACATTCAATATTTAACGGAGATTTTAAAAATCTAATTAAAACTAAGCAATTTTGGTTTATTATGGAAAAAGTTACATTGGACTGTTTACCATCTCATGCTGTACTTTGGACGGTTTTATTTTTCCAGGTTATTGCACATAAATTAAGCGAGATCACCGTAAAATACGTGCGTTGCCGTGCTACGCTATTTTCGAGGTTATTTTTCGATATTAGACCGCTTGTTTCACTTAAAATGCATAAATAATGCGAAAAAAACTTTCACTTGCTAAACGTCCAATGTACAGATTGGGTTTGTTTTGATTTTTTTTTTGCACTTTGGACATCAGATGAGAACGACCGAAGTAACAGTCAGTCATTCGTAATTCGAATGTGCACATTGGACATTTTGATAATGCTAATTTTTTCACCTCAAAATAATTCTATTTGGGCAGGTGTTTTTGTATAACATAGAGTTTAAAAAGAGCAATAATTTGTTGTGATAAACCGGATTTGTTTACATTTGTTACATTGGACGAAATGAAAAGTGACGCGAGAAATCATCATACCGTCAATTGACAGATACTGTTTACTGTTTGCAAAATTTTCCTTTTCATGCATTTTTAACATTTTACTGGCATACTGGCCTTCTAATTTAGTCATATTACTGTTTTAGCAACAAACTTGTCGTTTAACCTTCTGTCTGTACAAAAAAATACTTACGTTGTCTGTACATTGAGATCAATTTGACACCAAAATTCAAACCGCTATATCTCAGTGAAAAATAGACGGATTTCCGAATTTTCAAATGTTTTAGAAAGGTAATTTAATACACTGGCTGTGAACCATTTCGCGAAATTTTTAACTTTTTAGTTAAAATTTGACAGTTCGATGGCTATTTCTCCCAACCCGGTAACAATGTGACAGCTCCCATACAAATCAAGCGTACCTAAAACTGCTGGTTCATGGTTCACGACAGATGTTTGAAAGCGGCGTAAAAATCAAAGAAAGAGCTTATTATCATTTTTTTTGGCAAAAAATCCTTTGTGCATATAAGAACTGAATTGGTTTATTATTTCAATAAAGCATTTTACGAACTGACAACATTATGTCAAGTACCAAAATGTTTCCGTGGTAATGACAATAGCAGCATAACTGTTTCTTCTGTTAAATGAAATGCTCTATTTGGTTCTGTCATGTAACAGTGTTTTTTGTACAACTGCAACAATCTCTACACGGTAAAAAACTATCACGTTAAAGTAAAGTGATTTATCTTTGAATTCGCACTACTTGCCAAACATTATAATTTGAAATGAAAACGTGTTGAAAATGAATCAATTCAAAGCACGATGAAACCAACAGAAAATCACTTCAATTTCGGGTGTGTTACGTTTTGAATTTTGGACTGTCAAATGAATTAAAAAAAACGCATATTGAGATTATTAACTTGTTCGAGTTTATTTAGTATATTATATTAATATAGTGGATAACATAATTTACCATAATAAATGATATTGCGTAATTATCCGTAACCAAAATCACCGATCATTGAAGAGGACAATTCTTAAATATTGTTGGTGGCCGCTACCGTGTTCATGTCCGTCTCCATTTGATCAATTCCCCAGGCTGAAAACATTTAATTTATTAATTTCGATCACGGGGATAATTTCACTATACTCACGATCTAAAACATCAGTGATTTCAAACGAAAACATGGTTTAGACAGCTAACTTTCTGTTTTTCTGCTGACCATTATAAGTTGCCCGTTTGTTTCGTAAGACTTTGACATATATGATTTGCAAAAACAAGATTCATTTTCAATGGATGAAAACAGTCGTGCAGATTCTTAGGATATGCATTACAATTTGATGGTGTTTTCCATTAAATACTTCTCAATAGGAGATCACTTTGTTAAAAAATAAAAATCTCTCGAATATCAATGCTAAATCACTTCAATTTGCAGTGCGGCGTGACAAATTGAAGCAAATGCCAAAACCCTTGAAAAAGACGTGACAATTTTTTACCGTGTATTGTCTACTCTTGAATTTTG
Organism: Sabethes cyaneus; assembly: GCF_943734655.1. Lineage (NCBI taxonomy): Eukaryota > Metazoa > Arthropoda > Insecta > Diptera > Culicidae > Sabethes > Sabethes cyaneus. Next base: position 135,163,409 of record NC_071355.1, read on the forward strand.
TTTAACTTGTTCTGTTAACGACAAAATCGATCCAGCAATCATGAAAGAGCATTTCATTGATTATTGCGCAGCGGATAACTTTCAATGAAACACGCAATATTTAAATACTTTAGAGCAGACCACCGTACACAAGAGTGACAATCTTGTAAGAAATACTGCTTTTTATCTTGTAAACAAATCAATCAAGCAACCCACCAAGAATTCAAACAGTTTTGCCGAAGACATGAAACAATGCTGAATTAGTCAATACGCACTTTTCGAATCGTTATCCAGACAGCTTTTTGCGTTCACATTTAACGTAACAAAGTGAACATTTCCTTTGGAAATCGAAGGTGCGTCAATTTTGCCCGGCACGTAAAAACGATCGTCGCGACATTTTTGGCACTGGCGGGTGTTACGGGAAACTGTTAATAACTGTCACTTTGTTACGGGGTAGATTTCTCCTCGTGTGCTTAAAATCAGTTCAGAATGCGAACCATTTCATATTTCTAGATAGAATTAACAAAAGGGCGAATGTCGCAAATGTATACAAAACGGGTGAGAGTTATTTTTTGCTGGACCAGCATAGGAAAATAAACCCTTACTCGGTTTGTTTACGCTTGCGACATTCGCCCTTTTGTTAATTCTATCTTGATTTGACAGATTAATAGTTGTAGACTAATCTCAAATTTTTTAGTCTTGACCTTGAAATGCGGTCATACATATATATTAATATTTTTTGAAACGATGGTTCTACAATTGATGAAGGGACCCAACCAAACGCGTCGCTATTCTTGCGGAAGTGGATTTTGCGGTCTCCTTTTGTCCAGCGCCTCTATGGTTCAAAGGTACAAGTACCAGTACCTGTGTACTATGCCCTGGCGGGTGTTGTGTTTTCGAATCCGGTTATAATCTCAGATTACAGCTTGGTTCGACTCATGCACCTTCCAGCATTGGACAAAAGGTAGGAGTCAAAATGACTACTTGTCAAGCATAGCTACCAATACCCCCCCCCCCTGCTTTTCCGCTCTTCCCCTCCTTCACCAAAAATTTTCATTTCTTTCCCCTATCGTCCCTTCATCAATTGTAGAACCATCATTTCAAAAAATATTAAGATTAATAGTTGTTTTGCTCAATGAGGGCATATATAAGATGAGGATGAAGATATGTTTCTATAACAGCGAATTTATTTATTCAGTCCAGGTTGGAATTAGATGAATTTTGTGTGATTATTTGCTCCTATTTGATAGATAAAATTTATCTCATTTCATTTCGGGTTGAATAAACAAATTTGCTATATGTTAAACATCCATACATTTCTGAAAAAAATTCAAGGAAAAATCAGTGAAACACATCGAAGCTCTTTCCTCACCTGTGGCATATCTCATTGGCTCTCAGAACTTGGTTAAAACTAACCATGCTCCTGAGCATGTTAAATCTTTGTATTAGTTCTTTGCGTTCTTATATTGCATAATATAGCTATAGAAGTTGTACCTAAAAGAGTCATACACACTTAAAAAAAAGTACCGAGTTCGGTAAATTACTGTAAATTTTACCGAACTCTGAGCAGCAGAACGTTCGGTAAAAATTTTTTATGATGCCAAACATTATTAATAATCCGTAAACGTCGTTTGGCACCATCGAATTTTACCGAACGTTCGGCTGCTCAGAGTTCGGTAAAAAAATTTAAGTGTGTAGCCGGAAACTGACACAAATAGTTTTTATGGTCATACAGTTGGATTTCGAATTTGGCATGGTTCGATTTTGGCATGCCTCGATTTTGGCAACAAAAGTATCCGTTTTTGGCAACACAAGACATTTCTCTTCGAAAAATATGCTTAAATATCAATCAGTTTCCGCATACATGCTTTAAATGACGAAAAAATGATGCCCTGAGTATGTTCATGAAAAAAAGTTATATGGTTTCGAACAATATTTTTATTGCCGTAGGACTACGTCTTACCGCAGGGTGTCAATAACTTATTTGCACCGGATGGATAGCTCTTGTCGGTCTTTTTAAACATAAAATGGTTGCAATCGGTGATTAATGATATTTAGTCAACTTCTAAAGCATTTACATTAAATTTTTTCATATCGAAAAAGGGTCTCGATTTTGGCACGGTTTCGATTTTGGCAACATAGGCGACACGCATTTGTTGCCAAAATCGAAATCCAACTGTATTGGATTTTATTCAACTGAATAAAAACTTCTGGCTGTTTGCAACATTTATGTAGTCTGATTAGAGTAAAATACTGCTTAGAAAATTCTTGATCGTTTGCTATCAACTCATTTTTTAAAATTTTGCGAAAGGTTCGGTCTGATTTAGCACCGACCATATGATATCGCGACAAGCAATCGAGTTGAGCAGGCGAGCCTAGCAGTCCAATCAAGCAATCGAGTCAAGCAGTTGGGCCGAGCAGTCGAGTCGAACAGTCAAGTCGAGCAGTTTAATCAGGCTGTTCAGTCAAGCAGTCCGGACGAGCAGTTGAATCGAGTGGTCGATTCGAGCAGTCAAGCCAAGCAGTTAAATCGAGCAGTTCAGTCGAGCAATTAAGTCGAGCAGTAGAAACGAGTAGTCTAGTCGAGCACTTGAGTCGAGCAGTCGAATCGAATGGTTTAGTCAAGCAGTCGGGTCAAGCGGTTAAGTTGAACAATTGAGTCGAGCAGTTCATTCGAGCAGTCGAGTCGAGTGGTCCAGTCAAACGGTTTATTCGAGCAGCTGAGTCGAGTAGTCCAGTCGAGCAGTTGTATCGAACAGTTAAGTCGAGCTGTCGAATCAATCAAAAGTCAAGCAGTCGAGATAGCCAGTTGAACCGAGCAGTCGAGTCGAGCAGTCCAGTCAAGCAGTTTAATCGAGCAGTTAAGTCGAGTAGTCCCAAATTAGCCTGATTTTCTTCACTCGTTCTTCCAGTTCCGAACCCTTTCGCACCTTTCGTCCCAATGTATCTAGTTGACGCACTGCTGTGACGTAGCGTGTTGTTTTTTGCAATATTTTTCTCGCTTGTTTGTTGCTGTCCGATTCCAAATTTTCAATCGGAATGGTCACCCCTGCGTTCTCGATTGCGAAATAATCACGTAGCTGTTCATTCAGCTCGTGATCGCTGTCCGAAATCGGTTCAAGATGGAAATTCACGGCAGCCCGTTTGGTCGAATGATCTGCTGGGTAAACGTAGATGCTCCAACCCAATCTGCACTTCGCTGCAATAGGATCATTGTACCCTCCTTCTCGCAGTTTCAATGGCACAGTCAGCTTCAGATTGTCTAATCCGATTAATAATTTCGGTACAATTAATTCGTAGTCCTCAACTGGTAGTCCCCGAAGGTGAAAAGATTGCTGTGCAAGCTCGTGGTACCGCATTGCTTGACGGGGGAGCACTAAGCAACTTACGGTACGGGCGTGAAATAGCTTTCGTCGAAGGGCGCAATTCTTTGCGGCTATTTCTAATTGCACTCGCCTTGATTTTGGTTCTTCGCGTACTACATTTCCCGTCCATTGCAAAGTCAGAGGTTCCTGTGTACCGTCGAGATTCAATTGCGCGGCCACCGTCTCTTCTATAAGAGTAACAGACGACCCTTCGTCAATGAATACGAAAACGACTTGCTTATCGTGCTTCCCAAACAACACGACCGGCAGTATACGGAATATGGGAGACTGAGATATATTTTGACCAACGTGGCTAGCGGAGATTTTTACAGGAGAGAGAGGATGGAGGAGAGTTTGATGTCTATCACTGCACCCTTGTATTCCACAGCCCGTCCACGATTTACATGGCCATTCTCCGTGGTTGTTAAGGCAGTTTCTACAAAGACCTTTTTTGTAGAACTAATTTCCACCTTTCTTCTATAGCTAGAGATTTAAGCTGAATACAATCCGCTATGCGGTGCCCTGGCAGTGCACACATTGCGCACTTCTTAACGACGGGTAACGACGGTTTTTTGTACCCGACTGTTCGCCTGTACACGTAGCGGGAGTGTCAGCCGAATGCGTTTGTACGAATGCTTTTTTCTTCGTTGTTGTCTTGTCACATATACTTGCCTTTCCAAAGCATGGCAAGTCAAACGTGACCTCACTGGCTGCATTAACTAAGCGGGACATAAATTCACCAAACACAGCCAGAGTAACAGTAACATACCTACTTTTGTAGTTAGCCCACTTGAGCCTTAATGTTCCCGGTAATTTTTCCACCAGTTCTTGCATCAAGACTGGGTCCTGCCGCGCAGCTTTAAGGTGATCCACTAAATTCTGGACGGCCAATCCGAACTCCATAAGCGTTTCAAGCCGATTCGGATCTGCCTCGGAGAGGTTGTGAATAGTACTCATGAGAGACCGAATTAATAATTCGGGCCTCTCGTATAAAATCTGCAGCGTTTTCAGTGCTCGTTGTAAGCGAACAAGATTTTCAGCGTTCGTGTATCCACACGCGGCGGTGAATTGTTCGAAATTACTCAAAAATATAGGCCAATCCTCTGGACGGCCGGCAAATGTTGGCAAGTCTCTACCCATTACTTGTCGTGTCGCGATCTGCTGTGAACCAATGCCAATAGGTTTGGAATCAGCTGTTTGTTGTTCACGGTTGTCATCTCTCACGTTATGAGAGACAATCGGTTCTTGAGGATCGCCATACAGTGGTTCTAGCTCGTCATGTCTGTTGGGGCATGGAGGGTTACGGCTAAGCCAATTATTAACTTTGCTATTGACATCCACAGCAGATTCTTTTCGGCTTGCAGCTGAAACACTAGCGTTCAAAACCTCTCGCTTTTTGACGATAGTATTCTGCCGAATAAGCTGCTGCTCTGCTTGGAAGGCTTTTGCTTCTTTGAATATCCCGTTCTTTTAAAGCTTTTTCGCGTTCCAAAAGCTTACGTTGCTCCTCGAGTTGACGACGCTCCTCCTGCAATTCTCGATTTTGCAGCATTGTTTGCTCTCAGCTCAGCTTCTTGTAGCCGTTTCTCATCTTCGATCAACTGCATTCTTGCCTCTACGGCCGCTTTAACACTCGATCTCATACTACCTGGTGCAGCTGAAGGAACGATCTTCCGGACCCGTTTCGAACCCGTTTTACTGACAGCGGTTTTAGTAGATTTACCGTCTTTGCCAGCGGTGGGTTTGAGATGTTTGGAGGCACCTTCTGTTTGCTGCTTGTCGGTGCAGTTTTGACACAAATAGGGTAGATTTTCAATCTTCTCGTCGACACCAGCGCAGATGAAATGTTCCCACTGTTGGCAACTGTCGCATGCCACCATTTGTTTGTCAGCTGAATCGGGAAGATTGCAACGTTGGCAGTTGAATCCGGTAATGTTGAGATGCCCTTCCATCGTCGAATCCCACAAAACAATAAATTTTGAAGATTGTGGGGGTGGTGATCGACCAAATTCCGATAGCAGAAAGAATATTTGTCTCTATATTCGTATTTATATTTGCTTCAACTGTAAATATGTATTGTATAATTTTATGCACAATGATTTAATTGATCTTTCACTTACAATTTATTGGTGCCCCTTTTCGAGCTAATTTGGGGTTAGGGTCTTATCTCACCGATTGCTTACCGTACTCGTGAAAGCTAATTTTATGTATAGATATTAGAGTTTTTAATTAAATTTTAATTGCATGTATACTCACTCTAGCTTAGTAATGTAAATAGTAGTTTTAAGTCTAGATCTAAGTATTATTTTAGCCAACTTTTATAATTTTAAGTGGAGAACTTATACACAGCGTGTGAAAACGTGTTGTAAAGAATTTGCTAAGTCAAAATGGATGACAGTGTTACTTATCGATGAAAGCGATGCCATCTCCGATGACATGTATTAACAGTTACCAAACTACGGCACGCTCAGTAACGTTACTACGAGGGATCCCGTCGTAACACAGTTCATTCGAGCAGTCGAGTCTTTTTAGGTGGACCAATCAGATTGCGAGACAGTTTGACAGTCGGGGTCATAGACGTTCGTCGAGAGTGTTTGACAGAACATGTCTATGCTGGAGTCTTCTTCTTCAGCAGCATAGAGCCGGGGTGGCTCGTGCTGTTTCAAGCACTCGTCTCCATTCAACTCGGTCTTGGGCCACTCGTCGCCAATTTCCTGGTCGTTCCAGAAGTCGCAAATCGCTTTCGACCTGGTCGAGTCATCGTGCACGTTGGGCCCCCCTGTTCCTGGTGCCGGTAGAATTGTTGAAGAGGACTATGTTCGGCATGTCCGGCATCCTTACGACGTGTCCGGCCCACCGTAGCTTATTCTGGAGCCATCTGTGAAATTTTTTAGCTTTTTCAATAATCCATTGAGAGCAAATTGGAGGTACGCTATATAACTATAAGGTGGAACTACATTACTTTTGCTCGTCTTGAATGTAATCTGGTATGATTGGTTTGAGTCTTTACTTAATGTCTTCGTCGTCTTCGTCATTAATTCGCAAAATAAAACTAGTAACAATTATTCGCAATACTATATAGCTACCGATTAGGATGTATGTTAAAATGATCCGCAAAAATTGGACATAATACCGGAAGAAAATGAATACATCACTAGCGTCACATGGCGACTGAATTTTGTACCAAAATTTCAGAATAGAGTGGTCTCGACTATTTGAACAATTATGCCGTAGACATAAATTCTACATCATCAGTATTCTAAGATGCGATAAAAAAATAAAAACAAATGGACCCCCTATGCCACCTAGCTATCAAATTTTGAACCACACTATTAGCCATAGGTTTTATCTGCCACAAGACTATATTTACTGTAAAGCTTGTCTTTCTGTCCAAATTTTCCGCGAGCAAGAATTAATAAATTTAAGACAAAAAAGTCGATTATTTGCATATTAACGCCACCTAGCGAGCAAATCCTATAAAATTCCACATGTAACTTTGAAGATCTCGTGTACGCGCATATTTTTGTAGGAGGAACTGTTGCTCTAGGTGGTAAGGATTTCATGATATAAACGTCACAAATCTGAAAAAATCCGATTATTTCGACTTTTCTTTGCTAAAACCCCTCCTTGTAAAAGGTTCCCCCGCCAAGTCGCCATTTAAAATTTTATCATTCACTCCATTAAATTACCTTTCTGAAACATCTCAAAATTCGGAAATCTGTCAAGTTTTCGCTGAGATATAACAGTTTGAATTTTGGGGTCAAATTGACCCCAATGTACAAAGTAAGTTTTTCAATAAAATTGTCGCAAAAGTTTTCGAAGTGTTTGATTTAATAACTTCTATAATAAAAGATCTCCGGTAGACACACCTAGTCGCGAAAAAAGTAGAAAGTAGAGAAAAACAAAAACCCGAATTAATCCACCTAGCGGTGTGACCTAGCCTTTCTACTGCAACAATATTTTTTTATTTTCTCAGGAACATCTATAATTAAGTTGACTCTATTTTTAAACATCAGCTCCTTAGTCCTCAAAATCCTTATTTAATAGTAAAATTCACAAGAACGTACTGCGTGCAATAATTATATTTTCTTTCCTAGGGTGTGAAATATTTGTAAGTGTCATTTAATTTACTTTATCAACACCTTCTTTTTTATATTTAAGTGATTTAAACATGTATGTAAACACAACAGATCTGTAGATGGCCTTAACTTTTGGAGCTTCAGAGCAACATAAGAAGTTTGTTTTGAATTGACAACATGAAAAATATGTTCATTAATATGTGAAATGTTCATATGAAAACTGTGTGTACAAATATCTTGATATTTTCACCACAGCTTCCTGAACATGCGCTCAAAAATGATCATCTATCAAAACAAGAACTCTGCATAATTACAAAAATAATTATTGCGCGAATATTTCCTTTTTCACGTTTAAAAAAAGGATATCTAGAACAAAAAAAATGACCTCAAAATTTTTCTATAAGTGATTTAAATGCTTGACTACAATTATGTAATATATCTTAGATGAAAACATAACTGGGTAGATCGAAATAATGAGAGTGGAAAAACGGCTTCAGAAAAAGTGGCACCCAAAACAACAGAGCGGTCGCTACTTAGACTACACTTCGGAAAGCCCTCACATGCACAAAACCAACACAGCAATAGCACTCATAGATAGAGCGCTAAAACTAACAACCGTTGAGAAACGTGAAGAAAGCATACAATCAGCTGTTGCTACTTTACGCAATAATAATTATCCCGAACAATTTGTACACAACATACTCAAAAAAAGAGTGCATCTCCTTTACAACACTCTACAAAACACAGAAATTTCGAGAAACGAGTCCACAATGTTTGTCTCCATTCCTTACATACCGTGTTTGAGCGAACGAATCGGGAAAAGCTTACGGAAGCATGATATTATCGCAGTAGGGATGGGAAAACTATCATTAACTACTGATAGTTATCAGTAAGCAATAATATCACTAAGTATCAGTAAGGTTTCGCTTTATTGATATTTACTGATATAGTTAAATTGTCCCGTTAGAAAAATTAGTTAGATTAAACTTATTGGTCGGTAGCTGCGTACGATAAACGTGGATGACACAATATATCGTAGTCAACGTCAGTAGCCTAAAGCCGGGGTAGCTCGTGCTGATTCAAGCAGTCGTCTTCATTTAACTCGAACTTTGGCTACTCGTCGCCAATTTTCTAGTCGTCTCAAAGTCACATATCACTTTTGACGTGATCGTGTCATCTTGCACGTTGAGCCCCCTGTTCCTGGTGCCAGTGAGGTTGATGAAGACAACTGTTTCCGTCGCACTATCGTCCGGCATTGTCACGACGTGTCTGGCCTACCGTAGCCTACTGACTTGCGCCAAATGTACGATGGGATTCTCTCCAAACAATGCCTGTAGCTCGTGAATCATACGTCTCCACCACTCTTCGCTTTCAGTTTGTACTCCGCCAAATATCCGCAGTACCCTTCGTTCGGACACGGCAAGGGCGCGTATATCCTCCCTGAGCGACCTTACGAGTCCATAAAGAACTACTGCTCTAATAAAAGATTTGTGCATTATCAGCTTCGTACGATAGCGTATGCTTCTTGATCGTAGCGTATAGCGAAGGGCAAAGTAGGCTCGATTTCCCGCTTGATTGCGCCACTGGATTTACTTACTAATGTTGTCCGCGGTCACCAGCAATCCAAAATAGACGAATTCATCTTTCACTTCTAGTTCATCGCCGTCAAAGGGTTACCATCCGTGAGAGGTACGCGTTTGGTCCCTTGGAGCCTCTTCCTTTCATGTATGTGATCTTTGACGTATTTATTATTAATCTGATCTTCCTAGACTACTGCTTTCAACCTGGCGTAGGTTGCCTCCACCATCGCAAGGTTTCTAGCTATGATATCAGTCATCTTGTCACCTTGTCAACCCTCACCGCGTCTCGGAGGGTGTGTCCCCGAGATGCGCACAAAACACACCGCTCGATCCAATAGCTCTGATCAGTAGCGTCAGTTTATCTGGGAAACCGTGTTCATCCAATAAGTGCACTTGCTGGACTTGATCGACTGGTTCGTGTGATGCGTAGGCACGATGTGCTCCCAACATATCTGCTGGGTGGTAAAAATCTGGTCCATAGTTGCGTGAGCCTCCATAAAGCCCGCTTGGTAAATTACAAAGTTAACTTACAATGAAGAACGCAGTTTTAATATCACAATTTCCTATTTTTTGCTTCAATGCCCTGATGAGTAAAATTACTGATATTTACTGATAGTTATCAGTAACGTACTGAAATTACTGATAGTTATCAGTAACGATTTTTAATGATAGTTCCCATCCCTATATCGCAGCATACAAACCGAACGATAAAATTAAAACCACTATTTTTACAAAATTGAAAGATCAGATACCATTTATGCAACAAACTAATGTGGTGTACAGTATTCCTTGGGGGGTATGCAACGATAAAGAATACATAGGACAAACATCTCAAATGCTAGAAAAACGCATAAAACAGCATAAAAACTCTATTCGCACCAGCAGCTCTATAACTGGTTTAACTCAACACACGATGGAACTCGGGCATGTGTTTGATTTCTCAAACGTTCATGTGTTAGAGAGAATCAACAGCGAACCAACGAGACTGACGGCTGAAATGCTCCACATCAAAATACGAGAGCAGAGAGCGGTAAACCTACAGCGTGATGCGGCAAGCTTCTCCAATGCGTACAATGGACTGATAAATCAGATCACATCGCTACATACAACCAAAGGCAGTGGAAGAACAGCGGTGATAAATAACGAAGATTAAAATCGAATAATTATTATGTGTCAAAGAATTTAAAATTTTCTGATGATGGCCGAATCGAGTAGGCAGAAACGTAAACTATAAATAAATGTTTCTATATCAAGTTTCACCGAAAAGTATCAATTTAAATAAGGAAATAACTGGGTAGAGCATTAGATATAAAAAACGAAACAGAGAAATTAGGCTTTTCCTTAGCTGGCACTTCTTCAGATAATTAGTTTTGCACAAAACTTGAGCTTCTTTTGTATGTATTTTCATGACCTTGATCTCATCGTTTTTACGTTGTTGCCTGTTAGAGGGTTAAAGAAACTAGATGAGATAAAAGAAATAGTGTAATAGCAACGCCAAAAGCATGCTTGAGGTTGGGAAACTTTATCGTTTTTCAGCGCTTGCCTTTTTCGATAGTCGGTCCCACATGCGCAAAATTTGTTTGAAATTTGTATAAATTTATTTGGGAAAATCTACTCATTAACATTTTCAACCCTATACACCACTATTCCTATATGCTTAAATCAACTGCTTTTCTTTGCCTCTGCTTGTCTAGTCCGATTGCGAGTAATAGCAAGTGAATAAAATGACAAATGAACTATTTCTCACTTTTCTTGATATTTCAAAATTGCAAAGTTCCAAAATTGCAATTACATGGACACATATAAGCATGCATACATACATACATACATACATACATACATACATACATACATACATACATACATACATACATACATATATACATACATACATACATATATACATACATACAGACATATATATATACATACATACAGACATATATATATACATACATACATACATACATACATACATACACACATACACCGATTACAGTCGACCCTTGATATTTTGGTTTTACACGTTTTGAACGGTTTATATAAGGTACTTAAATGATTAAGTTTGAATAACTTTTGAATAAATCGTCCGATTTTCAACAACTCGGTTTCATTTGATAGATCTCAAAAGTAATTTTCAAATAATAATAAATTATAGAATCTTTCTTATTGAATTAATGTTTATAGGTATGTAACAAAAATATGTTTTCAATACTTTTTTTTCACATTTCTTTATGTAACCTTCAAACCACAACTCCATTCGTCATGAAATTTAAAAGTTAAGGTTTTGATAGGCTACTCTTTCATTTGTAATCAATTTTGTTCAAATCGGTTAAGGGACCTATGAGATAATGAAGTCCCATATTTTTCGTATTTTTATACATAACTTTTGAACTAAAAGTCCGGTCAAAAATTCAATAGCGAACAATGGGACAACTAGACCTTTCATTTGACACTAAGATCATCAAAATCGGTCCAGCCATCTCTGAGAAAAGTGAGTGAGAAAAAAAGCGTTCCACACACACACACACACACACACACACACACACACACACACACACACACACACACACACACACACACACACACACACACACACACACACACACACACACACACACACACACACACACACACACACACACACACACACACACACACACACACACACACACACACACACACACACACACACACACACACACACACACACACACACACACACACACACACACACACACACACACACACACACACACACACACACACACACACACACACACACACACACACACACACACACACACACACACACACACACACACACACACACACACACACACACACACACACACACACACACACACACACACACACACACACACACACATACACACACACAGAGAGAGAAAATGCTCAGTTTTCTTTCTTTCTCAGGCGTTCTTTCAATTTTCGGTTTTCCGAGTAATTTATATACCTTTATACTATACTAGAGGACCCGGCAAACTTCGTACTGCCACAAATTGGACTGAATGTGTCAGATTGTAAATTTCAGATGAACTGAGAGAGCTGCTGATTTTTAGAAAAAAGAGTTTACTAAAGGTATAAGCAGGGTTTTGTAGTTTGTAGTTCAACGTTTGATATTTGATGTAGTTGATGTTCAGAGAGCGTGTATATCTAATAACCGTATCTGACAATCTGGCAGTTTGACAAAATCTCAAAATTTATTATCCGTTGGAAATATGTCGGTGTAAAAGTTGGTTTGTGAATTCCCAATACCCAACGGTTCTATTGATAGAATTTACATCGAGCCTTGTCTTATGAACTCTGCTGATTGTGCACTTATTTTTTGTATAAGTGATTTCGATGGCTTAAACACCGCCTAGTTTCGTCTGCTGCAGTTGATCGTTTAATTATAACCATTATGAGAACGGAATCATTACACTACCAACTATATTTTAATTGATGCTGAAATATATTATTGTACTATTCAATACTCCCAAACACTTTTTATTTGCTTTAGTATAGTCATCCCAGTATTATCTATTCTGTATGCTGGTTCTTGAGTTAGCCAACAGTTTTTGGACACTCGAGCATATTCCCTTCATCACAATCAAAGGTTCGTGTGAAATTCCATGATAATTTAAAATTGAATTCATTATTCTGATACGTATTAGATATCAACAGTCATGCGATTTTTATTTTTATTTGCTTTCTAAATTGATTGATAAGAATTAGCCAAAATAGTTGCATTGCCCAATCTTGATAACTGTAAGTTGCAAACTGCGTTAGTATTCATTACTGATCCAGATTCCATTAACAACTACATAACTTTTTTACATTTTTAAGAGATGAAATACGACTTGAAATCGACAATAAGTTAACTTTTGTAAAATTTTCATTTATATCAGTACCTTTAGAATTGATTTATTAGTGTATTGCTGAATACTATGTTTATCTGCATATGCAAGTTCTTCATTTGGCAATTTGGAGATGCCAATTTAATCAATTTAGTGCTTAAACCATTTGTACGAATTTCATTATTTGTTTGTTTATTTGTTTATTTGTTATTTTCCATCTGGCCACTTGAGCCTCCATGAAATTTACTTGGATTGGATGGGGAAAAGCCCCTTTGAGATAGTCTAACATACGCCATTCTCAAAGAGGCATAAAAACCCCATCATCTTTTGATCATTTTCAGTATTTACAAATTCGTTTTTACACTACTTACATACAAATACACAAAAATCATACACTTCTTAATAACTAATCAAATTTCTAGTAGGCGTCATACATATTAAAATAATCTTCGTAGTCTTGTCTTAAAACTAACACTGGACATGCAAAAATCAAAGTGAACATAGTATTTATTAAAAACATCACTCATCGCCCTTATGGGTTCGTTTTGGCCGTATTGAGTACACTGGTATTGCAGTCTTAGAAAGTCCCATGTTCTTAGGCTTCTAGGCGGAATGTTAATATTTATTTTAGATAGGATGAAAGGCGAATCGATTTCCCCTAGTAGCAGCTTTCCAACAAAAACTGCTCTGGAAATGTCCCTTCTTCTAGCCAGCGTATTCATGTCGAGCAAGCGGCAACGATCAATGTATGGTGGTAACTCCACTGGGTTCTGCCAAGGCAAACGTCTTAGAGCATAGCGCAGGAACCTTGATTGAACTGCTTCGATTCTGTTTGACCATGAAGCGGCGTATGGGCTCCATATAATGGCTGAGGATTCCAATACAGAACGAACAAGGCAGAAATACAATGCTCGTAAGCAGTATGGATCATTAAAATCTTTGGCAATTCTTACGATAAATCCCAAATTTCTGTTCGCCTGTGCTATAATGTGCGAGTAGTGGTTTCTAAAAGACATTTGTGTGTCCAATAGTACCCCAAGATCTTTTATTACTGTTACTCTGTTGAGTTGCTCTTCAGAAAGAGTATAATTCCAAAGAATAAAATTTTTCCTACGTGAAAAAGAGATCACAGAGCACTTAGATACACTCAATACCAGGAGGTTTCGGGAACACCAGTCATGAAAATCATTCAAATGCTGCTGTAGTTCAATGCAATCTGATGTCGAACGTACGGTAAGGAAGAGCTTGAGGTCGTCGGCATAGATAAGAAATCGGCCTGAAGGTATAACTTGGCAGACGTCGTTGAAGAATAATGAAAAAAGTAGTGGCCCCAGGTTACTCCCTTGAGGTACGCCCGAGCAGTTTGTGAAACATTGCGATTCATGACTTCCTATTTTTACAGAAAGAGTTCGACCAACAAGGTATGATTTGAACCATTCTACCATGTTGGGCGACACCCCAAGGCGCTCAATTTTTGCCAATAAGATAGAGTGATCAACGCGATCAAATGCCGCCTTAATATCAGTATACACGGTGTCGACTTGGGCTCCTTCTTCCATACCCTTAATGCAGTGGGAAGTAAACTGTGCTAAGTTTGTTGTTGTCGATCTGCCTGGGAAAAAACCATGTTGATCCGTCGAAATGTAGGATTTTCCCTCCCGTAATATGATGCCACCAACTAAGATTTCAAGCAGCTTCGAACCTGCGCAGAGGGATGTAATTCCACGATAGTTTGCCACGTTTTGTTTATCGCCTTTTTTAAAGATGGGGAACATGATAGATTTTTTCCAGCGCGATGGGAATATCGCCTGAGATAGCGATTGATTGAAGATTAACTTTAGTGGAACACATAAGGCAGTTGCACATTTTTTTAACACAATCGAGGGGATTCCGTCTGGTCCTACTGATGTTGAGGACTTTAACTTCTTCAGTGCATTAAGAATGTCTTCGTCCGAAAAACTGATATTTGCAATGTTGAACACGTCGTGTGGTACGTCGCGGATAGTATGCTCGATTTGAGTCAGGTTAGGTATCACTGTTGAGAACACACTCGAGAAGTGCTTAGCAAATAGGTTGCAGGTAGCACTTGATGTACATGAAGTTTCGTCTGCCAGAAACATGCTGCAGGGAAGCCCGTTCTGTTTACGCTTCTCATTTATAAAACACCAGAAGCGTTTCGGGTTTCGCGTTAGATTAGATTGCGTACGTAGTGTGTATCTTGAGTAGAGAAGTCGATTGTAAGTTCTGTAATTATTACTGGCAAGAACGAATTCCCGCTTTGTTAGGGGACCGCGTCGATTAGTGTAATTGCGAAGTGCTGTTGCTCTCAGTCGCTTCAGTTCCCGTAGATGACTATCCGACCAAGGAGGTTTCGGCCGGGGACGAGATGAAGGCACAAATGATCTAAAATGCTGTGTTAAAGTGTTCGAAAAAACATCCACTGCGGTGTTAATATCGATTGCACCGTTTAGCAGATTGTTCCAGTCAATAGCTGAGAGGGATTCTTGAAGCCCAGCGAAATCACTTTTGGAGAAGTTGAACTCTCTCACATCGTGTGACTCCTCAAAATCTACCTGGTGAGGACATGTCAGGGATACTAATAGCGGTGGGTGTTGCGCATCAATATCAACAAGTGGTTCGTATGCTTCAAAGCAATTACAGTACGACGAGGCTTCTGCGTTTACGAAAACAAGATCCAGTGTTCGATCACGACAATTTCTGACTGTAGAGAGCTGAAGCAAGTTTAGCAAGGACATGCCGTCAAGCAGTGTTATGCTCGATCTTGGGAAGGATGATTCAGCGGGATCGGGAATCGCGTGACCAATCGGTGTACTTTTCCAAACAAGGCCAGGTTGATTGTAGTCACCAAATAGTAGATGGACTGCGTTGTGGTCTAACGAGCTTGTAACGAGAAGTGCAGAATCGATGTGTTTCTGGATTACGCTAGCGTCAGAAGAGAAGTCTGGTGGTAGGTATACAACACCTACACAGATATTTGTATCACAATAATTAATGTTCACCCACAATTGCTCGAGTTCAAAGCTAACACCGGTTTTTTGTTTTGAGGACAGCTTATTTGACACAGCGATGAGGACACCTCCGCCACGTTTTTTTCCACTACCAGATGGATCCCGATCGTTGCGGTAAACACTATACATTGGTCCAAACAATTGAAGTGATGTGATTTCATCATTCAGCCAGGTTTCAGTCAGGATGATAACATCATGCTCAGCATCAGATACCGCGACGAACAGGTCATCAATCTTCGTACGTATACCTCTGACGTTTTGGTAGAATAAACTAAGCTGTCTGCTAGTGGCTGGTGGGCTTGACGATGTTTGACGACCAGCCAAAATTGGATGCTGAACTACGGTGACTGGAGCAAGCGGGTCGCCTTCGTCGGATGACCTCTCGGTTGCCGCTGCGTTGGTATTTGGACCACTGCTGTCATCAACGATGATGTAGTCAGGCATGTTGCGATTATCGGCAGGCTGTAAGTGTGGGTCGACATGAGGGCGCGCAGTATCTCGTATAGCTTCGGAAGGACATATACCCTTCTTGGCTTTACCTGACGAAGACGATTTGGCACTTCCAATATGTACTATTTGGTGCTGTGACGCGGTGGTGGATGGGTGAAATTCGCTGGCAACTGCAGACAACTGCAAATAAGGTTCACTTTGAAGGTGCGCAGTATCTTGATTAACTTCGGGAGGACATATACCCTCCTTGGCTTTACCTGAGGAAAATAAAGTGACGCCGGTGATCTTTATTTGACGCTGGGTCACAGTGGCAGATGAGGAAGCTACGGTGCTGTCATTAGTACGGTCCAAATTATCCGCGCTGTGGATATCTCTACTGTAGTTGGGCAAATCGGCAATCGGCAACTGGAAGCAAGGACCATTTTGAAGGTGTGCAGCATCTCGTGTAACTTCGGGAGGACATATACCCTCCTTGGCTTTACCTGACTGAGGTGGCGTGTTAACTTCACTATTATTGTTTGGATCGGCTACGGATGTTGGTTGCTATACCGCATAGTCAATCCTGAGCCTTGACTTTTTCAGTCGCTTCTGGTACATCGGACACTCGGTGCTCCAAGAAGGATGATCAGTTTTTAGCTGATCGGTAGCTGACAAGTTTTGCTTAACGTTGAAATCCTGACAGTTCACACATTTCTCGACGGTTGATGTACATTCGTTTACTGGGTGTTCATCAGCACATTTCGGGCAGCGTATTCCATTTTTACACTGAGTAGCTTTATGGCCATACTCAGAGCATTTATAGCAACGCAGAACATCGATGATCTCAAAGATTCGATAACGGTCCCAGCCTATGTTTACCCGCTGTTCCTTCATTAGACATCGGAATGACAGAGCATCGGTTTCTATGATAACTGCTGAAGTATTACCGGCTCGATTGGTTTGTTTTTGGACACGGATCAGCTTTAGATCGGCATTTGCAGGCAGATTGTTTTGCTTTTTAATGCTGTCAATTATGTTAGTTTCCGAGAAATCGTCACCGACAAGAATTTTAATCCTTGGCTTTAACGGGTTGAGCTTTTCTACATCATATTTTTCAGAAAACACACTTTTAGCATCACAAACCATGTTTAAGGCTAGATGAACCGACCCACATCTCACAGCAACTTCTCCATTCTCGCGGTAGTGTACATCTTTGACATCAAAGGTTATCGGGTTGAGTTTATCTCGAATATCCTTCTTAGTGGTTTCGGAAGATTGAACACCTCTCGGTTTGAATAATACTGTTTGCTCTAGTTTCATAATGGCATTATTTTTGGGTTTTGGCGTATGGAAATTGGGTGACTTACATGTAGGCGACCTAGTCATGGGCGAATCGAGCTGCGTGTCACTCACCTCAATCAAAGTTCCGTTAGTCTTAGATGGGTTGTTGGAATTACCCATTTTCCGCCGTTTACCAGACCGTAGGACGCTACAATAATCATCTTCATCGGTTTGACTGCACGAAGGCACTTCATTTGCTTTGCGTTTGGTCTTAGTACCACGAGTGACACTGGCATAGGTGGCGGCGTGTGCAATATTACCGCCAAATTCAATGCCGCTATCACCGACCTCACCCGTATTCTCACTAGAAGCATCACGACCAAGCGTATTGAGAACAGTCAATTCAGCAGATACAATTTCTTTCACTGCGGATTTTATTCGCGGCATAAATTGTTCCTCAAACAATTCGCACTGCCCAGAAACAATTTTCTCCACTTTCGACTCACATTTAGTAATTGCATCGGTCAGTATATCAATCTTTTGCGAAAGAACATTGCAAATTTTGTGAACGTCATTAAGGCAGATCTGTTTCTTTCTGCATCCAAAGCACATGTACTTTAAAGCGACATTCTCATGCAGAGCACTCACAGCCGCACTACTCATATTGCTACATTTCACATGGATGACCTCTTTGCACCCACCGAAGCAGTATATGCGATCAGATTCGGCAGAGATAGACTGCGCACAAACACTACACGGTACTGAAGTCATATCTTCACTTTTGCCCGGCTGCGGGCTAAGGTACAATGGGAGACGCTATTCACTTATTTCAGTTGATAATGCCGCACTCAATAAGAAATTTATTTCACTGGATAATATTCAATCTTTACTTTTAGCGGGCAGTTTACTGTACGAAATGAATGCACGGGTCGCGATCTATATGCGGGTACACTTGGTTACACTGTTTCACCACTATATCACCTCAAGTAACAGGTTTAATATTGCACCTATCACGGACAGCAATTGCGCTCGTTCCATGTTATACACTTGACGCTTTTGGCTTGAGTTTGGGTTTATCAAAAAGTTATACCTACAACACATTACATAATGTTAATTATTTTCTGATCTTGCTAGACCACAGAAATGATTAATAGCAAGAATATCCCTCATTGTTACATGTGGCGATTTCAAAGAAGGTAACACGTGTTTGTTTTTGGCGGCAACGGTGCTGTTAATCAAACGTGGTATCGGTTGATGATCGTAGTAACCACCGATATGGCGCATACAATGCGTTGCGGGTTTTATATGGAAAACTTATTTTTCGAGTTTTCTAATCTTTCCAGTAAATTTTACAATTTTTCTCGCCGTAAAAACATAGCGGTGGTGGAAACGAACACAATAAAGAAAAGACGGCTCAAATCGGATGCTCCGTTCTCAAGTGATGCGCGGTCGAACTTTTTCACTTCTCTTTTATATATAAGATTTTCATATAGTAGAAAGGCAAAAAGTTATAGCTTCTCAAAGTAGCCTGGGGTTAAATTGATCCCAGTGTACAGACAAAGGGTTAAATAACTGAATCTTTGCTGGATTCTGTCGTCTGTTATGTAAACAAGGGCGCCAGTATCTGCCAAATCGGCTTCGTGACGTCACCTTGGTTTGGTTTATTCTAACTGCCGCGTATACGTACACGCAAGGAGCTTAAAAAAGCTACTTTTGATGACTTTACTGATTGCTCCATAATATTCTAATTTTTGATAAAAATGCTTTTATATGATTACTAAAAACTAACGGTTACTAAAAAATGGTTCCTCTTAACCCCTGGTTATTGACGTAACCGTGTATTTCTACATTATTCCACAATAGATTCTTTAAATAAATTAATTTTCAACAAAAAACACAGTCATTTTTGACATAATTACATATGTTTTACAGGTGAGCGGGAACTTGTAGAGTTTCTAGCCGAAGAAATTGTTGCTGAGAAAAAAGTGCAAAAGAAAGAGACACTACCGAAAGAAATTGGCGGATTCCAAATTAAACTGAACGGAGCGGATATAGAAATGGAAAAAATAACCGCTAGAGAGAAGTGATTGTTTCATTGATCCAATTTTGTCACATTTTTATATCTTAAATATTTTAAGGATTCTTATTTCTTTCAACATTAATCATACGGTTGATGCAGAAGATGAAGCCGAGATTACTGCATCAGGAGATAAACCAGAATTTGCTGAAATGAAAAGTAAACCGCAATTCGAAGTTGATATTGTAAAAGGTACTCAGACGCTTAGTTTTACCTGTTCATTCCTTCGAGGGGAGGTTCAGGAAGGCGAATACAGTAAGTAAGCTTATATGAAAGTCTGAAACTGCTGCGCTCAGTTACACTCCATTATGCTCATTGGACTACACTGCCTCATAGAAGCAAAATCTATAAAAGTCATGTATGTAATATTTGTGGAGCTGAAAGTAATCTATCATATTTGTAATTAGAGTACCGTAAAACGAGGTAACATTAATCATCGGAGATAACATTGATCAGTACTGGAAAGTTGGCAGAAGTTATTTATTTCACTTAGTTATGGTCTAACTGATCAATGTTACCCCGTTTTACGGTACTAGGAGGCCTGTCAAGTATGTATATAGTATGTATAATAAAGTATGTATATATAGTAAGGTAAGACGGGGAAAAGAAGTGTCACGTAAGGTCAAACTGCTAGATTAAAAAATATCGGTATTTTACCCGCGATGCGCTATGTACATAACATTTTAGGATATTTTCTAAACAATCGTAGAAATAGTGAGCATTAGATAATGTTTTTTCTATTTTTCCAAGAGCTTTAAAAAAGACCCTTTTTTCTGGCACTGGAAAAACATCGGAGCCAAGTGTGTCAATCAATGGGGCAAAGAGTGTCACGTTCTTAAACAGGATGGTTAAAATTGGTAGGTTTCAGCAAAATTATTTAAAATAGTGAAAAACCATTGTAGTTGCATGTTCAAGTCAATCAGTGCAAATTTTGCAGTTTTCCGCAACGTGTATTTATATAATATTTTCGACACGTTGTTTTAGGCATTTTATCGCTTGGTCTATTTCGCAGCTCATGCGTTCTTTTCTCAATCATTGTTATTTTATGCACACTTATGTCATATAGGTAATCCAGATTAAACGGTACAGGGGTTAGACAAAATGATCGGGACAGGCAAAATTTTGATGAAATTCAAACAGCCATAACTTTTAAAAAATTAAACATTTTTAGATGAAACGAATCAATTGTATTTGACGGGGAAACTTTCCTAGTTTTCCAAAAATATTTCAAAATTTGCAATAGTCAGCGGGCACCGGAGATATTCCGGGTTGTCTGGGGGTATGTCAAAAACTGATTTTTTATCCCAAAACTAGATTTCATTTCCAGTCGATTGGTCGAAAAAGAACGGAAGTCCGACGAGAAACAACCGAGATATGGCCAAACTAGAAAGATTTCCCCGTCGAATGCATGGTTTCATCTGAAAATGTCCAATTTTATGGAAATTATGGCCGTTTCAATTTCATCAAAATTTTGCCTGTCCCGAACATTTTGTCTAACCCCTGTAGATGTTTAAAACACATTCAAAGCAATATTTTTCTAACTTTACATGTATACCCCTCGCCCCAGACTGTGGCACACTTTGCCCCGAAGCATGTTATTTGAATAATCATGAAAATTAACGCTTGCTTGCAAATAAATAGCCTGTAAACCACTTTTTTATGCAGTCGTTAAACCTAAAAAAATAATTGATTTAAAATATGGGTTAAAGACATTGAATTTTTAAATGATAACTAGTTTTCCATTTTGAAGTATCGCATAAGCGACGGTGCCAAAAATTTCAATAAATTTTAAGTAGAAACTCATAACTTACTGGTTATTATCTATCCCTGTTAGAAAAAGGTACTGATGAGATGTTTTAAAGAAAAATATTTCAAACTTGAAATAATGTCATAGGACATAGAAAACTTCACTGACACACTTTGCCCCGTCCTATCCTATGTATGGGCAACAATAGAACAATCTCAATCTCAACAGCGTCATTTGAGTTTCCACTCTGTGTTTCCACCAGTGTATGTAATATCCAATTAATTTAATTTTTCCTTCTGATATCCATGTGCATTATTTAAACTTGTTATGCCCACAGTTTTCATTGTAGGAGGTGCTTGATGAGCTAAAACGATTTTGAACATTGTGGCTCAGCCGTCTGTTCAAAATATCTGTTTTGAGATTAGGCATTTGGGAACTACGCAGCATTGCACCTCCTAGCTTAGCTACTGAATAGAGTATTACCGGGTATAGCCGCGTAGAGGCACTTGGGCTGGGAAAAGCTATGTTGGTCGCTTTCTCGTTTGCCTTCCCCATTTCATACCCGTTACGATTTTAGTACACTATAAATACAAAAAATAATACAGTACTCTATTCAGAAAGATCAACTCTACAAAAGTCCTATATTTCAGCTTATCCAGCTGGTCGCTTAATAGCGTATAAAACTCTGCGCCGGGCCCTTTTATGATGTCAACAAAGTGTCAGGCAGACCTCAAACATCAATTTTACCTGACGAGACAGGCAATGTCGCACACTAAAACACAGGTAGAGCCCCAAGCATAACCGACACGTCTATGCCCGCAGGCGGAGGCGTTCCGGCCCTGCGCGGACTCCACGAATTGACTCTGAGATCTCTGCCAAAGGCCGGAATGTCATACTTAAAATAACATGATCATGATGATGACGATGATGATGATGAGAAGAAAAATGACAGATTGAATTTGTAAATGTGTTTTGCCCTGGACATTTTGTACTACTTGTGTTTTAAAATGGAGTATAATAGTGAAGAAGTGTAGGATTCGTCAGCCCCACCAAACACCGGTCTTCAACCGCAAAGCAAAGCCATGGGTTTATACCGTCTTTAGACATTACCCTTCTTCATCGACAGACTTCGCAGCCGACTGTTAGAGTACAGGAAAATTACGGGGCCAGTGCAACGATCCTACTGACTATCTAGCAAGCACCACCTAGCCGAGATTCGAACATACGACGACTGACTTGTTAGACCACCATCGTACCCCGAAGCTAACTGGGCAACTCCTCAACCGCGCGCCCACTATCAATTTTCAACACAAACAACCACAAATGGACCAATAGCAAGACAAATTGCGGACCGTTAGTGGTTATCAACTTATCAGAGCAAATTTCATCTTACATCCCCCAGCATTTAAGCCCTGTCCAAAGACAGATCTACAAAGTAAATTGAGCGCAGCACGACCTGGACGTTCGTGGTAGTCGACAGAAGTTTTAAAATACAGAGTCGCACCCGCGAAACCAAAGAGTTAATGCGTAGTATCCACAATGGAAATCTGTCACGAAACCCCAAAACCCGATCGCTAGAAATATTATTATTGTGAATTAAATGTAAAATAGTATTAAAATTGATTTTCCCATTTGCTACCTTAGCACCTCTAATATTGTCTGTAATCATAGAATGCTCCTTCGGCATTCAAACCAGGTCTGGTATCCCGCTTACATGCCCTTACTAACCCTAAGCCCTTGTCCGACCCAATCAAACCGGCAATTTGTGACAGCTGTGACAGATAGGGATGAGCCCCAGAAACATTCATCTTTTAATTATCAGAGATCCCCACACTGGCCCCACTCTTAAACGGAATAAAAGCAACAACGTAGTAGTAGTAGTAAGAGGGAAATCCACCATCATTTCAAGGACTTGCCAGTGTATGTGGGTAGACTTACAGTAGATCCAAATTTGATTATCAAATGAATATCACACTAATGCTGTTAAAGAAGGACCAAAAGGGGTTTGGTGGACCCACAAGCAGAGACACTTGTGCGCATTCCGGGGTTTTAAGATTTTCCTTCCAACATTAGGATCCTTCCATGTAATAATCAATTTCGCTGCACCAGCTTTAACCCACGTGATGGTTTGTTTGTGAGAAGTAGAACTTGTCATAACTGTTTCAGACCTTAAGGACTCCGGTTGGCAATCCACTCCATCATCCAGCCTTCCACAATTATGCAGTTCATAGCAGTGATAATTATAATATGATATATAGCACGTTATAATAATAATATTCTGGGAGTTCTATGTCATACCTTCATGTTTGAGTTTTACCTACATCCCGTTATGTAATTTCCCGTTTGTAGTCCTCTACTTCTCTAGTCCTCTTCTTCTCATCCTTCCTGTCCGTGCCATAGTTCTCTCCTCTCCACTTGAGCTAGCACCAATCTACAAAAAAAAGCCTTGGGGGAAGGTTTAATTATTTTTGTTCTATTCTTTTGTATCTACTTTTCAGTCTTTTTATAATTGTAATTTTCAATTTTTTTTTATTTTTGTAATTTTTAATTTTATTTTCTAAATTTTGCATTACTTTTATCTCTGTATTTCTCATTGTTATTACGTTTTTTTTTTGTTTTAGAATTATATGGGTATTTTAGTCATACGGTTTGCTTTAGACATTTAACACCCCGCGCTTCCATTATATTGAACGGAATAAAAGCAACAACGCAACAATTACATTTGGTAAACTTTTACCCCGAGTCCCACTTGAAATCATAAAGTTTTATCTTAAAAGTATTTTGGTGTATACCCACATACAGAAGTAAACGTGACCACTGTTCATTTACTGATTAGTTAAAAACCCCTACACCACGTCAAGGCTTAGTTTTATCGTAGAGATAGATCAACTCTACAAAAGTCACATACATAACTTTTATAAATTTTGGCGCTATGAGGAAGTACAGTGCAATAAGCGTAATTGAGTGTAACTGATCACAGCAACCCTGTCTAATTAAATTCTTACTTATATTGAATATACTTATGTGTTATTGATATTACTATAGATGATGTGTTCGGAATTGATGAAATTACGTTATTCGAGGGAGAATGGAGTGATAAAACTTATGCCGTAGCAGGGGACGTATTGGATGGGGTAAGTGCATTTCGGTTATTTATATGTATATAAATATAGGGATTGCTGACATTTACCGCAAGCACACTTCGCCGCTTATATGTACACGCGGTTTGTTTGCATCTGCAAATCTTTTTTCAGAGTGAAAATTTTTTCCCGATTCACACAAACCACTAATAGAGTCGCATATCAGCAATCCTTATATTATATTGCGCACTAATAAGGGACCTTCCATATACCACGTAGACAGTGTAGGACACGGAGAAGGTTGAAAAGGAAATGCCACGAGAACACGGTATTTTTTCCATATATGGAAAACAAAATTTCAATTGCACCTGTTCCGTTAATTACTACGCATTGCACGCGCTGCACAGTGGTCTAAAACCAAACAAACGTGCGCATTAGTTCTGAGTAAAAAACTTGGTTCGAGCCATTCGGGGTCGAAATTGGGATATTTTTTATATTATGAGATTTACAGTTCCTAAACAAGCAAAGATAGAGGTATATTATATTCAGCAGAGTTCTGTATTTTTTGTATTTGTACAGCTTTGTAATACATGAAAAAGTTATACAATAAATTCAAAATGAGCTAATAGAAAAAACTGATTTTATCGCTTCATATACAAGAAACAGGATTTTACTATCTTCGCTGAAGAGATAGAAGGTTACTGTATTTCTTGTAATAATATGCTCTAAAACTTTGCAGAACACAGTAATGTGTTATATTGAAACTGAAGAAAAATATTTTTGAAGTAGAACTACTTCTTTGATTTCTATATTGGGGTGCACTTTAGAAAATCGAAAAGGGAACATGTAACGAAAAGTGGTTATGGTTTGCACGCTTATAACTCATTCATCCGTCAAGAGATTCTAGAGATATTGGTTTCAATCGATTGGAAATTTTTCAAAAAATCCATTACAACACAGTAGATTACATGTTTGCCTAACAGACGTTTAATAATTGAGAAAATATGAGTCGAATATTTAATATTTCATTATTTGCATTTTTTTGCCTTCCCACGTCAGTGCTTCCCTAGCACGGATGACAGAAATATATACGAGATGAGTTATGGGTTAAACTTCCTTTCCTTACCTTCTTCGGTCACCGGCTTTCGTTGGCGAAACATCAGCCAGCAGCAGCTAGCTTGCGACACATCGGACAGCCAGTTTTCGAGTCACATCCGTGGCAATTTTAAAGGTTGTATTTGAAACATTGTTTGTTTTGCCTCGGTGTGCGTGATCAGTCGGTCGCCGGCTTTCGTTGGAGACACATCGGCAGGCAGCTAGCTTGCGACTCATAACATCATAAACATAAAAGTCTATCTTGATTACAGATCCTACCAGTAGCGTTTGTCCCATAAACAGTATTCCCACTATTAATCCACACACCAATAACCTATCTGATGGACGAAAATAGACAATGGACAGCACGAGTCAGAAATTTGAGAATTCGAGAATAACAAACGGACCTTTTCAGATCCACTACAGTTGGATTTCGATTTTGGCAACAAATGCGTGTCGCCTATGTTGCCAAAATCGAAACCGTGCCAAAATCGAGACCCTTTTTCGATATGAAAAAATTTAATGTAAATGCTTTAGAAGTTGACTAAATATCATTAATCACCGATTGCAACCATTTTATGTTTAAAAAGACCGACAAGAGCTATCCATCCGGTGCAAATAAGTTATTGACGCCCTGCGGTAAGACGTAGTCCTACGGCAATAAAAATATTATTGTTCGAAACCATATAACTTTTGACGTAGGACTACGTCTTTGTTTACTATACTGGAACTGGGTAGCACTTTGTAAAAACGAAAAATAGAAGTGTAACGTTTGAATGAAATATTTCAAACGCTAATAGCTACTATACTACTGAACGAAACATAACAGTTAATATGTCGTTGGATAGATAAAATGTCCAGCAATTTTAACATATTAATAATAATTAATATTAATAATAATTTTTTATACGCTAAATAGTGAAAATGTGTGTAAAGTTTTAAGGTCGAATTTTCCCATACATTTCCCTTGTGATCGCCTAGCTTCACAGGCACGGACGACAATTAGATACACCAAAGGATTTGGACCCAAATGATAACCTTTGAGACCACTTTGTAAGCCACACCCCTTTTCCAATCTAATTGGCAACATCGATGGCTATTGACGGCAACACCGACCCCGAAGACAAGCGGAATCAGCGGGCAATGGCCAACGTGAATCCCACACGATGCACTTTACGTTACATTTTGCATTATCCCCATCGCAAACATGCGAAATTGTTCGATAGCTTGCTCAATCAGTGTCGGACAATCATTTAAGCAGCAGCAGCCGATATGGTTTCCTCCACCACCTACACTAGCTTAGAAGTAGCAGCGGCAGTGCTAGTGACTATAAAATGGTACACTTGGTTCGCCGCCTGCTCATTTATCGCACGATCGCACTGACGGACGGTCAGTATTTTGATGAAACTAATCCATTTCTACTTTACAGTGATTTGGTATTTTCTATCACTCCTGTATTAGCGGGCAATCATCATCCTAGAGTCTAGAGGACCGATTAGCGACATCCATCTATATATTGGCAACAGTAATTATAGTACTGATTTTTAAGAAGTGCTATCAGCTCAAACATAGTTCTTTCAGGGCCACCAAAAATTTCAAACGGTTTTTTTCAAAACCACCATTGATTCAATGAAGAATTAAATCAGAATATTTCGCTCTTCTTTTACAAATAAACACTCAAACAATGATACTCACAGATATTCAAATATGCATATGCCATAAATGTGCATTAGTCTTTGATCTAATGATCAGACACAAAGTTATACTTCATCGATTAAAACATGTTATCAATGTAATGAGTATTATATGACACAGTCCTACGTCACCCTTTCGTACAACCCTTAGGGCTGTATAACTTGTAGTTTTTTCATGAACATACTCAGGGCATCATTTTTTCGTCATTTAAAGCATGTATGCGGAAACTGATTGATATTTAAGCATATTTTTCGAAGAGAAATGTCTTGTGTTGCCAAAAACGGATACTTTTGTTGCCAAAATCGAATCATGCCAAAATCGAACCATGCCAAATTCGAAATCCAACTGTATTTAAATTAGCTGAAGAGTTGAGATTATGAATTTCTCACATGTAAGAACACAATCCTTTACCTTTCGTTACTCGCGTCAACTCCGATTTATAGGCATGCTAAAACGTAACAGAATTCTCTCGAATACTAATGCCACTTTGTGAAAAACTTATGGAACTTTTTCCACCATTTGTCTGCGGATCAACCTTACTGAAAACAGTAATTTTATTTATTGCTAGATTCCCGAGATATACCGAGATAAAGTCAACGGTTCACAGATGTTGTACAAAATAAAACAGCGCAAGTAAACCTTCCGTTACTGCGCAACTGGGGAATCTATTATATGAAATTCGTACAAAAATCACCGGTTTTGGCATTGGGAGACGAATTGCTCTACATTCGTAGTCCTATTTCAAGCCTGCGCCCGTGCCACTAGGCATGGACCCTTATACTTTTGACGTAGGACTACGTCTTACGGCAAGTTTTGAGATAGGGTGTCATTCCAAAAAATCGAAAAATGCGAGCGTCACGAAAAATGAAAGGTTTTGAGCGCTAATAGCTCAGCGATTTTCCGATCGATTTTCAATATTCTTACACCAATCGATCGGAAAATCTTCTAAGAATTGACCCAAATGAAGAAAAGTATGGAATCTTGATGTTGAACTATTGAAAAATTGAAAATAATAAACCTATGTTTTACCAGAATTCTCGCTTCGTGATTGGTTGGAAGATTTTTTACGATGATCTAAACCTATACAAATTTGATATCTGTGCTTGGGAAGTAAGCCAAAACAAGTGACAAAGTTTCCTCATTTCAACAAGATTTCTTAACACCGCGGTTCAACCTAGACCATTTTGATGTCCTTGCTTGTGAAGTACGCCAGAGAGAGTGACAAAGCCCCCTCATGCCAACAGATTTCTTACGAACGCGATTAAACCTAGTCCAATTTGATGTCTGTGTTAGGGAAGTGTGCCAGAAAAAATTACACAAGTTCGTTGTCCCAATAGATCGCAAATTTTTTACTGCGAGACGATTAAACCTAGGCGAATTTGATATCTGTGTTGGAAAAATGTGCTACAGCTGTAGTGTTCGGTTATAATACGACTCTGTATGAATACGCATGCTTGCCGTTTCATTAGAAGTGTAGTGAAAAGATGTGCTGTTGATAAAATAGGATTGAATTGGTAAAATCCCTTCAACGTGGGAAACCATGGATAATAAAAACAATCTTTAATTGCAGTAAGGTAGCAGGAAAGTAATAGTTTGTGTTCTTGATTTTGTTAAATTGTTCTCAAATCCACAATCTTTTGAGAATTGAACGTATGCAATGTTACTACTTTGATAAATGTTACATACAACGCATGTAGCATGTATATATCTTGCATATAGCATGTATACATGAAGAATCGAATGATTACAAGCATGAATACATGCTACTATCACTACAAAGAGACTTACGTAGTCCTGCGTCACCTATATATGCGGTCGTGTCTTGTACACAACCTCTCTGATTTTTTTATTTCCCCTTAGGGGGATTAATCAAAATTTGAATTCCACCAGACGACAGAAGTGTTAATATCAAGAAACTCTTCCAAAGGTTCCATAAACCTAAAGCCAAGTTTTCTTACTCAAAACTCTGATGCGCACGTTTTTTTTTGGTTTTGGACCACTGCACTGTGCGCTGGGTTCCTGAGCAGAGTTTTAGAAACAATGAGTTTCGATTGCACGATGCGATTTCCTTCTGTTTGAGTTAAGGTACATCGAGGCCAGCTGAAATGCTGGGTAAGTTAAAACGGAAGCGACAATGTTCACCGGAAATGATGAATTGCTGCCAGATTTTTTCAATGAACAGGTACACCTAAATGCACCTTTTGACTGTTATAAATGGAAGATCGAAGTGACTGAATGCTCTCCGTGCTCTTGTTTACTTTTTGCTATTCGGTAATTCAAAACAAACATTTTTTCGGCTTGTCTAAATCTGTTCATTAATAGTGTGTTTGGTAAGCTTTATCTCAAAATTATACGTCAGGTAATTATTTGGGTTTGATTAAGTATAGTAACAATGTTAAAACCTGATTTAATCCACCTAGTGGTGAAAGCAACCTTTGTTATACTATTTTATTTGTCATTTGATATGGGCATTTCCAGCTCAAATATTATTATTGATTGGTATGAAGTTTTGCTGATATGTTAGATACCCCGAAAGGATTCATTTTCCATTAATCATAAATTTTTCGCCAAGAACAACTTTTCAAAAGGACGTATTTAAAAATGAGATTATTTTTTTAAAATATATCCTAAAACTACTTATTTGAATAAAATGGCATCAAAAGATAAGTTGTAGGAAATTGGTGTATTTCCAGAAAAAAACTTCGCAAAATCGTAATAAAAATTAAAAAATAAATCAAAATATCCGCTCCTATTTGCCTCATTTTCTTAAAAAAAACCAGAGGGGTTGTGTACAAGACACGACCGCATATTTAGGTGACGCAGGACTACGTAAGTCTCTTTGTAGTGATAGTAGCATGTATTCATGCTTGTATTGTAATCATTCGATTCTTCATGTATACATGCTATATGCAACATATAAACATGCTACATGCGTTGTATGTAACATTTATCAAAGTAGTAACATTGCATACGTTCAATTCTCAAAAGATTGTGCATTTGAAAGCCACTTAACAAAATCAAGAACACAAACTATTGCTTTCCTGCTACCTTACTGAAATTAAAGATTGTTTTTATTACCCATGATTCCCCACGTTGAAGGGATTTTACCACTTCAATCCTATTCCATCAACAGCACATCTTTTCACTACACTTCTGATGAAACGGCAAGCATGCGTATTCATACAGAGTCGTACCGAACACTACAGCTGTAGCACATTTTTCCAACCCAGATATCAAATTCGCCTAGGTTTAATCGTCTCGCTGTAAAGAATTTGCAATCTGTTGGGACAACGAACTTGTGCCATTTTTTCTGGCATACTTCCCTAACACAGACATCAAATTGGACTAGTTTTAATCGCGTTCGTAAGAAATCTGTTGGCACGAGGGAGCTTTAACATTCTTTCTGGCGTACTTCCCAAGCAAGGACATCAAAATGGTCTAGGTTTAACCGCGGTGATAAGAAATCTTGTTGAAATGAGGAAACTTCGTCATTTGTTTTGGCTTACTTCCCAAGCACAGATATCAAATTGGTATAGGTTTAGATCATCGTAAAGAATCTTTCCAACCAATCACGAAGCGAGAATTCTGGTAAAACATAGGTTCATTATTTTCAATTTTTCAATAGTTCAACATCAAGAATCCATACTTTTCTCCATTTGGGTCAATTCTTAGAAGATTTCCCGATCGATTGGTGTAAGAATATTGAAAATCGATCGGAAAACCGCTGAGCTATTAGCGCTCAAAACCTTTCATTTTTCGTGACGCTCGCATTTTTCGATTTTTTGGAATGACACCCTATCTCAAAACTTGTTACAAATGTGAAATTTAAAAATTATTTATTAAGGTAAATTCATCAAAAGTATCCGATAATCGTGCAATTGACCTTCACGAATTTGAACTAAATTTTGTCAGATTGTTTGTTTTAGGTCAGCAAGCAAAAATTATAAATTTGGTGCCGATTGGTCCTCCCCACGATTAATGGTCTTTCCTTTTACAAAGGCGGCACTTTGTAAAAGGAAAGACTCGTATTGTCAAGCCATTTCATTTTCTTAGGCCTATAGATAAATATGGGCATATTAGGTTTAGAAAAAACTATTTTCACATTTTCACGTTCCAATTCCAATTTAAAAGAGTCGAGTAAAAATGGCTTTTCTAGCATTTTGAGAAATGCTCATATAGAAATCGACGCGTCTTCGGAACTTAATTCCACTGTTTTTTAACGCTGTGTTAGCTATCATCCATATGCATCCTAGCGATAAATAAGCTTTAAAGTGCATTTTAAACTGCTGAATAACTTTGCAGAACATTTGAAAGCAATAAAATCAGAGGGGTTGTGTACAAGACACGACCGCATATATAGGTGACGCAGGACTACGTAAGTCTTTTTGTAGTGATAGTAGCATGTATTCATGCTTGTAATCATTCGATTCTTCATGTATACATGCTATATGCAACATATATACAAGCTACATGCGTTGTATGTAACATTTATCAAAGTAGTAACATTGCATCCGTTCGATTCTCAAAATATTGTGCATTTGAAAACAATTTAACAAAATCAAGAACACAAACTATTGCTTTCCTGCTACCTTACTGAAATTAAAGATTGTTTTTATTATCGATGGTCTCCCACGTTGAAGGGATTTTACCAATTCAATCGTATTTTATCAACAGCACATCTTTTCACTACACTTCTAATGAAACGGCATCGGCAAGCATGCGTATTCATACAGAGTCGTATTATAACCGAACACTACAGCTGTAGCACATTTTTCCAACACAGATATCAAATTCGCCGAGGTTTAATCGTCTCGTAGTAAAGAATTTGCGATTAGTGATGTCCGAAATTTTCAATTATTCGATTACCGATTAACCGGCGAGCGTTGTCTGCACTAATCGATTAATTCAACTATTCGTACTAGTGGTATTCGATTAGAAATATTCGAATACTTTTTTCATAATTTCGATTAATCGAACGATTATGAACGATTTGCAGCCATTATTCGGGGATTATTCGCATTCATATTATTTCCTTTGAACTATTCGATTAATTCAACTACTCGTGTTGGCAGTATTCGATTAAAAATTATTCGAATATTTTTATAGTTATTCGATTAGTTGAATTAATCGAACGATTAACGGACATCACTATTTGCGATCTGTTGGACAACGAACTTATGTCATTTTTTCTGGCACACTTCCCTAACACAGACATCAAATTGGACTAGGTTTAATCGCGTTCGTAAGAAATCTGTTAGCACGAGGGGGCTCTGTCACTTTTTCTGGCGTACTTCCCAAGCAAGGACATCAAAATGGTCTAGGTTTAACCGCGGTGTTAAGAAATCTTGTTGAAATGAGGAGACTTTGTCACTTGTTTTGGCGTACTTCCCAAGCACAGATTGGTATAGGTTTAAATCATCGCAAAGAATCTTCCAACCAATCACGAAGCGAGAATTCTGGTAAAACATAGGTTCATTATTTTCAATTTTTCAATAGTTCAACATCAAGAATCCAAACTTTTCTTCATTTGGGTCAATTCTTAGTAGATTTACCGATCGATTGGTGCAAGAATATTGAAAATCGATCTGAAAACCGCTGAGCTATTAGCGTTCAAAACTATTCATTTTTCGTGACGCTCGCATTTTTCGATTTTTTGGAATGACACCCTATCTCAAAACTTACCGTAAGACGTAGTTCTACGTCAAAAAAATCGTGTGCAAAGTTTTTGCGCAGAATTGATTTTAAAGTGGTTTCTTTAAACAAATCATTAATATTCGCAATTGGTAAGACATAGATAGTTACTATATGCAGCAAAGTTGTTTATTTTAGTGTGTTCTACAATTTTTGTGAAGAAACTATATTTTTTGGGCGCATTTAAAAAACAAAAATTTGTGTCACCCTATTAAGGGATTCACGGTCACCCTAATAGTATAAGAAAATGTGCTATATTTTATTAGAAAACTGCTCTAAAGAAGCACCCATTGAAAAATTACACATTTTTACGCTAGAGTAAATGGTCCCGGTCTTTGGTCCCGCTGATTCATATCTATAATGAACAGTGGTTGAAGCATTCGCGAAAAAGTGATAATTTGAATCGATGAACATCCCTCATGAACATACACTATTCGCCTGCCTCGCCGATAAAGCACGCATCAGCTTTGAATTTTATCACGAACAGAACCTCAATGTGAACATCCGAATTCGTTCAAAAATTGAATATTGAACATTGAGTGTGTTCGATTTTTCGGATATAGAATGCCCGGGGACGTCGGAAAGTATTCAAAATAATATTACCACGAAAAGAGAATACTTTAAAGTAGTGTTAGTGGCTTTACAAGCAGCAGAAAGCGTCAGTTCGCACTTTTGCGTTGCTCATGATATTCGTATATTCAGCGATGCTACGAAGCGTGAGTGTATGTTGCTCATTGTTATAGACAAATTGAACCAATCGCGTAGCTGTGTTATCATGATAAAAACCGTTTGCCGATGCTCGGCGTATCTATTCATTTTGCGAGTTTTCCAACCTCTGATAATGAATAAATTTCATCAATCATTTTTAAATATCTTTTGACTGGTAAAACTAATTCTTGTGAAATTTTGCAGATATATTCGCCGTGTCAAAACCTCCCGTTTGATACTAAAATAATTGAAACTAGATAAACAATCTTAGTTAAAATCACTATAAATTTTTGGTAATTTTCATGTGTTGTACACGATTGCTCATAACTTTCAAATTAAACGTCCAATCAAAAAACAATTCAATAGTGGTCTCTCCGGCTATATTACCTTTCAAATGAGACTAATAGTGCATAAATCGGTTAGGCCATCTCTGAGAAACAGGCGTTCATTTGTACCTAGTCAAAACAGGTTTTTTAAGGGTAACTTTTAAACTGCTTGTCCGTTTTCAATAAAACCTAGCAAAATGTTTAGTAATAGTAAGAGCTTTCGTTTGGTACTAAGATCGTTAAAATTGGTTGCGTGGTTCCGGAGAACCACGTGTCACGTAGTTTTCACATTTTTACTTATAACTTTCAAACGAAAGGTCTGACCACAAAACAATTCAATAGTGATGTACTAGGCAATAATACCTTGCAAACAAAAGTAATAGTGGTCGAATCGGTTCAGCCATCTCCGAGTAACAGGCGATAGAAAATTCGAACACATACACACACACACACACATATACCCATACACACATACACACACACACACCGACATTGCTCAGTTCGTCGAACCCTATCTATTGGTATATGTGACTCGACCCTCCGGGCCTTGGATCAATTTCGTGTTTTTCGACCAATTTCTATACCTTTGTAATATAGTACACCAAAGGTAAAAAGTCTATGTGGAATACTTTTTTCGTTTTGTATTGTGGCTAGCTTACCCCTGATATTTTAACCTCATGGGGTAAATAGAAATGCAGTTCAAACAGCAACAGTGTTCTACTAACTTCCTATTTTGAACTGAGTATTCGGTTTCAGAATTCATTATGATCCGAAAGCACTTTCGGAAAACCATTTTCATATACTCGAAAGAGACATTACTACTACTTAGAGCTACTTGAAGAGAAACTCCATTAAAACGGTGCTTGAAAATGGCATCCCAAAGAGATGATATTTTTTTGAATTTCAAGCGCCGGCACGGTTTGTTTTTGACGAAGCCACAATCGGTTGAACTTGCCAGGAAACGAGTTGCTTATCCATTTTTGATCTCACATTACTTCGATTTGCTCCGAAATGTTACCCGCAACATCCTTTCCGAGAGCATCTATAATATTGACGAAGCCAAACTTTTGCTTGGAGCAGTATTGTATTTTAGTTAAAAAGTTGTTTTAACATTTAACTGAATGTTTTAAACTTTTTTGGCGATCTTTTCACTCGATTTTATTGTATTGTTTTTATCGGAGTTGAATAAAATTATGAAAAATAGCCTCTAATCATTTAATTTTGAAGTGTATGGCCTTGAGATTTTCTTCTTAATTTTCATCTCTAGAACTGAATGCTCACTTTAGTGTATCAGGCTCTCAACTTTCAACTTATTTAACAATTCTGAAGATTTGCAGGCTTATGGAACATATTACGCAAATATAGAAGCAAAATACAAATTTAACGCATGCCAGTTCAGTATTTCAACTTACCCCGCTCCACGAGGTAAGTTGAAACACCGCACATAAGCATCTAAAATTTTAATAATCGGTTTTTTTTAAAAGAACTTTTATTATTTGTTATTTTTTATCTATAGTCATTGGACTAAGCTAGTAAATGGCATCAGCGGATTTGAAAATAATTATTTTATAGTTTTATTAGAGAACTTTGAAGACGAACTTTGAAAAAATCGTTTCAAATAGTCTTGGTGTACCTTAATGGTTAAACTAACAAAAAATCCATGCCTTAACTATTGCGACATTTGCCCCTATTTAGACTACCCAGATTTACACGATTATCACAGTCGAATCTCGCACACGATTTTGCTCAAGAAAAATGAAGTGAAAAAGAGCGGCAACAAAGAGAAAGAAGTCAAAATCATAAGATGATTAAACTAAAAGCCACTCTAGTGTCAGATTAACAGTGCAAAATGCGGTATGTTTCATTAAATGATTATCACAGTAGTCTAAATAGTCATAAAAGGGGCAATAAATTGAACACTACACTTTTGCTACCAAAAATGTCAAACGGAATACAAATCTTGTGTAACACACAATTATGGGTCATTTTAACTTTAACTGTCGATTTATGCGATTAACTAGGCCAATGCAAATCATATTTAAAGTTTTTGTCACCCCCCCTCCTTGGAAGTTGGCTTGAAAAATCGGGGGGCAAAAAAATAATTTGTAGGATATGAATCAAATTTCTTTTTATAAAATCAATTGTGTGTGGGCTTTACAGTCTGAAAAACTCGAAAAATAAATTCGAACAATAGAATTTCCGAAAATCGTCCAAAAAATTTTCCTTCGTTTTTGTCTTTTTTTCGTATATTTTTGCATAGAAAATAATAACGTATATATTATAAGCAAGAATAGATTCGATTTTCACGTTTAAACCTTAAATAAAAATTCCTAAAATCCACGTTTTTTTTGCTCGATTAAAAAATTCACTTTGTTTTTTTTTCGCCCCCCCCCTTCAGTAGCCGAACACCGGAAGGACAAAAACTTTATAAAATATTTGTAATGGCCTTATACTAATTGATTGATACAATTGTTACTCATAAGTAGCACTAATAATTTGATCAATCATTAGGTCTGAAGTTTTTGGAGCGTCTTAGTAGAATACGAAACCTGCAATTAAATAAAAAGAAAACTAATCCAATTTAATTCTACTGTGTATACAGTAATGACCCGATTTTGTCACCCCCATGATGAACTTAGGGGTGACAAAAACGGGACAGTGACAAAATCGGGTATTTTTTCAATTTCTATGTTTTTGCAGATAACTTAGAACGAACTACATATATTTCATTCTGATCACTTTAAGGACATTTCGCACTTCCCTCTACCTCTCTGTGGACATTTGTCACCTGTTCACAGCAGTCCCTCAGGTATGAAAACACACGTTTTTTATTTGCGCCGAAATGGTTCATTATAGTGGTTAACTATGTTCATAGAAATTTCCTAGCGTAAAAAGCTCTTTCTTTTGGTATGAACGATTCTTTGATTAACCCCCCTAAAAGTAAGATAGAAAATTTATTTTTCAAGCAGTAAGAGATAGAGCAAAACAATGTTCTACAAAATTTTTGAGAAGATGATAATAAAGAACTTTGTCAAAGAAAGTGACCTTCTAGCTATTATAGTTGTGGAGATAAGAAACTACTTTTGTGAAAACTCCATGATAATCAACACAGTTCTTTTCACAGTGTTTTAACACATTTGACATGTTTCAAAATGATTTTCAAACTAAGCTTTTGATAAATCAAAAACGTGACAAAATCGGGTAAAAAACGTGACAAAATCGGGTCAAAAACGTGACAAAATCGGGGGTGACAAAATCGGGGAGTGATAAAATCGGGGAGTGACAAAATCGGGTTACCACTGTATTTATTCTTGACAGATACGTATTACACCTACGACTTGCAGGCTTCCTCAATGTCTGTTTTTGTCCGAAAACAGACACTGAGGAAGCCTTCAAGTTGTAGGCGAAATATGTATCTAAGCATATTTATATCTACATTTAAGCACTGTGAATTTTTTGCACGTCACTGTTTGTAGCTAACGGATTCAGGCCAGAGAGATACAACCAAAATCTAGCTGCTGGTGCGGTGGTAGGCAGAATGGAAGGAACCGAAAGATCGTTCAATGTGATGTCCTTTGTTCCACGATCGGTAGCCGCCGCACTGGAAGGCAGCTGTTCTTCTCGACGACGTTTAACACCACGTACAGGCCAGATTGGTGAGCCGAGTGGGCTTTGCGGAGGAGCTATTTGTTACTCAATGATTCGACGACATCACACAGACGCTGGCATTGCGCAGATAGAACGGATGGAGCGCTGGTTTGGCATTGTATATCCGAAATATATTTTTGACGTAGGACTACGTCTTACGGCAAGTTTTGAGATAGGGTGCCATTCCAAAAAATCGAAAAATGCGAGCGTCACGAAAAATGAAAGGTTTTGAGCGCTAATAGCTCAGCGGTTTTCCTATTGATTTTCAATATTCTTACACCAATCAATCGGAAAATCTTCTAAGAATTGACCCAAATGAAGAAAAGTATGGATTCTTGATGTTGAACTATTGAAAAATTGAAAATAATGAACCTATATTTTACCAGAATTCTCGCTTCGTGATTGGTTGAAAGATTCTTTGCGATGATCTAAACCTATACCAATTTGATATCTGTGCTTGGGAAATGGGAAGTAAGCCAAAACAAGTGACCAAGTTTCCTCATTTCAACAAGATTTCTTAACATCGCGGGTAAACCTAGACCATTTTGATGTCCTTGCTTGGGAAGTACGCCAGAAAGAGTGACAAAGCCCCCTCATGCCAACAGATTTCTTACGAACGTGATTAAACCTAGTCCAATTTGATGTCTGTGTTAGGGAAGTGTGCCAGAAAAAATGTCACAAGTTCGTTGTCCCAACAAATTCTTTACTGCGAAACGATTAAACCTCGGCGAATTTGATATCTGTGTTGGAAAAATGTGCTACAGCTCTAGTGTTCAATTATAATACGACTCTGTATGAAGGTGAAATTAGTCATCATCGATTCTGCCAATTTCAAAAGCAGTTTTTTTGTTTGAAACAAAAATTCGGTTTATGAAAATATATTCGCTGTGTTCAGATTGGCAAGAAGAAGGCAGTATATACATTTTTATAAACACCATCCCGCTTTTGGGCCGAAATTGGGCTTCCCGACGAAAAGTCAATGACTGCTAGTTTCCCGTGAATACGCATGCTTACCGTTTCATTAGAAGTGTATTGAAAAGATGTGCTGTTGATAAAATAGGATTGAATTGGTAAAATCCCTTCAACGTGGGGAACCATGTGTAATAAAAACAATCTTTAATTTCAGTAAGGTAGCAGGAAAGCAATAGTTTGTGTTCTTGATTTTGTTAAATTGTTTTCAAATGCACAATCTTTTGAGAATTGAACGTATGCAATGTTACTACTTTGATAAATGTTACATACAACACGTGTAGCATGTATATATGTTGCATATAGTATGTATACATGAAGAATCGAATGATTACAAGCATGAATACATGCCACAATCACTACAAAGAGACTTACGTAGTCCTGCGTCACCTATATATGCGGTCGTGTCTTGTACACAACCCCTCTGATTTTTTTACGCTGCGATTATTTAGTTCGTTTCTGCATGCAGTACACACGAGTAAAACCTTTCCCAGAGCAAACGAATCTCTCAATCCACGTACGTTAATGCCACAGCATTGCTGGCTTATATGCATGTAAGCCTCGCAAAAACCGCAGCGCATTGGTTCGATATCATTAATTTCATTATTGCATTCGCAGCATTGTTTTTTCTCCATTACGTTGCGTGCGTTGGTTCGTATCAGGTAGATAAAGCAGGCTCAAGCAACTGTCAAGCGTTTGACGAAAAAGCTGGTGCTGTCGGTGATTTAGCCGCGCATACAAAACAATCACTTTGCAGTAACAAAAAAATATTCCTTTTCCACCGGAGAAACGTACGAATTACTATAACTCTACGATATCACTCAACTAAGAATAGATATTAATCGCCTTAATCAAGCTTCGATACAAAAAACAGTAATTTTGCAATCCAAAACTCAGAAAAACTGAAGAGCCGATAACAACAACTGTCGTAATAACTTAACGAAACGAAGCTATTTTCTCAAGACTGTAAGTAATCTACTATTTTTATTCAAAGAACGTCAAAACCACCTGTTCTTTCACTAGAACTAGGCCATAGACCAAAAAAATAGATGGCATCGCTTAATGGGCTGAAAATAAATACCCTTCCGTGCCCTACATAGTAGAATTAAATTGGATTAGGTAGTTTTCTTTTTATTCAAATTCCAGGCAATCATTAGGTGATATTTAAATGGAAATTACATGGCTTTACATGACTATTTTGGAATATTTAGATTAGTCTTATATAACCTACCGGTACATACTGGAGATTGATTTGATACGGTTTTTTTTGCTTAGGTTCAACCTAGGTTCACTCTAGTTTTAATAGAACGGCTGTCAAAATGTTTGTTTTTTCACTCAGGTTGAACTTAGTTTCGCTCTGGGATGCACTTTTTAAACGACAGGTTCGCTCTGGTTTTTTTTTACAGTTTCAACCCCGCTATAGGCAATACACTGGCAACCCGAAAATGTTTGTGTATTATTCTCCCGAATATGTTTGTTTATTCAGTGGTCCGGTTGGAAAACTCAAGTTAAAAAACAAAAACGCTATGAGTTAGATCTTTAGGATAATTCACCAGTTCACTAAAATATTTGGGTCTTTCCAGTTAAACATTGGCAGCAGTTTAAGAGATTTTGTAGGCTGCTCACTCAAAACAGAAAATGTTCCGATCTGTTTCCACATGCGTCAAACTCGCTGTTCATAAGAACAGCGGAAGAATAAGAGATGACGAATTCCGTCTGCCAAGCCTTCTAGTAAAAAACGTCGAACTGGGGTACCTTTGTCATTCTTTCTTTTCCTCGCATTTGCTTTTACAACGGCTCAAAAGTTCTGCGCT
Organism: Sabethes cyaneus; assembly: GCF_943734655.1. NCBI lineage: Eukaryota > Metazoa > Arthropoda > Insecta > Diptera > Culicidae > Sabethes > Sabethes cyaneus. The sequence goes on from NC_071355.1 coordinate 135,203,861, forward strand.
CCGGGCGCTCTACTTTACGTAGGACTACGTCTTAGCGCACGGTGTCATTCCATAATTTAGATCAGTGGTGGCCACGGTATAAGCATAATATGGGATAAATCAGATCTTTTTTAATAGATCCGCAGCCCGGAATAACTTTTGACATTAATAAATTCAACCTATAGTTCCCGTCCACCATCCATCAAATCACTCCGTGGGCCGCAAGGACCACATTCAAGAGCCGCAAGCGGCCCGCGGGTCGCAGTTTGGCCATCACCGATTTAGATTATTGTTACCGTCACGAAAATATGAAAGATTTTGAACGCTAATAGGGTATGTTGGTGCTTCGTCGTAATTGACTATTCCCGTCCTATCCAATACAAACTATTAAAAATATCAGCGTTTTAATGACACACAATGCAAAACTAGTTATTCCCTAATATTTTAGTTTGTTGTCTATCATACGCGATCAATCAAAGTGAGCTGAGATCTATTTAAATAGTTTTTATCATTAAAGAAGTCCTACCAGCCAAATTTCCTACGTTTTTTGTGCGACGAAGACGAAAATGTCGACTAATCGTTTTAATTTCCGTCATTCATAAATGAAAATAACTCATGCAAGGCATTGTCGTTATTCTACAGCCAGGAAAAGTGGCTTGATCTGCAGAAATTTTGCAGAATAACATTTGTCATGCCGTCCTACAAAAATACATGCGCGTTAGCTTTGTAAACATTGTTGTGATTTTTAGTTCGGACGATGAAAAATTTTGATGGACGGATTTCAAAACGGTACGACGAATTTAAGAAATAAAGTCAGTCGCGTAATTTCAATAAGGCCATTACAAATATTTTAAAAAGTTTTTGTCCCTCCGGTGTTGGGCCACTTAGGGGGGGGGGCACAGTGGTCCAATCAGCGAAATACGTGATCGTGTGATATTGCGCCAAAACGTGAAGTTTTTCGCATATAGTGTCTTTAGGAACATTTCTTGGTATAACAAGCCCCTTCTTGTGAGAGAAATCTTTGGGTGATTAATTCCCTTAAAAGTGAGATAAAAAAATTATTTTCTCGTACATTCGAAATACAGGTTCGGTACTTTCGGCAAAGTTGTAGTAAATATCAATGCAAACAACTTTGTCAAAGACACCAAACTTGTATGTCTTCATGAAAATTATCTATGAAGCGTTATTCGTGGACAAACCTTTTAAAACAATTTTTAAACCCTGACTTATTCTGGTTAACTTTTACGTGTTCATAGTCTTCTAGAAATTTGTTTATCTTGCTAAAATCAACGTTTTTGTAGAACATTATTATAAGTGATTTTCTGCAGTTTCGGAGATTTTGAGCATTTTTGATGAAAAATAGTACTACTTTGAGCTTAAATATTTCCCAAGGTGGCAAATGGTGGCAGACCAAACTCGTACTTAAAAGTACAACAAAAACCCTTTAAAATCAAGTGTCAATTGACTGTATCTGTTTGTATCCTCAAAAGTTATAGTTGTTTTAAAAATCCTTCACAGTCATGTTTATCGAACAATTAAAATGTACTTCGGATGCAATAAACGCCATTTTGTTTATGTTGACAATCTCTTTCTAACAAGTTGAGTTACCAGCAATTTTTTCGCCTATTTTCGAGTCGAAAATGAATGTAGACTCAAAATTATTTGACGCAATTAATAAGAGAAAAGCTTCCAAATAACTAACTTAAGTCTATTTTGTTCAATGCCCTCGATTGGTGTCTTTTCAAAAGATCCCACTCGTAATGGGCTTCTACCCAATGGCCGAAACACAAATGGTCGGATCACGAATGGCCGAAATTCAAATGACCGAATTTCAACAACAGTCACAGAAGACCGAATTTTCTCGGAATGACTTTTTAGTCTATTTAATTAGAAAACACGAATTGACAAGCAGTTAACAATTAACATAACTCAAACAAAAAATAAAATAAGCAACACATCTTTTTGTTGTACTTTGTACGAGTTGTTTGATCTGCTACCTTGGGAAATATTTAAGCTCAAAGTAGTACTATTTTTCATCCAAAATGCTCAATATCTCCGAAACTTCAAAATATCACCCATAAATATAAAAACGTTGATTTTAGCAAGATAAACAACTTTCTAGGACACTATGAACACGTAAAGGTTGACCAGAATAACTCAGGGTTTAAAAACTGTTTTGAAGGGTTTGTCCATGAATAACGCTTCACAGACTATTTCCATGAAGAGATACAAGTTTGGTGTCTTTGACAAAGTTGTTTGTATTGATATTTACTACAACTTTACCGAAAGTACTAACCCTGTATCTCGAATATACGAGAAAATAAATTTCGTAACTCACTTTGATGGGAATTAATCACCCAAAGATTTCTCTCACAAAAAGGGGCTTGTTATACCAAGAAATGTTCCTAAAGACATTATATGCGAAAAACTTCACGTTTCGGCGCTATATGAAACGATCACGTATTTCGCTGTTTGGACCACTGTGGGGGAGTGAGGGGCGAAAAAAAAAACAAAGTGAATTTTTTAATCGAGCAAAAAAAATTGTTCATTCCGACCCTGCAACCAATTTCCCAAAGTTTTATGCCGATTGATCAATCCCCCTAGCAGTGGCGCTACTTCCTTTTTTACAGATTTTCAAAAAAAGTCATTTTTCGGGTTCAAATATCTCTGAAACAGTTTGATGTGAAGACATGCTAATATACTTTTTCTATTGATTTTTGACCGCGCAATCGAATGATGTTATCAGTTTTATCTAATTTGTCAAAATCGTACAATTTTTTTGCGATTTAGAACGAAAAATGCGAATATCTCAAAACAACCCCAATTTTATTTTCAAATAAATATGCTCAAAATGTTCGCCAGAAAATTCTACAAAAGAATCACTTAACTAGAAAATACAATTTTGGTAGTTTGGGAGATATGGAGTTTTGAATATCTGGGGCATGCGTAATTTTAACTGAATTGTTAGCGAAAGTATGTGTAAACATGTCTACCTGAAGTTTCCGGACATTTCCATGACTAAATAACGTATTTTAATGAAAAAGATGCATTTTCAACATATAATCAGCATAATAAATTTTGATGTTCTAGATACTTTTATGTATATTTAAAAATAAGTAACAAATTCGTGCAAATTTTTATAGTTTTATTATTTAAGTGTTTTATTATTTATTTGAGCGATATAATGCATTGTTGTGTCGACTAATGTGGCATTTGACTCCCGTGTTTATTGGAAAGTTCGAAGTAATTTCGAAACTTAAAAAAACCGAACGCTCGGCTGTCCAAATGTCGGTAAAATTTTGCTGACTTCGGCACTTTTTTTAAGTGTGTGGGATGTCTACGTGAAACTACTTCAACTCAGTATTTTGGCCAACGAACGAGCTCAGTGAGAAAACAGAGTGGGTTTAAACAAGGATGTCCACTAAGTCCCCAGTTGTTTATTCTTATGCTCCACCATGTTTTACTGAACTTGCAGCAATTCCTTCCAGAGCTACGAATCATGTAGACTCTATTCGGTCCCGTGCATTCTTGGACATGCAAATGACATTCTGTTTATATGCGAGCATGAAGACGACATAGAAAGGCTATTGGACGTTCTGGAACCGTTGCTACAATCCATTGGATTGGAGATCAACACAAAGAACATTTTGGGAAATACGAACTGAGTAGTCACCACTCCGAGGTATCGTAGGTTGGTGACTACTTACTTAACTTAAGTAAGTTAAGTAAGTAGTCACCAACCTACGATACCTCGGAGCCTACGTAACAAGCAGTCTAGCGCGGAGTGCCACAACAGCGGAACAGGTAAAGAAAGCTTACAAAGCCTTCTATGCGATGTGTTCGTTCTTGAAAGACCATCCGCTCAACTGGCCCGCTGTCAGAAGGCTGTATCACTGCATCATCACACCAGTGATCACTTATTCAATGGAAGTAGCGGCGATTCCAAAGAGGAATCGGAATTCAATTAGGAGCATGGAGAATGACATGATCCTCATACTAAGGAGTAGGAGAAAGACGACAGAGATGATTCGTAAAGGGATGAAGCCAGAGACAAGGCTAACGAAACAACACATAATGAGGTAAATGCTACAGTAGACGGTGCACAGGATAGTGGAAGCATGCCTCAGCTAGCCGGAAATGTCAGTCTGCATATTGCGCAAAACTGGTTGGAGGGCCGCAAAATTAACAACAAGATTCGCGTGGCTGAATTACTATGGACTCATTCTAAGGAGAGGAAACGCGGGCATCCCCAGAAAGGCGCTAGAATACAGGTTGAATGGTCCAAAGAGGAGGGGAAGGCCTGCACATATTGGGCGAACCTGCTACAGCATTCGCTAAGACATTAACAGGAGAGGTTTCCCACTAGCAGTAGCAGCGGAGAATAAAACAAAGCTGAAATACCTGACTAAGAAACTGTTCCATACATAATGTTGGCATCAGAGTATGAAACCTCAAGCGACTCGGATTGGAATAATGGAAGTTCCATACAGGACGATGACTTTGAGGGATTCAGTGATAACGAAGAAACGGCGAGAGGATTGAACTTGGATCTGGAATTCGAATAATGTGTGTAGTCCGTGTGTACCAAAACTACAATCGAATATGGTATATCCGGCATTGTGATTCGGTAAAAACAAAATTATAGAATCAGAAAACAAAATAGAAATAAAATGGACAACAAAAGATTTGACGAGAGAAGAAAAAAGAGACAGAAAAAAGAGAGAACAATAAGAAACAGCAAAGCAGATTACTCATGGTGTTATTTAATTCATTTAAAAAAAAAGCTTCCAAAATATTGTTGTTTAAAATAATTATGGAGGAAGTAGCAGGTAAAAAGCGCAGACGCAAAGTTTTTACCTTTGTTATACTATAACAAAGGTTTAGGAATTGGTCGAAAAACACGAAATTGATCCGAGGCCGAGCCACATATACCAATCGACAGGGTTCGACGAACTGAGCAATGTCTGTGTGTGTATGTATGTGCGGGGCGCAACTTTTCTATAGCCTGTTTCTCGGAGATGGCTGAACCGGTTTGTTCGCTATTACTTTTGTTTGAAAGGTATTATTGCCTAGTATATCACTATTGAATTGCTTCGAGGTCCGACATTTCGTTTAAAAGTTATAAGTAAAAAAGTGAAAATTACGTGACACGATTTTCTCCGGAACCAAATGACCGATTTCAACGATCTTGATATCGAATGAAAGCTCTTGTTAACGCTAAATTTTTCGGGTAAATTTTATTGAAAACAAGTAGTTTAAAAGTTATGCTTAAAAACTACAAGGTATACAGCCCTAAGGGTTGTACGAAAGGGTGACGTAGGACTCTATCAGATCCAAGACTAATGTAAACTGCATTTCTGGCATATGTATGTTTATAAGAATCTGTGAGTGCCATTGTTTAAGTGAATGTTTAAAAGAGAAGAGCAAAATATTCAGATTCAATTCTTAATTTAATGCAATGGTGACTTTGAAAATACGTGGATGGGGGTCATAAGTACAATGCCTGCAATCTTTGAGACATAGAAATTTCTTTTAAAAATCACTTGTGTGCATCATAAAGGTTGAAATGGTACTGAATTATCCTCCTACCACAGGGGTGAGTTAGAGAAAATTTGTATTTCATTTGTACTCCCCCCTCTCAGAAGAAGAGGCCTCGGTATACCGTAGAAAATTAATCCTGCCTTCTGAAACCCACACATGCCAAATTTGGTTCCATTTGCTTGAGTAGTTCTCGAGTTTTGAGAGAATTTGTGTTTCATTTGTACAGGAGCCCCCCTCTTACGCTCCCTTAAAATTGCTCTCTTATCACCCTAAAAGATTGCTGGTCATTTTATCTATCCAACGACATATAAATTGTTCAGTTTCGTTCAGTAGTTTAGTAGTTATTAGCATTTGAAAACTTTCATTCAAACGTTACACTTCTATTTTCGTTTTCATAAAGTGCTACCCAGTCCCAGTATAGTAAACAAAGACGTAGTCCTACGTCAAAAACCTGTTTTGACAAGGTAATAATTATCGCCTGTTTCTCAGAGATGACCAAACAGATTTATGCGCTATTAGTCTCATTTGAAAGGTACTATATCCTAATAGATCACTATTGAATTGTTTTTTGATTGGACGTTTAATTTGAAAGTTATGAGCAATTGAATACTACACATTAATATTTACAATAATATATAACGATTTCATCTAAGATGATTTATCTAGTTTGAATTATTTTGGCATCAAATTAGAAATTTTAATACTGCAAATATATCTGCAAAATTTCAGAAGAATCGGTTTTGCCGATCAAAAGATATAAACCTCCAACACTCGCGCCAATTTTTGTAATACAGTTACTCGCGCGCACAGTAGCCCAAAGCCAAAAAGACATGCGCACTAGAATTTTGACTGGGAAAACTTGGTTTTAGGTTTGTGGAATCTTCGGAAGAACTTCTTGAAATTGAAAGTTCTATCGTCTGGTGCAATTTAAATTTTGATTAATCCCCCTACAAGTGAAATAAAAAAAAATATTTTTCTTCAGTTTCAATATAACACATTGATGTGTTCTGCAAAGCTTTAGAACATATTATTACAAGAAATTTTGTTGAATACAGTAACCTTCTATCTATTCAGCGAAGATAGAAAAATCTTATTCATTGTATATGAATTTGTAAAATCAGTGTTTTCTATTTTAGCTCTTTTTGTAATTATTGTATGACGTTTTCATGTATTACAAAATTGTATAAATAGTAAAAAATATGGCATACCTCTATGTTTGTTTGTTTAGGTACTGTAGAACTTTGATTTAAAAAAATGCCTTAATTTTGACCCCGAATGACTCGACTACCAACAAATACATTTTAAACATTTTATATTTGCTGATAGTTTTGCTGCATATAGACACAATTTTTCCATATGAAGAATCGTGAGAAAATTCTAGGGCCAATCGCGGTACACCTCACATGCTGATTGCTTCGTTTCTGTGTTGTCAATTCATGCTGTCTATTTTCCCAACAATGTAAAGTATTAATGCATTGAATAATTATGACGTTTTGCTCATAACAAGTTAATTGAAGAATATACGTTAGTTAAACAGCGATTTGTAACTTTATAACAATATGGCATTCAAAAATCTACACGTGTTGTACAAAATGCAACAGCGTGAGTAACCGAAGGTTAATAAAAATTTATGAAATTTATTCAAGAAAACTTTATTGAGTTCAATCAAATAGAATGGCATTACAGGAAATTGTGCAAAGTTCAAAAACCTATAAACTAGACCTTTACTACGCAATGTATATGTTAAAGAATAATATTTCCTCTGATAACTTACTTTTACTGTATGCAGCAAAACTATCAGCAAATGTAAAATGTTTAAAACGTATCCGTCTGCTGGTAGTCGAGTAATTCGGAGTCAAAATTAGGATATACTTTATAATCAAAGTTCTACAGTTCCTAAACAAGCAAACTTACAGGTATACTATTTTCAGCAAAGTTGTGTACTTTTACTATTTGTGCAATTTAGAAGTACATGAAAAAGCCATACAACAATTACAAAAAGAGTAAAAATAGAAAAACTGATTTTACAAATTCATATACAATGAATAAGATATTTCTATCTTCGCTGCAGAGACAGAAGGTTGCTGTCTTTAACAAAATTTCTTGTAATAATATGCTCTATAACTTTACAGAACACATCAATGTGTTATATTGACACTGAAGAAAAATATTTTATTTCATTTTTAGGGGGATTAATCAAAATTTAAATTTCACCAGACGATAGAGCTCTCAATTTCAAGAAACTCTTCTAAAGTTTCGATAAACCTAAAACCAAGTTTTCCCAGTCAAAATTCTAGTGCACACGTTTTTTTTGGTTTGGGGCTATTGTGCGCGCGAGCAACTGTGTTACAAAAGTTGGCGCGAGTGTTCGAGGGTTAATATCTTTTGACCGGTAAAACCAATTCTTATGAAATTTTGCATATATTATCGTAGTGTCAAAACCTCTCGTTTGGTATTAAAATAATTGAAATTAGGTAAATTATCTTGGTTAAAGTCATTATAAATTATTGTTAATTTTGGTGTGGTGTATACGGTTGCTCATAACTTTCAAATTAAACGTCCAATCAAAAAATCATTCAATAATGGTCTATTAGGATATATTATCTTTCAAATGAGACTAATAGCGCATAAATCGGCTTGGCCATCGCTAAGAAACAGGCGATAATTATTACCTTGTCAAAACAGGGTTTTTAAGCATAACTTTTAAACTACTTGTTTGTTTTCAATTAAAAATTCCTGAGCAATTTAGCTTTAATAAGGGCTTTCATTTGATACTAAGATCGTTGAAATCGGTTATGTAGTTCCTGAGAAACCCGTGTCACGTATTTTTCACATTTTTGCTTATAACTTTTAAACGAAACGTCGTATCATGAAACAACTTAATAGTGATCTACTAGACAATAACACCTTTCAAACAAAATTAATAGCGAATGATTCGGTATAGCCATCTCTGAGAAACAGGCGATAGAAAAAATCATTACATACATACACACACACAGACATTGCTCAAATCATCGAACGCTATCGATTGGCATATGTGACTTGGCCCTCTGGGCCTCGGATCAATTTCGTGTTTTTCGACCAATTTTTAAACCTTTGTTATAGTATAACAAAGGTAAAAAGGATCTATCAAAATTTATAGGTGCTGCTATTTTGTTCAAATTTTGTTTCAAATTTTCCAAAAATTTTATGAAAACTAACGCACTACGCAACGTTAACCAATAGATAAATTATGGGCCCTATTCTGTAAGTCACGTCGAGCAACTCGGCTCGACTCAGTCACTGTCGAGTGTCAAGTGCAAGAAGAGCGGGCAGCATAGCATAGCAAAGCACGACCAAAACAAAGCTAGCTCAGGCGTCACTTGCTAACCGTTTAGTCACTAGCTTTTTGGCGGTGGACTCAGTCGAGTTACTCGACAAAATCGGGTCCCGTGTGACTTGCATAATACCAAAAGTCGACTAGTCGAGCAAAGTGACACTCGACGTGACTTACAGAATAGGGCCCTATGTTTCGAAGACGTGTCGATTTCTATCTCAAAGAGCAAGTAAGGCCGTATAACAAAGGTTCCTTTCACCACCAGGTGGATTAAATCGGGTTTTTCTTTCTCTCTTTCCATTATGATTCAATAGGCAAATTAAAAACTTAAAAAATCGTAAACAAAAGGCACACAAAGTTTTCAAAAAACACGTAAGTGCAGATAATTTGGAAAATTATTTGAATACATGCTTATTCTGGCTATAAATACCGCATTTAAGGAGTACAATCTTAAGACGGAATATGAAATCAAATCTTGCCCAAAAAAATTCTACAATAATGTGAGGACTAAATTAAAATCAGATAATTTCCCATCAAAAATGTGCCTTGACAGTAATGAGTGTAGGGGAGACAAGGGAGACTTGATCCCCATTTTGTTTTATGTATATTTCTTAAAAGTCCACTAGAAAAAAAACCTGGGTTTTTAATTTTTCGGCAGTTTACAATACAGCTTACTACCTACAATTTATCAGTTAGCGATACATGTTATCCTTAAAACTCAGATGACTCGGTATTATTCCTTTATATGAATATATACGTAGATATGAAAATAGTCGGAATTTTCAATCATAGCCAACAATAATGTAGGGTATTGTCGTTATCGTCGGGCCACTGCTATGGTCGGGCCACCACGATTTTACAGTTTCAGTAACTCATGATATCTATGATACAATCATTGTAAAACTTCTTACTGTGATAGGAAACTTTTCACAATATTGTGAGTTTCAATCGTGTATTCAAAACACCCGTACTGAATTCAGTGACTAAATCTTCCAAAAAAAATCAGAGGGGTTGTGCACAAGACACGACCGCATAGGTGACGTAGGACCACGTAAGTCTCTTTGTAGCGATAGTAGGATGTATCCATGTATATAATAATACGATTCTTCATGTATACAAGCTACATCCGTAAATAAATTTGTATGATATGTTTCTACGTTGAATAGTGCTTTTCCTTTGGTAATCGGTAGACGGTACGCGCGAGTTTTCAAAAAGTTGAAAATTTTGCGCAACTTTTCTGCGGCTTACAAAAGGACACGGATAAAGCATTTACAACCTGCAGACGTATTGGAAGTCGCAGAAAATGTCACCTGTGACCAGAAAACTTATTACCGTCATTGGTTGGTCGTCCGCAATGGCGAAAAATTCAACTTTTCTCTCGTTGACTGTGTTAATTATGGTAATAACTGGGCAAGAAAATATAATAAACTCTTCAATCGTTGTGTGGCCCTTAAAAGAACCGATTGTTTGATTATCATAACTCCTGCTTGCAATAAACTTGCACTAACGCATTAAACGTAATTCTCTGTTCGGTAAATTGGAGTACCGATAACCGCTAACCAGGCACGGCTTGTTGCAACGGACCAACCGGAAAGCCTCAGCAGCTATGAGATCAACGAAACCGTTCGTGTATGGTCCTGAATCACAAGGTATCACTCCACACTCCAAGTGGCCAGCTGCAAGTGACGATAATTCTGATCGTTTTGTTGTCGCGAGCAGCATATTTCCTGCCAATTCCAGGACTTCAGCAGCCAACTATGCCATCACGGCAACGAAATGAACCACCAGCAACAAGCGAACAGCAGCGCAAGGCGATCGGTTAAAATTATTGCAAAGAAGCGAATAATCAGATCAATCTAAGTTAAATAGAATTTAAATCTGTGAGAGAAAATTCCTCAAATCTTCATGAACAAATATTTCGTTCTTAAAAGAACGGTTTTTCAACGTGATATGCCGGAAATTTAAGCCTTCTTTTCCCGTCTTCTTGGGCAGCAACAAAACAGTTTGAATGTTTGAAAAGACACTTCTCATAGCAGCGGTGACACGGGACAGCAATTTGTTCAACTCTTCGTTGTTGCGGATGGCCAGCTGCAAGTGACGATAATTCTGATCGTTTCGTTGTCGCGAGCAGCATTTGTCCTCCCAATTCCAGAACTCCTGTTGCCAGATAGTCCATCACAGTAGCGAAATGAGTGCTTCAGCTCCAACACACGGTCAGCCGCCAATGAATACGTGCACGAGTCGTACGTGACTTCCGTTTGCCTGGCAAACGATGTTAGCTCTAGCTTAGCTAGCGTTTGAATAATGCTGTTCGCCGGCTTACCACGTATTATGTACCAGGAGCAAGCGACAAGCAACGCCCATTTTTCTTGGTTCTTTATTCTATCATCTACGTGTAATAAAAAATCGAGCATTTCAATTTCAGTCTGAAGGGCGAAGGTGATCGGTTAAAATTATTGCAAAGAAGCGAATAATCAGATCAATCTAAGTTAAATAGAATTTAAATCTGTGAGAGAAAATTCCTCAAATCTTTATGAACAAATATTTCGTTCTTAAAAGAACGGTTTTTCAACGTGATATGCCGGAAATTTAAGCCTTCTTTTCCCGTCTTCTTGGGCAGCAACAAAACAGTTTGAATGTTTGAAAAGACACTTCTCATAGCAGCGGTGACACGGGACAGCAATTTGTTCAACTCTTCGTTGTTGCGGATGGCCAGCTGCAAGTGACGATAATTCTGATCGTTTTGTTGTCGCGAGCAGCATATTTCCTGCCAATTCCAGAACTCCTGTTGCCAGATAGTCCATCACAGCAGCGAAATGAGTGCTTCAGCTCCAACACACGGTCAGCCGCCAATGAATACGTGCACGAGTCGTACGTGACTTCCGTTTGCCTGGCAAACGATGTTAGCTCTAGCTTAGCTAGCGTTTGAATAATGCTGTTCGCCGGCTTACCACGTATTATGTACCAGAGCAAGCGACAAGCAACGCCCATTTTTCTTGGTTCTTTATTCTATCATCTACGTGTAATAAAAAATCGAGCATTTCAATTTCAGTCTGAAGGGCGAAGGTGATCGGTTAAAATTATTGCAAAGAAGCGAATAATCAGATCAATCTAAGTTAAATAGAATTTAAATCTGTGAGAGAAAATTCCTCAAATCTTCATGAACAAATATTTCGTTCTTAAAAGAACGGTTTTTCAACGTGATATGCCGGAAATTTAAGCCTTCTTTTCCCGTCTTCTTGGGCAGCAACAAAACAGTTTGAATGTTTGAAAAGACACTTCTCATAGCAGCGGTGACACGGGACAGCAATTTGTTCAACTCTTCGTTGTTGCGGATGGCCAGCTGCAAGTGACGATAATTCTGATCGTTTTGTTGTCGCGAGCAGCATTTGTCCTCCCAATTCCAGAACTCCTGTTGCCAGATATTCCATCACGGCAGCGATCATTGAGTGCTCCAGCTCCAACACCTCGCTTGGTGAATTTGCATGCCTTGGTTGCCTTATCCGTGGAAAGCAGCAACAGCTGAAGCTCAACAATTTTCGATCGGATTCTATAGGGCGTAAATTAAATACAATCATAAGGAAGCTTAACCCATAGCTTATATCATATATATTTCTGTCATCCGTGCTAGGGAAGCACTGACGAGGGAAGGCAAAAATATGAAAATAATTCAAATTTTCAAAATCAATTCAAAAACAAAAATTTTTCAAATTCATTTTCAAAAACAAAATCAATAGTTTTCTATATTTTCAATATTTTCAATCGATTTCCCGATCAATTGGTGTAAATATCTTGAAAATTGACTGAATTATAAGCCGAAGCGTGAAAACGCGTTTGTACTTTGATGACGTCATTTCCAACAACCAATCACGAAGCGAGAATTCTGGTGAAACATAGGTTCATTATTTTCAATTTTTCAATAGTTCAACATCAAGAATCCACACTTTTCTTTATTTGGGTCAATTCTTAGAAGATTTTCCAATCAATTGGTGTAAGAATATTGAAAATCGATTGGAAAACCGCTGAGCTATTAGCGCTCAAAACCTTTCATTTTTCGTGACGCTCGCATTTTTCGATTTTTTGGAATGACACCCTATCTCAAAACTTGCCGTAAGACGTAGTCCTACGTCAAAAGTTTTCCACGCGCAATGAAAAAAAGTGTCTCAATGTAGACGTCTCTCCCCTACTTTCACATTGTTTTGGAATGCTAAACTACCTAGCACCAGTCAATGGTGCCGCATTTTTCAATTTTTTTAAAAAATTTTAGTAGGATCAGGCCATTCGATGTCAAGTGACTTTTAGCATGGATTTATTCCCAGACCCTCATTACCCTTCTTTCATGCTGAATTCTATATGGTCCCCATAAAAGCACTCTTGACAGTGCAAAAAGTCACTCTTATAGTTAAAATGTACTGGACAGCCTCGTCAGGAATTGCTGTAATTGGAGACAGTACTGCCATTGAGGAGCAAGGTGGGTAAAGTAAAGCTAGCATTGAAGAAAGGGTAAACCCCATTACACGCAAGCACGCATATAATTTAATAAGCATATCGCTCATTCAATAGCACCCGGGCGATATCACAATAGATCAACGATACTGGTCGCAGTGATGAGTCTATACAGGAAAAAAAACCTTGAGGAGTTCATTCGAAAGCTGTTTTGGTTTTTTCATTTCACAAAAAAAGTACAAGGGTCCATGCCTAGTGGCACGGGCGCAGGCTTGAAGTAGGACTACGAATGTAGCGCAATTCGTCTCCCAATGCTAAAGCCGGTGATTTTTGTATGAATTTCATATATAGATGCTCAAGTTGCGAATGAAAGAATTTTGTTCTTACATGTGAGAAATTCATAATTTCAACTCCTCAGCTAATTTATATGGTGGACCTGAAAAGATCCGTTTGTTAATCTCTAATTCTCAAATTTCTGACTCGTAATGTCCATTGTCAACTTTCGTCCTTCAGATGGGCTTAGTGATGTCCGTTAATCGTTCGATTAATTCAACTAATCGAATAACACAAGGAATATTCGAATAATTTTTAATCGAATAATGCCAGCACGAGTAGTTGAATTAATCGAATAGTTCAATCAGTATGTATAATCCCCGAATAATGTTCGTTAATCGTTCATAATTGTTCGACTAATCGAATTACTCAAAGAAATATGCGAATATTTCTAATCGAACACCGCTAGCACGAATAGTTGAATCAATCGATTAGTACAGACAAGGCTCACCGATTAATCGGTAATCGAATAATTGAAAATTTCGGACATCACTATTCCCACCAATTTAAACCCTTCTGCTTCCGCGACCAAAATTTGGGTTTTCTAGCTTATTTAATATTCTATTATAGCAGCTTATTGCCAATTGCAAGTAAAATTGTACCATCCAAAGTGCGATATCGCTCATAAAGTGCTATTTTGCATTAAATCGTTTCGATCTTCGGCGCACTTTTTCGTTATCTTCCAAGCAATAAGTGCGCCGAAGATACCGAAAAGATTTAAGCTAAAATAGCACTTTTATGAGCGATTGCGCACTTATTAATTGAACAATTTTCCTTGCAATTGACAATAATAGATCGATGTTTCGAATCCAACACGGTCGGCGTAATTTCCACTCCACACCAAACAATAATCGGCTGCTGCCGAGTTTTACCACCTTTGCCTCGTCCGGATCCGGACAGGAAGATAAAATCGTAACTCTCATTATTATTTGTAACCCAAACAACGCGAAAATGATGCCGTTCGCAAAATCAATTCAACTGCTTCATATACTTATTCAGTAGTTCTTAAAAGAACTGATTGTTTTCTACCAGCTGTTAATAATACAAATCGAAGAAATTTACTGCTTGGCAGCAGCTTTTTTCGGACCGCATTCTCCGTTAGAACAACTTCTTTTGGCTTTGGAGTTTTCGGTGCCTTTGTTATGGTGTTCTTTGACTTAGTAATCTTGCTTCTCGCTAGCAAGTTTGGTAGGCGAAGGAACCGGAAGCGCAAGTTTTTTGTTTGGACCAGCTTTCTCTTGTTGAAAACTAACTTCAAAGCCTTTTTCACGAATGTGTCCAACCTTGAAACGTCACAATTGTAGCTGGCGGCGATATGCTTCTAGACGGCTTGCAACGAGGATCCGTTGACTCTTCGGATTATTGGCGTCTCGCTCAGTGAATTTGGATGTCTTCGTTGCCTTATTCCGGGGAAGTAGCAACAGCTGAAGTTCAACGATTTTCGAGCGGATTCTATAGAGCGTAAATTAAATATAATCAAACTTTGATCCCTTTGATTCAAAGGGAATTTAATCCATAGCTCTTCTCCTATATATTTCTGTCATCCGTGTTAGGGAAGCATTGGCGTGAGAAGGCAAAAATTTTTAGCAAAAATAAAATTAAAGCAACGTCATGAGTTAGAAGACCGCATGGTGAGTCACTACATATTTAACGTTTTATAGATCAAATCAGAAGTAATTCTTCATGATTTAAAGAATCAGCGACATTTGGAAATTTAATTAAAGAAATTTAGTATACAGAAAATTTTCATCTCTTCATAAACAAATTCGTTCGTCCTAAAAAGGACGGGTTGTGGTAATTTATGTGGTTGAAAATCCGGCCAGCAGAATGGCTTGAATGTTTGAAACAACACCTCCCAGGGCAATGGAGACAATGGTTACCGCACAGAGCATTTTCCATTAATTCAAGCTCTTCCGCTCCCGCAACTAAATATTCTAATATAGCAGATAATAGATCGATGCTCCGGTATCAACGCGTTCTGCGCACTCTACACCAAACAATGATCGGCTGTTGCTGCCGCTGCGCTGCGTTTTACCAGTTTGCCGAGTCCAGTGAGGGAGATATAATCGCAACTCTCTGCTGTCTGTTCTGTAACGTACCGATGCAAATGCGAAAATGATGCCGTTCGCCGGCTTACTTCTGATTATATACCAGAGCAAACGGCAGCAAGTTGTAACAAAGGCGGATCAACGTAAAGCAGAGAATCATAGACACGAAAGAAAGGCGGTACAACGTACAACGAAACCGTACATTGTTTGAACCAAACCGGTGTCCGGTGCTTCCTTAATGAAGAGCTACCAGTTTCTGCAGAGCAACCTAATATGAAGCATCGTCTTCATGCCACCGAAAACCAGTGGAAAGTGGAATGAACAATTGTGTTCAGAAATATTCTTCGGAAATATTTGTCTTAATACAGTTTAAACATGTAATTTCTGACGGGCTCGTACTTCGAACGCTCATATTAAACTGCCAACATCACTTTAAAATGTGAGAAAAATCAATTTAACTGCTTCGTATACTTTTATTCAGTAGTTCTTAAAAGAACTGATTTTTTTCTACCAGATATTAGTAATGCAAATCAAGGAAATTTACATCTAGGCAGCAGTTTTTTTCGGGCACCTTCTCCGCTGGAACGACTTCCTTTGACTGGGGCTTTCGGTGCCTTTGCTACGGTTTTCATTGGCTTAGTAGATTTTTGTTCGGGGGCACCCGCATATTTACTCCAGTAGTACAGCTTTAATCGGAGCCGCCTTTGCAGCAGTTAGCAAAGATAAATTGTTTTCGTCCGTTTTATCAACCTTGAACGAATCGGAAGCGCCTGTTCTTTTTGTTTGGACCAGCTTTTCGACAGCTAATTTCAAAACCTTTTTCACGAATGTGTCCAACCTTGGAACGTCACAATTGTGGCTAGTGGCGATTTACTTCTAACGGCTTGCAGCGAGGATCCATTGATTTTACTGGGTATTGATAGCAGCAATAACCATATCGTTCGCTGGCGGGCGAGTCGGTTACTTCTACGGTTTGTTGGCATCTTGCTGGGCGAATTTGAATGTCTTCGATGCCTTATTCCGAGCAAGCAGCATCCACTGAAGCTCAACAATTTTCGAGCGGATTCTATAGAGCGTAAATTAAATACAATCAAAGGCCAGCTTAACCCATAGCTCATCTCGTATATATTTCTGTCATCTGTGCTAGGGAAGCATTGGCGTGGGAAGGCAAAAACATGAAAATAATGAAATAATGAATATCCGTCTAATATTTTCTCAATTATTAAAGGTCTGTTTGGGAAACATGGAATCTATTGTGTTGTTATGGATTTTTTGAAAAATTTCCAATCGATTGATACCAATATCTCTAGAATCTGTTGACGGATGATTGAGTTATAAGCGTGCAAATCATAACCACTTTTCGTTACATGTTCCCTTTTCGTTTTTCTAAAGTGCACCCCAATATAGAAATCAAAGAAGTAGTCCTACTTCAAAACGAATTGAAAGGAAAGAAGGTAAATGTTGAAATTGCGCCGTCCAGTTGGCATCGTGGTACGTTGTACATTCAAATCTCGACTGGGAGAGACTAGGATCAAGTCCATTCGAAGCGCGAAATCGAAACGAGAGACTCAATTTTCAGTGAGGGTTGAAAACTTCTTGGCTACGCAAATGACTTTGTTATTGTAGGCCGAAACTTCGCAACGGAGGAGGCCATCTGCGCTAGACTGAAAGTGGAGGCTAGTAGGGTTGGGAGTAAATGCGTCGCAGACCAAATACGTAATTGGTAGAGGCTCAAAGAGACGAACGTGCGCATTCCGTGGACGGTAATCGTTGACGGTGACGAACCAGAAGTGGAAGATGAGTTTGTGTATTTGGGATCGCTGGTGGTCACGGATAACACAAATAAGGAGATCTTGCCGCGCATTCAAGCACGAAATCGACTCTGTTTTGCCCTTCGCAAAACGCTGCCATCTGCTAGTAAACGATAGCCACCGTACGATGCTGACAAAGTACGCAGCCCTTATTAGACCGGTAGTTTTTATGAATTTAACGATGCCCACGGAGGACATCTCCGCCCTTGCGAATGATATTTGACGAAGCAAAAGCTGGAAGCGAAGAGCGGCGGAAGTACACTAGAATCTTTTTTTACGTCCATTCAACATCGTCAACATTTGTTACGTCCGAAATTTGAATTATCGTCGTCTCGTTTTACGTCTAAAATTTAAAATAACTTCCTCTTTTTTACGACCGATTTTTTTACGTCCTTCAATAGTGGACGTAAAACGAGACTTGACTGTATATGAATCACGAGCAGCAGACACTACTTGGGGAGATTACCATCGAACATCTTGTGAAAGTCGGTAAGCTACGGTGGATAGTCATAAGGAAAACGGTTCTATATAACTACTCCACGGGCACCCAGAACAAAGGGGCCCAACGTGCGAGTTGGCTCAACTTGGTCTTGCGACTTGCACCTCCTGAGATCCTGGGAAATAGGTGACGAGTAACCCAGCAAGTGTATAAACTGGAATTAGTGTAAATTTAAGTACGGTAGTATACAACCATACTGTTTGTGGTATGGAAACATCATTATCGCTACGGCAAACTAGTTATTCCGACCAATCACAGAGTGTGGATTTTTAGTTAGACTATGGCTAACATTTTTCAATTATTTAAAATTTAGTGAGGGAAACATATAATTGTAATGGATTCTTGGAGAAATTTCCAATCGATTGATACCAATATCTCTAGAATCTATTGAGGGATGACTGAGTTATAAGCGTGCAAACTATAACCACTTTTCGTTACATGTCCCTTTTCGTTTTCCTAAAGTGCACCCCAATATAGAAATCAAAGAAGTAGTCCTACTTCAAAAATTCTTGCCTCCAAGACCCCTCTCATGCCAAATTTGGTTTTATTTGCTTGATTAGTTCTCTAATCATGAGTAGATTTGTATTTCATTTGTATGGGAGGCCCCCCTCTTATAGGGTGGAGAGGTCATAATTCCCCTCCTAAAGAGGGGAGGGGTCTCAACTCAACATAGAAAAAAAAATTTGCCTCCAAAACCACCCACATGCCAAATTTGGTTCCATTTGCTTGATTAGTTCTAGAATTATGAGGAAATTTGTATTTCATTTGTATGGGAGACCCCCCCTAGTAATAATTCTAAAGCCACTTGGTTTTACTTGAATTTTATAAAGGTTTTATTGTGGTATTAATCATTACCTCTCGGTTTATTGTTGTATTGCGCAATACCAAGAGGATACGAGTCCAAACTCACTTATAGCTAGCTAGAAAACCATAATAAAACTGTTAATAAAGCAAATTTATTTGTGGCGTAGCAATACAAAATGGCGCACCAATCAAAATTGATCTTATCGCAATTACTTGTCAAACCGGAAAAAATCTGTTAGTTTTATAGAGCTATTAAAACGGTAACACCCTGAGCAAACAGTTTTTTTGCTGCTATTATGAAGAATACCAAAGTTCAACACCAAAATCATTTTGTTGTGCAAAGCCATATTACCATATTCTAGTATTTTCTTTTAGCTTGCAAAAAACAATTCATCAACGCAAAGTGTTTTGCAGAATGAAATTTATTATCAATCGGTTTTCCTGTCGGAGGAAGCAACTAAAATAATTTTGCTAGAAATTAAGATTGACTAACTGAATATTTTCAATTTGTTAAAACAACCAGTTTTCGAAAATTGCAAAATTCCAATGGCGCGCTGATTTTATCGACCTATCATATCAATATGCACGATGAAATTAAATGCGCACATGCTGAAAACCAACGAAATTATATAAAATTTAATAAATATTCTATGGGATATTTTATTCTGGTCGCTATAAACCAAATCGTTCAAAACGTCGACCAAAAGGGCGGATAAGCCAAACGTCAAACAGACCGAGCGAGGTTTATTTTTTGCTGGAGCAGCATAGGAAAATGAACTGTTACTCGTTCTGTTTGACAGTTGGCTTATCCGATCCGCCCTTTTCAAATGTTGGTCGACAAATGATCTGTCAATAAATCTTGAAATCTTGCTTTTCTGCTCACGGATATATTTTCAAGTTGACAAAGCTAGCGAATTTTGTTAGCTTTTGCCAGAAAAGCGAAAAGCTTTTTTGAATTATGGCGATAGCTGTCAAGCAGCGAAAGCTTAACCGGTTTTATTGCTGCATTCAGCAGAACATGATACGACTACTTGAGCTCATAACCTGATTCTTATAGCGGTTATGAAAACATTCTGAAGAGTGGGCCACTTGGTCAGAAAGCAGTTTTATAGCGGTCATTAGAAAGTTCTGGTGGAACTCATAGTTTTATTTATTAAATTTATGAAATTGGTCATGAAAACCACTATGCAAACGTAATAAACTTGGAATTGATACTTGGGCCCCCTCCTAAAAAGGGAAGGGGTCCTAATTCATCATAGAAAAAATTCTTGTCTCCGAAAACCTTCACATGCCAAATTTGGTTTCATTTGCTGGATTAGTTCTCGAGTTATGAGGAAATTTGTATTTCATTTGTATGGGAGCCCCCCCCTCTTAAAGGAGGGAGGGGCCATAATTTCCCTCCTAAAGAGGGGAGGGGTCTCAAAACACCACGGAAAAAGTTGCCTCGAAAAACATCCACATGCCAAATTTGGTTCCTTCTGCTTGATTAGTTCTAGAGTTATGAAGAAATTTGTATTTCATTTCTATTGGAGCCCTACCTCAAAGGGGGTAGCCACACATGCCAAATTTGGTTCCATTTGCTTGATTAGTTCTCAAGTTATGAGGAATTTTGTATTTCAATTATATGAGAGCCCCCTCCTAAACAGGGAAGGGGTCCTAGTTCGTAAAAAAAAATTCTTGCCTCCTAAAACCCCCACATGCCAAATTTGGTTTAATTTGCTTGCATAGTTATCAAAATAAGAGAAAATTTGTATTTGTTTTAAATGGAAGTCCCCCTCTTAAAGGGGAGAAGGGTCATAAT
This sequence comes from Sabethes cyaneus, assembly GCF_943734655.1. NCBI lineage: Eukaryota > Metazoa > Arthropoda > Insecta > Diptera > Culicidae > Sabethes > Sabethes cyaneus. Next base: position 135,224,439 of record NC_071355.1, read on the forward strand.
TCCCTTTCTAAACAGGGGAGGGGTATCAATTCACCATAGAAAAAATCATGCCTCTAAAAACACCCAAACTTGGTTCCAATTGCTTGATTAGTTCTCTACTTATGCAGTTTAAGTTTCATTTGTATGAGAGCCCCCCCCCCCTCTTAGGGGGAGGGGTCTCTAACTATCATAAGAACCTTCCTCGGCCCCAAAAACCCCTACATGCAAATTTTCACGGCGATCGGTTTAGTAGTTTTCGAATCTGTAAGGAACATACCGACAGACAGAAATCCATTTTTATAGGTATAGATTCGCAATAATTTGAGAACGGCTGGGCTTAAAAAAAACGCTTATTCAAATATTTAGTTCAGAAAGATGCGTACAGAATATGATTTCATTAGTTTTACAAAATAAATGCAAATTTCATGGGTTCTTTCATAAAATATCAGAGAGAGTGTCCATAAGTACATAGCTCTTCGTCAGATTTTAGGGCATAATTTAGGCTGTCTTGAAAAAATAATGCAAATAGGAGGAGATAATTGGAGAAAATGAATATTTCATGAATTTGTGAAGTTTTTTGTTTCAGCGCATTTTTTTCTGAAAATACACTTAATTTCCCATTACCTTCCATTTAACTCCATTTTGATCATATAAGTAGGGTTGCCAAGTGGCCGGTTTTTTACTTGCAAAGCTGGTGGCAAAAAGGCCGGTTTTCCGACTTATAAAACCGGATTTGTACTTTTTGCCTGATTTGCTAAATTTTCTGATAAATTTATTAGCAATCCTGAGCAGTGAAACATTGAAGATAGCCAGTTTTGCAGTGACAATACGTTGCTTCTTGCGGTAATATACAGTCTTAAGTGATTCTACCTGTAAATAGGTCAGATTTAGCTAAAACTTGGTTGAAACTACTCAAAATTTTGGGTAAAAATTTAAAAAAAAATTGGCTTCTTGGCTACCGATATTTGAATTACTCTCTGACAAATAACGCACTTTTTTTGCTCCACTACCATTTCCCCCCTGCGCAGCTTTTTTTTTTTTGACCTTAAGAAATTATGTCAAAACGTTGGTACGTTATACTGTAATTTGTGAACAACCGCTTAACTACGTAGACATACAAGAAGTTAGTAAGCAAGTTTATGAGTTGTCACGTATACAACAAAAGCAGTAACAACGGTAAAATAACAGAATTTTCGGGGCGTTACAACTGAGCTTTAGCCCTTTTTATGGAAAGCAGTCCATTGTAATGTTAAAAAAAGTAAAAGCTGTTCAAAAGTCACGTTTTATTGGAAATCTCAACATGGCAAGATGTTCATTATTTATTCCTTTTCAAATTAAATGAGATTTCTTCTGTTAACATGGTATCTGAGTGGTCCCTTAGTGCGACGAAAAAGTGTGCAAACACTAATGAAAGTGCGACTTTATTTCTGAATAATAAAACAAAAGTGTACCGAAGACAGACCACACAACGAACAATGGCACTTTCATTAGCAATGCACGTTGAATAATCCAATTTCAAATGATATTAATTAAATAATAATAATGATAATGATAATCAAATAATACATTTTTATATCTTTCAGTACCTTTATGATCTGTTGATGAACCTTCTAGAGGAAAAAGGCATTAGTAACGAGTTTGTTGAAAAGTTGTCGAACTTTAGCACTTATTATGAACATTCTTCATATATTGAGCTGTTGGAAGGTATTTCCAAATTTACTATTAGTGAGAACAAATAGGCTATTATAATACAGTAGTGTCGATAATAAACATGTTTTAATTTACTCAAGTTTTCATTACACGTACTTACTTAATTGGCTTACTATAATCTTACGACAAGGCCTGCGCAGTATAATTTCTCCATCTATTTCGGTCCATGGCAGTGGCAGCAGTTCCGCGGGCACCCAGGGCTCGCCAGATCTCGCACCACCTGGTCTTGCCACCTCGCTCGCTGTGACCCTCTTCGTTTGTTCCTACCGGATTCGATACGAAACCCATTTTTGCAAGATGGTTGTCCGGCATTCTAGCAACATGTCCTGCTCGACGTATCCCTCCAGCTTTAACCACTTTCTGAATACTAGGTTCGCCGAAGAGACGCGTGGGCTCGTGGTTCATTCTTCGCCTCCATATACCGTTCTCCTGCACTCCACCAAAGATGGTTCTTAGCACCCGGCGTTCGAAATCTCCGAGTGCTCGTAGGTCCTCTTCTAGCAGTGTCCACGTTTCGTGCCCGTAGAAGATAACCGGTCTAATTAGGTTTTGTACAGTGTGGGGACTCAGATTGTTAGACTGCAAATGTTTGTGGAGTCCGAAGTATGCCCGACTTTCGCTAATAATACGCCTTTTAATCTCACGGGGCTGGTATTGTCCTCTGTTGCCAGTGAGCCAAGGTATACGAACTCGTCGACTGCCTCAAACTCATCCCCGTCGATACCACGGGACTGCCCTAGCGGGTCCTGTCGCGTTCGGCCCCGGCCGCCAGCATATACCTCGTTTTAGACGCATTTATCTTCGAACCAATCTTTTCGGTTTCGTGTTTTAGTCTGGTGTACTGATCTTTCACCGCCTCAAATCTTTTGCAGACAGCGTCCACGTCGTCAGCAAAGTAGATAAATTTACTGGATTTATTGAAACGACTCGCATTTCGATCACCACTCGTTTTATAACACCTTCAAGCGCAATGTTGAAAAGCAGGCAGGGAAGACCATCTCCTTGTCGAAGTCTCCTGCGAGATTTGAATAGGTCCGACACTCCACCCGAGATTCTCACACAGCACTGGATCCCATCCATCGTAGAAATGATAAGTCTACCCGGAAAGCCGTTTGCAACCAAAATTTTCCATAGCTATTGGACATGCGGCTTTGAAATCGATGAACAGGTGCGTGGGGAATCGGAATTCGCGGCACTTCTGGAGAATCTGCAGCAGGGTGAAGATTTGGTCCGTTGTAGACCGACCCTCTATGAAGCCGGCCTGGTAACTTCCCACAAATCTATTGGTTATTGGCGATAGTCGATGGAAGATGACTTGGGACAGCACTTTGTAGGCGGCAAGGTTGGTTCGAATCGGATCAAAACTCACTCACTCCCCATTCATTTGCCGATTCAATACATGCAGATCACGGCACGCTTGTATCTTCTTGCGAAAAGAGAACCAAAGACGCAAAAGAATGAGGCGAAAAAACAACACGTGAACCTCTATCGCCGATAAAGCTTTGTGTGTGTATCGCTGCTTGCGTGTGTCATATTTGATTCTCTCCGAGTGAACGGATCGGCGATAATTATCGTTTCCCGATACGAGTGAGTGATGAGTCTTGAACTTCCGATCGAATCACTTGGCGATAATGCAGTACAGCGATCGGAATAAAATTTTATCGCAAGCAGCAAACAAAGGAAACAATCCACGAGCAGCGGGTACCTACGCATAATTTTGAATTGAAATTGGCAAATAGAAGCCGTATACCACTAGCACAGCTGTGTAAACACTAAGCTGGCCGTTATTACATAAAAATGAGCTTGATAATTTTGACGTAGGACTACGTCTTTTAACATTTTTTTTTTTTTTTTTGGAATGGGATTTGACTACTTTGTCTTTTAACATAATAGACTTCATTTTAAAATATTTTACTAGATTTGAAATTGCTATCTTAACGTGTGATTTGCCTTTACAGGTGGATTTGTATCGAACCGCGTTGGCGGATGCAAAAGAAGAAGAGATGACAATTGAATTTTGAATATTTCTAGTGTGATTTGAGATCACGGATGATGTGATTCGGTTCAGGTCGTAAAGTAGTCATTCCCTCGACGGCAACTTAACCCGGCTCAAAATTTCTCGCCAATGGGCATACAGTGGGATTTCCAATTTAGCATGGTTAGATTTTGGCATGCCTCGATTTTGGCAACAAAAGTATCCATTTTTGGCAACATAAAATATTTTACTTCCAAAAATATGCGTTAATATCAATCAATTTTCGCATACATACTTGAAATGACGAAAAATTATTGCCCTAAGTGTGTCCATGAAAAAAAGTTTGCGATTTCGAACAATATTATTTTTATTGCCGTAGGACTACGTTTAACCGCAGGTCGCCAAAAACTGACATGCACCACACGGATAGCTCTTGGCGGATTTTATAAACATAAAAAGGTTGCAATCGTTGATTAATTAGCTTTAGTCAATTTCTAACGCACTTTCATTAAATTTTTTCATCTTAAAAAAGGGTCTCGATTTTGGCACGGTTTCGATTTTGGCAACATAGGCGACACGCATTTGTTGCCAAATTCGAAATCCAACTGTATTTTGCAAAACAATTACAATACAGGCTGCGATTTAGGTTCATTGCGGAAGTGTAATTGATGATTTTTATTTACTTTATATGAGCAATTTGCCCTTTAAAACTTTAAAAGGACGTAACTAAATACAACTTACCTATACTTACTCAGCAATTTATTGTAAAAAAGGATCTATCAAAATTCAAAAGTGCTTTGATTATGTTCAAATTTAGTAAACTTTTTCGTTTTTAAAACAATTTTAGATTTGTATTTTTTTCGTTTGGCGTTTAGGTTGGCTTTTTCTAAGGCCCTCTTCCAAAAATCATTGTTTTGCCAAACTTATTTTCAAATAACTTTTGGACAACCAAATCGATTTTAATGATTTTACTACCAAATAAATGGTTTTGTCATTCTTTATATTTAAATGTCAGTACAAGTTATATGGAATAAATTGTAAAGCGTCAACTAACAGTTGAATTATGTTCCCAAGATGTTTCGAGTTCTGTATCAAATAACATGTAAGATGGTATAGCAAAGGTTCCTTTCACCAGCAGATGGATTAAATCCGGTTTTTTAAACGAATTTCGGAATTTACGCGGTTTACGTGATTTTCGGAATTTACGTGGATGTGCTCGAAACGTCTTTTTTATACGTACCTAGGTTTGAAAATTACAAAGTTTACGTGGTTTTTACGCGAATTCACGCGTTTTTCTAATCGAATTTGGCAACAAATGCAGGTCCCCTATGTTGCCAAAATCGAAACCGTGCCAAATCGAGACCCTTTTTGGATATGAAAATATTGACTGTAGTTGCGTTAGAAATTGACTAAATATTATTAATCAACGATTGCAAGTCCGCCAAGAGTTATCCGTCCGGTGCAAGTAAGTTTTTGGCAACCTGCGGTAAGACGTAGTCCTACGGCAATAAAAATAATACTGTTCGTAACATTCATTTTTTCGTCATTTAAGGCTTGTATGCGGAAACTGACTGTTATTTAAGCATATTTTTGAAGTGAAATATTTTATGTTGCCAAAAACGGAGTATTTTGTTACTAAAATGCCAAATGTGAAATCCCACTGTATAATGGCCCTAAATTCACAGAGGTGGTGATATGGATAACCAGAATAAAAGTGCATCAACACAACTGAGTACGCAAAACGGTTTTATAAACGTGCAGTGCCATTCAAATCTTTGCTTTCCACGCGCTGCCTCGTTCTTAAATTGCAAAACTTGCTGCAACATTTCTTTAATTCAGCCATAATATTTTTTTGTAAACATTTTATTAAACAGCAAGTTGCTGCCTTGTATTTATATTAAAACAATATCAGACATCACCATATCCTCTATTCGCCAACACAATTGCAACAAAAATATCCATAACCGAAAAATCTTACATTTTTTACCAATCGAAAAAAGAACGATAATCATCCAATGATCGCAATCCTTTCTCATCTGCGAAAATTATCGCCTGGCGATCCTTTTCCGTGATATTTACACACAGAGCGAATCACGAGAGAGTGAATCGCATTCCCCATGGCGCGTACACGTTCAGGATACAATACAGAGAGAACTAACTCACAGGATTGCCGATTGTGCTCACACACGGAGCAGTATCGTACGATGAATATAGCAATACACTGATAGACGATGTCGTTTCATATACCGAGAAAAAGTTGAATGCCACTCGCAGTTTTCTCGCGGATCACCAACATTGGTAGGCGGCATACAGGATGGTGATCGCTCGGTAGTTCTCACAATCCAGCTTATCGCCTTTCTTGTAGATAGGGCAGAGAACCCCGTCTTTTCAGTCCTCTGGCAGTCATTCCGTATCCCAAATCTTGACAATCAGTTGATGCAGACAGCCGGCCAACTTGTCAGGGTCCATTTTAATAAGTTCCGGTCATTGGCATAGCTAGGAACTTTCCCTGGAGGGGGCCTAGGGGGTGCCTCCCAAAAAAATTTTGATTATGATCTTGTTACTCTGGCTGTCACCGATAGCACAAGGTTTTGTAGGGAAATACCAGGCGGGCTTGATGAGGGTCCGCGCAATTACCAGATATATCGGGAGTACAACCTGTCCGCGCATCATATCTTTATTGATTTCAAAGCAACATACGATACAGTCGATCGAGACCAGCTATGGCAGATAATGCACGAACACGGTTTTCCGAATAAACTGATGCAACTGAGCAGAGCTACATTGGAGAGTGTTGTGTTTCGTGTGCATCTCGGGGATACTTTCGAGTTACTTTGAGACGCGTCTAAAGTTGGAACAAGGTGACGGCTTATTTTGCATGCTATTCAACATCGCACTTGAAGGGGTGATCCGACGAAATCGGAATCTAGGACAAGTGTTATAAACGTAAATGCGGCCCAGACCAAATACTCAAAGGAAACAAACGCGTGCGTCTCGCGGACTCGACCGGGTCGAAAGTGATTTGCGACTTCTGTGAGTGGGAAATTTGCGAGTGGCCCAAAATGTAGCTGAATGGAGACGAACGCTTGAAACAGCATGAGCCGGAGTGGCTACTAAGCTACTGACGACGACGACAACTACGCTTTTACGATGTCTAGTGAAAAAGAAAATATCTACACAGCGGGAACATATACACTGAGTTTTTTTCCCGGTTTCCGATTCCAATGAGGAAAATTTCTGGAGGGGGCCTGGTACCCCGAGCAAGTTACGCGAGCAAGTTCACAATACACCGGTGGGGAATTCTTATTTTTAACCAGCACTAGGTCTCCAAGCTTTAAATTTTCTTGTATGGTTCTCCATTTGTGTCTCAGTTGAAGGGTGTTGATGAATTCATTCCTCCAACGTTCCCAGATCTCACCAACGTAGTGACGCAGTCTTTGGTACCGGTCAAGGCGATTCAAAGGTATATGAGAAACTTTAGGTTCTGGAATCAAGTTCAATGGTTGATCAATAGTAAAATGTCCTGGCTTCAAGGCATCACAGCAATCGGGTGTCGTAGATAGAGCATAAAGTGGGCGCGAGTTGAGACAAGCCTCAATTTGAACCAATATGGTTGAAAGATCCTCGAGGGTGAGTAATTCCGTACCAATCACTTCGCGTAGATGTTTCTTCATACTTTTAACTGCCGATTCCCATAGTCCCCCCGTGTGAGGGGCATTGGGAGTTATGAACGACCATTTGATTCCCAAGCGGCTGACGTATTGTTCAATCTCCGAGCCAGAATTCAATGGCCGCAGACTCTCTCGTAGCTGCCGATCAGCACCGATGAAATTAGTGCCGTTATCCGACCATAGCTGACTGGGTAGGCCACGACGACCGTTAAAGCGCTTCATAGCCGAAATGAAAGCGCTGGCTGAAAGGTCAGTAACCGCTTCCAGCTGTACCGCTTTTGTTGCCAAACGGACAAATACACAACGTATCCCTTAACCGTTTTAGATGACCGCAGTGTGCTCGAACGAATAATGATTGGTCCGGTGTAGTCATCTCCCACGTTCTCGAATGCTCTTGCTTTACATGTCCTGCTGGCAAACCAACCATGAGTTGTTTTGCAGTCTTGGCTTTCCAACGAATGCACCGTACACAACCATTTATTACAGAATTAACTGCTGTGTGACAGCTCAGCTCCCAATAACGCTAGTTTAGAGATGATATTACCAGGGTTGCTCCAGCATCCAGCATGGAATGCAGATCAAGGATCAGTAGCGCTGTATACCGGTGGACCTTTGGGAGAATTATTGGATGACGTCTTTCATATGATAGATTCGAGTTATCCAGCCTGCCTAAAACACGCAATGTGCCAGAGCCATCCAAAAACGGACAAATAGATTTGAGTTGAGCGTTGATTGGTTCTAAACCTTTACGTATTCTTTTGATATCATGACCAAACTGTTCGTGTTTGGAACACTGTGCTAATTGGAGATCTGCTTGATGTATTTTGGAAGGCGTCAGGCCGCCCTGTAGTTTTGATGTTCCTTTTATTTTCGATAGTAGATAACCTTGAATCGGTTCACCCACGCTAGCACCTTTCTCACCAGCACTAAAGACGAGTATCGATTTAAAATATATGCTTCAATTGTGAACGTTGTTACTGTTTCAACCGCCACTGTCAAACACTTAAATTCTCGTTTTTCTTCGTATACGTTTTCCTCTGACAAAGGTGGAATCGGTTCGGTCTTCCACTCTTCTTCATTCCTTTCTAACCACTTCGGGCCAAACCACCACAAATCATGTTGCACTAGATCAGCCGGGAGTATGCCACGCGAGGCGCAATCGGCGGGATTATGCGTAGACGATACATGGTTCCACGCGCTGCGCGGTAAGAAGTCCATTATTGTCGATGTACGATTAGCAAAATATGTCTTCTATTTCCGTGGATGCGATGATAACCACTCGAGCACGATTTTAGAATCAGTCCAGGCGTGAGTGGTGACTTCTAAATGCGCGATGGCTTCGAGGATACTTTTCAAAAGCTCGACCAACATAGCCGCTGCATTCAACTCCAGTCTTGGCAGAGATACTTGGCGAATGGGGCCACTTTGGTCTTGCTGGCCACTAGCGAAGCGTATATATTACCTCTACCGATCTAGCATATACGCAGAGCACAGAAGTGGAAGTCCGAACGATTCGGCGATCAGAACTGGTAACAGAGTCTTTTTTGTTTTTATTTTTCTTTGGGAAGGTTTTCGCATAGAAGCAAATAACAGCAATGTAAGCAGAACGCTCGCTGCCAATCGCATAGCAGCTTTCACATCCTTTCGTGTGCATTCGTATGCGTTCGTGTGTGGAAAAAAGTGACTCGCTACCGCCAGGTTCGCTAGAATCTGTAGAAAATAGCATGTACGTGTTTGCATTTTTACTTCCACTTCTGTTCTGTGATATACGACTTCTGCATACGCGGCCTCTGATCAGGGTTGCCACATGCACAAATTATTCTGTGTTTAGCAGATATTTGAAAGAAATCGCCTGTACAGAATCTTATGCATAGAATACAGATTTTCGCCAAATTACACAGATTAAACAGATTTTTGAGCTTTTACATGAGAGTGAAAGAGACGAAAATAGTCAGCAAAATGACTCTCTATCTCTTTCACTCTCATTGTTTTGCATTGAACAGATTTTTGCACAGATATTTTTCCTCGCCGTACAGATTGTCAGATTTTTCCAACAAAAAACACAGAATTATATGTGGCATCCCTGCCTCTGATGCGTCAGAAAAGCCGTGCAATTGTATGCGCTTATCATGATTCACTATCCATCTTGGTATGTTAATGTTTTCAATTAACGGCAAACTCATTTTGATTTTGTTCCACTCATCGTAGATAACTGCAGGAAGTGGGTCATCCCAAGATAAATCCAATAGCCACAATGATTGGTATAGAATCTTGATACGGACGATAGCTGGCGCTATCCAACCGAGAGGGTCGAATAGTCGAGCGCCCAGCTAGCATTTTCATATGTATAAAAAAGGCAAAAATCAGCATTACGTACAGATATACATGCTAAATAAGTCGTATTTCATGCGCAAAATTGGCATATCCGTACTATTTTGGAGGCGATATACGTGATTACGAATAATTTTAAGCGTTACGACTGTATAAGTATTTATATACGATAATAACCGATTAAGCGCGAGTCGCTCCGTACTACTCTAGGATTTTGTGCTGAAAATCGTATGTATGTCAGTCATTATCATTATATACGACAAAAAATCAACTTGATCCCACTTTATCCAGCTTTAATTACGATTTCGAGCTTGTTAGGAGATATTTACGATAGTTTTCGTACATTGATATACGAGTTGGTGCTAGCTGGGCGGTGTCTGACAAGATCTGACGCTTAGTGCAGAGTTACCATTTTCACAGGTTTTTCTGTAAAATCACAGATTTTTTCGTCATTTTAAAGCACAGAATCTGTGATCACAGATGACAGATATTTTTGAAAATCACAGATTTTCACAGATATGCTACATGTTGAAGAAAAGTTTATCAATTTTATCACTGGAAGCGAAATGGTCCAAAAAATCGGGAGGTAAAGTTACAAAATCGAAATTATTGCGCATCTAAAACAAAATTCACGAAGCGTATGGATTGGATTGAATGAACCATATTGTTCAAAAACATTAAAATGCTAATTTTTCTTCATGGAAGCATAATTATGTATCACAGATTTAGTAACAGATTTTTTTTGGATAGTTTTACAGATTTTCACAGATTTTTAAACTATCAACACAGATTTTAAAATGGCAACTCTGGCTTAGTGTTCTGTTTGTGCATATTAAACGTGAGCTTGTAAAAGAGAACATCTTTAGAAGGGTCCCAAAGAATACCTAACGCTTTAATAGTATCTGTTTCCGGGGATAGTTTCATGGGCATAAATTCGATTTTTGTTTCAGAATTTCTATGCAACAGTTGTGAGACATTGGTCGACCACTTTCGAAGATTGAATCCAGCACCGGAGGCGATCTGGATAATCTGATCCTTTAACTTCATGGCTTCCTCGAGCGTATCAGCACCCGAGGGGAGGTCATCGACGTAAAAATTCTTTTCTATTCTTTCAGCTGTAGCAGGAAGCTCGACATGACTATCTCTGGCTGCTTGTCTTAGTGATTCGATGGCTAAGTATGCTGCGCAAACTGTACCGTACGTAACGGTTAAAAGTCTATCGGTATCGGTTGATCGGGGTCTGTTCTCCATACAATCCTTTGAAAATCTGTATCTTGTTTGTGTACCTTTACCTGACGGTACATTTTTTCAGCGTCTGCTGTAAATGCAACCGCGTAGGTACGAAAGCGAGTTGAAACAGTAAAGAGATCTTCGTTCAGGTTTGGGCCAACCAGTAACCTGTCGTTCAATGATATTCCCGTCGAGGTTTTACATGAGCCATCAAACACAACACGTAGTTTAGTCGTAGTGCTTGACAGCATGGTGGGGAGGATAGAATCGTTTTTCCCGAGCGATGCTCACTTCTTCTGCCGGAATAAGTTCCATGTGGGCTAGGCCATGTTTAAATATTCCGCCAAAAACTCGAAATATTGCACCTTAAAAGTGGAATCTGCTTTAAATTTCCTTTCCATAGCTTTCAAACGCTGCGTAGCTGCTGTAAGAGACTCTCCTAGAGGTGGCTTGGATTGATCAAACGCTTAGACTGACTGTGAAACGTCCATCGGTATCACGGTTGTGTGTTGCTCGAAATGATTCTATTGCTTTTTCTTCGTCGACAGTAAGCGGCTTTGGCTTCAATATTTCTTCAATCGCCCAGAATTGTCGCAACATGCGATCTATGTCAACCTCTGTGTTCAGACAGATAATAGCAGCTCGACAGGTCAGAGTGCTAGCACAACCAACTTGGCCGGCGACGATCGAACCAAACGCAGAGTTCATGGCAATTGAAATCCCTAAGTTATCTTTTACTTTCCCACTGCCTAAAATCGAAAGAAACACATCTACACCCAGAATTAGATCGATCTTACTTGGTTTGTCAAATCCTGGGTCAGCCAGCTGCAACGATTCCAAACAGTTCAAGTGGCTGGTGTTGATTTTCTGCTGTGGTAAATTATGTGTAAACTTTGACAGCACATACGCCCTTGTGCTGATACGGGATTGTAATCAAATCGCGACGCAATTTCCAAATTTACTGCGCTTCGTGTGGTTTCAGACGCACTATTTGTTACACCGGTAATAACAATTTTCGCATTCTGCCGTTTAAGTGCCAACTGAGTGACGCAACTCTCCGTTATGAGTGTAGTTTGCGAACCACAATCGATCATAGCACGGATTTCATGAAACACTTCGTTTTTTCCTTTTATGCGAATGACAGCCGTAGGTAGCGTACCGAAAACGCTCGTCGCAAAACTTGTTTTGATATTTGCCCAACACGATACTGCACTACTGTCATTTTCGTCGTTGTTCACTAGCACTGGTTGTTTTTCACTTCCTTTCGCCGCTGTTTTGCTATTCACCCAACCCCCGGGCATCTACTATGTTTCCTGAAACCGACACAAAATGAGGTGGCGCTACAGGCGTTTTGCTTTTAATACGCAGCATTCACACGGCAGTGAAGTGATGCGATCAAGCCAACAAAACATAATCACGTAGAAGTGAAGAATTTTACATGAATCTCAATAACAATTCATCGATAAAATAATTTACTATCAACTAACAGAAAACGTTGCCTTTAGGACAAGAAATAAATGATAATGCAGCGAAAATCACGTGTGGCGCTGCAGAAATATCGTGTGAATCGTTCTTTTACACGCACTAGGATCCGATACGCATAAAAGTGATCCAGTGATCCAGCTATGTTGGCTTCACTTATTTTGTTCGCAAACGTCAAAGTTGTCACCGGGGTGTATTCACCTCATTCAGTGATTCCAGATGATACAATAAAGTGTGATAACGTTGTTTACACTCGGGTACTCTGCAAACGGATTTCGACAGACAAATTTTCGCGTAGTGATTTAACCTCAAGCAATTGAAGCAAAGCTTGCTTTGCTGAGCTAAATTTCTTTGTTCTTCGACTGACGCTTCCTTAAACTCTGTGCACTGGTAGATGGTATGTTTGTCACCACACACTGGGCATTGTAGTTTTTGAATAGCCCCAAAACATTTCACTTCCGTTTTCACTAGTGGATATTTTCGCTCCTCCTTTGTGTCGTGCTTGGTATGGTCGAAAGATTTGCCACCAAATGCAGCGCACGTCTCGAATGTATCACATTTTCGTTTTAGAAATTTTAGCATGTTACTAAAAGTTGGACTGTCCATATCAACAATGTGTTGTGCCCATTGAGATCGGAGTCCGTCGTCTAACTTTCTGAGAATGAGATGTATCAACCATGGATCTCTTGACTCGTATTGTTCTCCCAATGCTTTAAGCTGCCGTATCACCTCGTCTGAGGTGGAAATGAGTTTACGCAATTTGGTTAAATTTGACACCTTAAGTACCGGCTGATCACAAAACTCTTGGACAAGGAAACAACAAACTTCGGCTTGCCATAGTGTTCGATCAGGGTATCGCAAACTTCTTTGTAATTCACGTCAGTAATAGCAAAGCTGCTCACAAGACCTTTTGCTTCTCCTCCTAAATGCGATACTAGAAGCTTTAATTTGAGTGCACCGGTCAGGTTTTTACGGTCAACACTGCTTGTAAATAAGTCCTTGAATGAAGACCACTGCTTTCTGTCTACATAGAAAATTGGAAGGTTGAACGAAGGTAGCTGCGTATCAATCGGTCCAAGACTCTTTCCACGAAACTGGATAGCTAACTCCTCGACGCACGTTGAAGCTGCAGTTTGACGAGTAAGCAAAACTCGTTGCGTTTCAAGTAATACTCGCACTGCTTCTTTTATATCACTGCTGGGATCCGCGATTGTTTCATTGCTTACTGATTCGTGTTCATCTTTCAGCATCGCCATGTATTGACTTTTTGTGGCATAAAACACTGTTTCGAAATCTGATCGCATATTCAATGTCGATGGTAAATCATCCGGGGCGACAATTCCTCGATTTCCGCTTGGGTTTTTTCGAACGTTTCCTCTAATTCGGCAAGCTTTTGCAATCGATCGTGTACCTGGAACACCGGCGGATTCTGTTCGCACAATTGTTTCGCACCCGCGTACTCCCGTTTAAGTCTCGCGAAGGCAACGTTCCTTCTATTCTAGTTTTCGACATCGGAACGAAAATTAAAGACCGGAACCCGTTCCGGTTCCGGTTAAAAAAAGAGGTAAATGTTAGAGGCAAAGCTTTAAATGTGTGGAACCTTCTGTAACTTCTAAACGTTATCCGGCTCCTTGAAACGGATCTTTTAAGGGGGTTCCTACTCCGGAAGCCTGAAAAATAATAGATTTTCGTAAATTTTTTTCAGATGCTAGAATTATAGTTAAGTGCTGGGGTATTTTGGTTATTGGTTAAGGTATATTTGAACATATATGTTGTATTTTTTGGATACCAGAATTGTGCTTATTATGCTAATGGCAGTTGGGCGCGTGAATGCCCTCTAGAAAATAGTTCCTTGTTGGCGGTACGTGCCGGGAACCAACGGAGTATCGTAGAACGGATTTCAAGGATGATTTTGAAGCTTTAGGTTTATACCTAAATTGTTACGTAGCGGTTTTTGAAAATTCGAAAAATTACCACAATGGTGGCCGTTTTTCCAAAAGAAAGGTGTTTTTTCGTCAAAAATTGCCAATTAATACTTACTTACTTACTTAAGTGTCCATGTCCGCCGGTCCGGCAGAACAAAGGGATGAAATCAGAGATCTCCACTGCCGACGGTTACCCGCCATGGCTTTTACCTGTCGCCAGGACAGGTTCTCGTCCACAGCCCGGATGTCGTTGGCTAAGCTCCGTCGCCATGAGCCTCTGGGTCTGCCTCTTCTACGCTGTCCTTGTAGATTCCAGTTGAGTGCTGCTCTGCAAACTTCGTTCGCTCCTTTCCTCAAGGTGTGTCCGATCCACTTCCACCTACGTTCACGAATTTCTGTGGCTATCGGCCGTTGATGACACCGACGATGGAGTTCCTCATTGGATATCCAATTATCAGGCCACCAGGCACGAATAATGTATCGCAGGCACCGGTTAATGAATACCTGCAGTTTTTGCGTTGTCTCCGCTGAGACTCACCACGTTTCGCAGGCATAACGCAGTACGGATTTAACGTTTGAATTAAAGATTCGGGTTTTCGTACGTAGAGTGATCTGGTTTGAGCGCCAAATGTTTCGCAGACCTGCAAAGGCACCCCTGGCCTTCCTGATCCGTGTGGCTATATCGGTCTTGGTACCGCCATCGGGCGTTGTTTGGCTACCAAGATATTGAAAGGCGTCTACCTGCTCAACTTGTTATCCCGCTACTGTGAAGTTGGTGGAATTGTCAGTGTTCACTACCATAGACTTAGTTTTCGCTACATTGCCTGTGAGACCTGCTGCTTGGGAGCTCTCGGAGAGGTCATCTAACTTGCTCTGCATGTCGTTTCGGTGTTGTGCGAACAAGACAATGTCGTTCTGTTCTGGTCTGTACGGTCAGTCAATAGCTGACCAGCTCTGTCCTTTAGCGGCATCTTTGTATTCATCCTGGCACCACTAAGGCGGCAAGAAATATCGTACAACAAACGGATATCACCATTAGCGGCGGCGGTTTCTCCTTGTTCGGCTAGGGAGTTAGTCCAGGCTCTCTTGTCCTGCCTACAAGCACGTTTAACAGCCCTCTCCAGTTCGGCGTATCGTTGACGGGCAGCTGTCTTAGCCGATCTGGTCCGCGCTCGCTCAATGCCGGCTTTCGCCTCTCTCCGCTCGTCGATCTTCCTCCAAGTTTCATCCGAAATCCACTCCCTTCGCCTGCTGCGCGCTTTGCCGAGGGTTTCATCACTGGTCGTGATGAAGGCGTTCTTGATGCCGGTCCATTGCTCTTTGACGGTTCCACCAGGTGGCAACTCCGAGGCTCGAGATTCAAGTTGTTCAACAAAGGTCCTTTTCACCTCAGGATTCTCCAATCGGCGGACGTCGTAGCGGCACCCAACTTTCTCCTCCCGTCGTTGGACACGTGCGACGCGCAGACGTATCTCAGCGATAACAAGAAGATGGTCGGATGCAATATCAGCGCTGCGTTTGTTGCGTACATCAAGAAGGCTCCTCCATTTCCGGCTGATACAGATGTGGTCGATTTGGTTTTCTGTTCGGCCATCGTGGGAAACCCGCGTGACATTATGTACTGGTCTATGGGGGAAGAGCGATCCACCAATGACCATGTCGTTATTAACACAGAATTCTGTAAACAGCTCCCCGTTTTCGCTCATCTCTCCTAGGCCATGGCGTCCCATGACGCGTTCAAGGTCCGCGTTGTTTGAGCCAATCTTCGCGTTGAAGTCGCCCATGTGAATTTGGATAAGGTTCCTAACCCGTGTTCTGAATCTGGCAACGATTATTCGCTCATTTATTGGTTCCCACTTCATCAGGGCCGCATGTGCCCCTGGGCTCAGTAGGAATCGAACTCCTCTTTCTCGAGTAGCATTTTCACCTCGCATGCCAGAGTAGAGCAAGACTTGCCCGGATGATGTCCTGTGTTCGGCAGTACCCGGCCAGCGGACCTCGCTCAGCCTCAGGATTTCAAACTTCAGCTTCCGATTCGTGTCCGTGTTTTCATGCTAAAGGTCGTTGCCAATAATCCGGAGAGATTTCTTCTTTCACTTTCGGTAACTTTTTGTATGTTCTGGTACAGTAGGCTGTTAACCTAAGGTCCTTATCCCGCTGATGGGGCTGCCATCTTAATGTGGGCGGGAGCCACTGTGCCCCCTTTCCTGTTAGCATACGACAACCGAAGTTGCGTACCCCAGCCGGCACCTCGTGGAGGTAGGAATAGGAGTTGATGAACAGAGGTTATGGAATGTACATGTTCACCCTTTGCCAGCCTGCCAATTAATAGCTCATAAAAAATTGAAAAATTGAGATATCAAAAAACGGCTACGTAACAATTTAGATAATTCATTTTTATATGCTGAAAAAAAATTTCAGCCAGGTCGGTTCACTAGATTCTGAGATACACGTACCGCCGGCTAAAGAAACATGGTTTCGGGGAAAACGCGTTCAAAGTTTCGTACAGCCATGGACTTCCCTTGAGGTGACTCCACAATATTTGCCGTAAGTTATTAACGAGATCAGATATTAAAAAAGCCTTTTGGCATGACATTTCTGAAGGTATAAGCGTCTCGAAAATGCAAAGAAATAAAATTCGATTTTTTCGACTTGCAAAAACGAAGGGAAAAACTAGGGTTGGGATACCGGGAGTACCGGAACCGGTAATACCGGTACTACCGACCGATTTTCCGGTACCGAAATACCGGTACTGGCATGCGAAAATACCGGTATTTTCGGTTCAGGGGCTGATGCTGAAATTCATATACGTTGCAGCAGAAATAAAACTGATAATCATCCCTGATAACTTTGTAATATACAACGACGTTTTTTGTTTCGATAATAGTCACTCTTGACTTCTACAGGGTTGGGATTTGAACCCAGGTCCTCGGCGGAAATGCTAACCGCTACACCTAGATAGCCTTTTTTGAAGTTTACCGACCGACTACACAACAAAAGAATCAGCCCAGTAGTTTGGTTTGTCAAGGAAATTCCATTCCATAATGTTCATCATTATTAACCTTGATTATCATAAACAGAAACCATTCATTAGTAAAGAGACGAAGAGTGATAAAGATAGATTAAATTCAGTACTTCAAGGCAGTTCGAGCTTCAACGAATTCGATTACGCCATGATAACAAATAAATCGGTTTCCTTCAATTTGCCCTTGACAGGCAAACCTTTGGTTATGTTTTTGATGCCTTCAATACCTTTTACGTTAAGTTGGTAGATTCTAAGAGGGCCTGGCAATTATAATACTAAGATTCGTGTTGGCATGGAAGACAATGCATTGTCCTATGCATCCTTCTCCTTCTCATCTAGCGGATTCTCCTCTATCCACGGTGGCTCATTGTGTAGCAAGAATTTGTCTCCATTGCACTCGGTCCTGGGTACCTGAGCTATTTGTCGCAAATTCGTTGAGCGTATCGACAAATTCTCAAATCGGTTTCAACTTAGTCGAGCCATTGGACCATTGGGTCTAGCGCGTTGGGCCCCTCTATTCCTCATGCCAGGGAAATTCCGTAGCTTTCTGGTATTCGCCCAGGTGTACGATGGAAAGCTCTCTAAGTAATGTCTGCAGTACTTGCTTGAGCCTACGCCACTTTCTGTTTTCCGGTTATAATAGTCCGTAATACCTTTCATTCAGATGAGGCAAGTGCTCGTATATCTTCCATAAGCAAAGGTACACTCTCAAATTTGTAATGGATTCTGTGCATCTTAAAGTCGAATCTCGAAGACGGAAAAAATCAAAGCTTTGGGCTCAAACGTCTTTTTAAAACTTGGCCCTTCTTTATCGACATTCTTCACAGCCGGTTGTTAGAGTACAGGACAATTACGGGGTTAGTGCAACGACTCTACTGCTACTCCTATTGTTGAAATAAATAAATGAGTATTTTCGGTTCTTGCTATAAATAAAGTTTATAATTCTTCAACACATACATATGGGTACCGGTACTGGAACCGGTACTACCGGTACTGATGCTCCCAGTACCGAAATACCGGTTCTCAAAAATAGTGTCGGTACTCCCAACCCTAGGAAAAACGAAGATAATTTTATCCGCTTTATAAAAAACAGCAGTGTTAACCTTAGAGCGGTCGCGTTAAAAAAAGTTACATAAGCGGTCGCGTCGTGTACTGAGTACACGGCGAATAATACTGCCTATATCTCAGGACTGACATGAAATAGAAGGTTGCGGTTTTCGACAAAGTTGTTTATCAATTTAAGACGCATCTGGAAACGAACAATAAAGTTTGAAAACTGATCCGCTAGATGGCGCAAATGGCGACCAAAACAAATGATTCTAGAATCTCGATACTAGAATCTCTAATATCTCGGGACTGAGAAGAGATAGACGATTGCTGTCTTTGGCAAAGTTGTTTATCTGGACGAGATCAATCTGACTGCGGATAACAAAATTCGGAACTGATACGGTAGATGGCGCTTATAACGAGCATATTGAGTTTTTTTTTGGAATATCTCAGAGTCGTGACGAGATAGACTGTTATTGTGTTCTACAAAGTTATTTGTTCGAACAAGACACATTTGGAAATTCATAACAAAGTTTGAAACTGTCTCAGTAGGTGGCGCGCGTGGTCAAATTATAATCTTATGATGATATCTCATGACCATAATACGATAGAAAGTGGCGGTTTTTGACAAAGTTGTGTGTCTAGACAAGACGAATTTGAAAATGATCGGTCAAATTCAGAACTGTCCCGCTAGATGTCGCAGTTGGTAAAATCATATTTCTTTTTGCGATATCTCAGCTTATGTCGAATAAACGGTAAAATGGCTTATCTGGTCTGGAAAAGAACACCAAAATGTTTGTAAATAGTATTCTTTTGACGATTTTCCCAAAACAGAGTTTGTGAATCATCGACAATGTTGACAAACTGAATAATGCACATATCACCTAGGGATACATGATACTTATTTAACTTACCCAAGTAGCACACTTACGATACTTTTATTTAAATCAATTTATTAATGACACATTAGTTGTATAACAATTAGTTGTACAGTTTTATAATGAGTATGTTATTAGGGAAGCTTGCTATGGTATGTTGAGGTAATGCTTTAAACATTAGAATGTTAGAATTATGTTGACACTTACCATAAAACAATACAAAACGAGCATTTGTTTGTTTTATTTCCTGCTATGATAATGAGAATGAAAAATGTACATTAGATTCCTAACAATTCTATAATATTCTTATTACGGTCACTTATATCATACAGGAAATAACACACACGTAATACAAGGAAAGAGTAAAGAATTCGAGCCCAATGAAAAAAGCAAGCTGTTTTGCAAATGAGTATCAAGAGAGTGCACTTCAGTCGTGTTGTCGCGTTAGCAAAACAAATAGCTTTGGTTTTATCATCACGCACACGTTAATAATTGCAAGCATCAACGTTGCCATTATGCCTGTCTGCCAAGTTAACTCCGGGATACGTTGCTGGCCCAACAAGCCACTCGTCGTATGTTCGAGTCTCGACTGGGCGGTGCCGCTTCAGAGTTAATAGGGTCTTTGCACTAGCCCAGTGATTTTCCTGTACTCTAATAACCGGCAGCGATATCTATCGATAAAGAAGGGTCAAGTTCTGAAGAACGTTTATATCCATGCATGGTTTTGCTTTGCTGATAAATCTAGATTTTACCAGATTTTTTATTGTATGCCAGACAAAGTTCTAAATCTTCCAGATATTTGGTAATGTCCCAGATTTTTGCCAGATTTTTGTTTCTCCGTTCTGCAAAGGAGTCATCGCTCCTAATTTCAGACAACATTTTGTACCGGCGTTGATCAAAACTGGCAAGACGTTTCCCGAAAAAGTCCTCCCCATCGGTCAAATTGATCGCCAGATTTTGACATTTATTCGTGTTTGCCAGGTTTTCGAAAAAACCTATTAGCGACCCTGGGAAGAATAGGGACTCAAACACTCTAAAATATTTTTTTAAGAATGTGATGGAAACGCAGCACGGGTTTCCAGGAATCTTGTTCTGGTGATATTTCTATATAGACGATGTAGACGACGAAATTGCTTCGTCAAAAGCATTTTGATCAGTCTGTGCTCTTCATCTTGTCTTTTGATAAAAGTTGAAGCAATACGTATCAATTGCTTCTTTCAGGAAACCATAAAAATAGCTGTTGATTGACTGGAATTGACAACGCAATCAATGATGAAAAGGACAACGATACGTTATCTAACGTGTTTTGACTACAGAAACCACTTTGTAGCGAACAGCAGTGTTCTATGCCATCATGGTTCCGCAATATTCCGAAAATAATTTGATTTTCTCATCATCTCCACCTACTACTACTTCATTCCGAATTTAATTTACCTTCATCGGAAGCATATTGACATGATAAACAACTTTGTCGAAAACATCAACCTTCTATCTCGTCATGGTTCGGAAATATCGCCAAATGAATTAAATTTCACCGTATACTCCATCTAGCGGACTAGTTCCAAACTTCAGAGTTCGTTACCAAATGCGTCTTGGCTTTACAAACAACTTTGTAGTAAATAGTAACCTTTTAGCTCATTACGGTTTTAAAATATTCTTAAATGAATTTAATTGCTTCATTATTAGCGCCATCTAGCGAATCAGTTCCGAATTTTGTTGTATATCACGGGATGTGTCTTAACTAGATAAGCAACTTTGTCGAAAGTCGCAACCTTCTATCTATTCACAAACTTGAGTTATTGCCCGCCGTGTACTCAGTACACGACGCGACCGCTTGCGTAACTTTTTTCATTTCAAAAAAGTTACGTTAGTGGTCGCGCTGGTGTACTGAGTACACGCGCGCGGACACACCATTTTTACAAGCATCTTTCGACCACTTTTTTTATTTCTTTTTTCTATATTTTGGCATCATTAGAAAGAGGAAGAGTAGATCTTCGAATACAACCAAAACCTGGTGTGATTTGATTAAAATTTCGATGATTTTTTCGCGTTTTTCGAAAACGCGTGTACTCAGTACACTAGCGCGACCGCTCTAGGGTTAAAAATATGATTTTGTTAAAAACACATTTGTTATGAACATAAGTTTTTATGCACTCAGGACACGTTTGATATAAACAGCTGTAACTTTAGAAGTAGCAATAAAATGCTTTCCACTCAATTCTACTATAATCAGCAATTATGAGCATTTTTCAAAATTATCATACAAAGGTTCTCAGAATTTCATGAAATTTTGCATGCGAACACAGTTTATGTTCTTTTTAACGAAAATCAATTTAAATTCGCGATTTTTTGTTTTCCCAGGAAACTTCAAATCAAATTTTCCAGTTTTCTCGTGCAATTTGTTTTATGAAATGGCAAAAAATCAGAGGGGTTGTGTACAGGACACGACCGCATATATAAGTGACGCAGGACTACGTAAGTCTCATTGTAGTGATAGTAGCATGTATTCATACATGTAATCATTCGATTCTTCATGTATACATGCTATATGCAACATATATACATGCTGCATGCGTTGTATATAACATTTATCAAAGTAGTAACATTGCATACGTTCAATTCTCAAAAGATTGTGCATTTGAATACAATTTAACAAAATCAAGAACACAAACTATTGATTTCCTGCTACCTTACTGAAATTAAACATTGTTTTTATTACCCATGGTTCCCCACGTTGAAGGGATTTTACCAATTCAATTCTATTTTATCAATAGCACATCTTTTCACTACATTTCTAATGAAACGGCATGCATGCGTATTCATACAGAGTCGTATTATAACCGAACATTACAGCTGTAGCACATTTTTCCAACACACATATCAAATTCGCCGAAGTTTAGTCGTCTCGCAGTAAAGAATTTGCGATCTGTTGGGACAACGAACTTGTGTCATTTTTTCTGGCACACTTCCCTAACACAGACATCAAATTGTACTAGGTTTAATCGCGTTCGTAAGAAATCTGTTGGCACGAGAGGGCTTTGTCACTTTTTCTGGCGTACTTCCCAAGCAAGGACATCAATATGATCTAGGTTTAACCGCGGTCCGCGGTGTTAAGAAGTCTTGTTGAAATAAGGAAACTTCGTCGCTTGTTTTGGCTTACTTCCCAAGCACAGATATCAAATTGGTATAGGTTTAGATCATCGTAAAGAATCTTCCAACCAATCACGAAGCGAGAATTCTGGTAACACATAGGTTCATTATTTTCAATTTTTCAATAGTTCAACGTCAAGAATCCATACTTTTCTTCATTTGGGTCAATTCTTAGAAGATTTTCCGATCGATTGGTGTAAGAAAGTTGAAAATCGATCCGAAAACCGCTGAGCTATTAGCGCTCAAAACCTTTCATTTTTCGTGACGCTCGCATTTTTCGATTTTTTGGAATGACACCCTATCTCAAAACTTGCCGTAAAGCGGGGTACGCTGCTGAAAAGAAAACAGCTCAAGAAAAAATCATGCTATTTACCGAAGAAATTTTGACAACTCCAATGCAAGCAACCACCTGTCATTTTTTCTTGTGGTAATAATTGCGCCGGATATTATTCCGTACACGCTCAACCTCGGCTACTCAAAATTGAGTAAAAAACTACTCAGTTTCGGAAAAACCGTGGGTACGCAAAAATGAGTAAAGGTGCTGTCACTCAAAAATGAGTAGGCATACATTTTCTCCAAAATGAGTAGTTTTTGCTCAGTTTTATTTACTTGGATAAATGGGTGGAAACTACTCATTTTTGAGTAACCGGGCATTTTGTCAAAACAGAGTAGTTTCTACTCAGTTTAATTAACTAGAATAATGGGTGGAAACTACTCATTTTATTGAAGGAAATGGTTAGAAAATACTCATTTCGAATATGTTATTTCAATTAAAATATCTAATTTAGTATGATGTATTATTATGAATATTTATTTGTAATTAACCTTCGTAATGCATCGGAAAAAGTTTCACATTATTTGAACTTAAGTTTTGAGTTTGCCCTCATTCTACCGTTTTCAATCCGAATTTCGTTTTCTTTATTTCGTTTCAAAGATATGACCCAAAACTGGCACCTAAAGTAAGTTGACTAATACTAATCAAGCAAATAGTATTAGTAAGTACTAATCAAGCAAATGGAACAAATTTGTCCTGTGGGGGGGTTTAGGAGGCAATACTTTTTGACGTAGGACTACGTCTTTGTTTACTATACTGGTAGCACTGGTAGTCAGATGCTATACATTAGTTGAATAAGCTACTTGTAAACAAAAATGTATCTCGTGACGTGATTTTGCGGCTGCCGTGCGGGAATGGGATAAGCAATTGCAACAAAATATGTTGGAATGATAGCGTAAACCGAAGATATCAGATGGCTCTGCAACATGTAGCCCTTTTCCCTGAGAGGGCCAGGCTAAAATACTCAGCAGGTTGCTATAGGCATTTCCTTGCAGCATGAAGGATTTCGTCACTTCACAACTTAACTTATCAATTTAATAATTTTTGCAACAAGTATGAGTATGAGTTGCTATTAAAAAATGTGATGTGATTTCATTATTTTTTCGTGCATGAAAATCTTACGTAAGAAATGATTAAACTCCCTCCCCCCATCATGCCTGGAAACAAACAGTTGTTTTACGATTCATTAATAAATTAATAAATTAAATAACTTATGTAGCCTAAAATCATCCCAAACTCGGGAACCGTATATTATACGACTCCAAAATGTTCCTATTGTACATCAGTCTCATTTCATCATTTGTTCCGGGATCGACGCTGAAGTCGCCATTAGTCAACATCAACAAAATATTCCCCAACTTACTTTAGGCGCCAGTTTTGGGTCATATATTTTAAACGAGGCAAAGAAAACAAAATTCGGATTGAAAATGGATGAATGAGAGCCAGCTCAAAACTTGGGTCGTTTTCACCCCAATGAATAATGCTCATGAACATGAGGACCACCTACCGGTAGTGTCGTATAAACATGGAGAAACGCTGGCAATGGCTATAGATTGGATAAATTCCAAGATTTGTGAGAAGGAGAAGCTACCAGAGGACTGGATGGAAGGAATGGTTTGTTCCATCTACAAAAAGGGCGATCGGTTCGACTGCTGCTGACCCTAGAAATGAGCGCAAATTCCGCCAATGATCAATTCCAAACAATTCCGGGGCAAAATTTGTGGCATTAACCAAGGTCAGGCTGCAATAGGCCAAGGATACAACATCTTATTCTGCTCCCTGAAAATAGAAAGACGTACCAACTACTAAAGATGTGTAAGAATAAAAAAACAAAAGTAGTAAAGTAGTTGCTTAATAAACCAATACATACATAAAGAAATGATGAGAGTGCATTCATTGCAAAGCTTGGTTAATAAATAATGCATATAAATTATTATTGATATTCGTGTGCAATAATTGATGTATTCGAAATTGATGCAAGATTACAGAGGTGGGCACTGCTAATCAGCTAACCGCGAACTAGCTAGCGCATAGTGCGTTCGTCAGGTTTCAAATGGGTTAGTAGTTTTGTTAGCTTGGTATAATAGGTTTTTATAATCTTATGAACGCATAAGGTAAATGGTAAAAGATGGTAAATGGTTGGATAAAGCGCAAAACAGATCCCATAGTTGTGCTTAGCCTCCTATCCCTACGTCCACGTGATACCAGCCGAAATACGAGCTAACTCAGCGGAGATCCGGTAACCAACCCCGGTAGAAACAGAGGTCGTATACCAACAGGGAAGGAGGCACAGTGTTGTCTCGACACTTTAAGATGGCAACCCCATCACGAGACTTGGTAGCGTAGGCCTTAGTACCGTCTAGTAGTGTCTAAATCTAAAAAACTAAGAGTCAAGAAAATTGTACTCAGAGCATTCGGCATAGACAAAGGCGACGAAATAAGGACATGCAATGGAATCTTGGTACTGCAACTGCAACTGGAACTGCAGATCGCTAAATTTCGTTCGGTGGCGACAGAGTGCTACTCGATCAGTTAGAACCCCGAAATTTTAGCATCGTGGCACTGCAGGACTGTCGCAAAGGCGAAAAGGTATGCAGGGTCCGTGGCGGCAACGTGCAATTTTACCAGAGCGTCGGAGCGACCAACGAGCTGGGAACGGGCTTCGTAGTGATGGGCAAAATGGAGGATCATAAACATGTATTGTCCACACGAAGGTAGACCCGACGACGAGAAGGAAGCGCTCTATGCGCACCTCTAGGCAACGTACGAGAGCTGCTCACCACGGGACATCAAGATCGTCATCGGGGATATGAACGCCCAGGTCGGCAAGGAAGCAATGTTTAGACACAGAGAATAGACATTCAAGCAAAAGATCCCCACTAGGATAAAACTTATGTCAAATTAGTTGAGAAACTATAGAGATTTTGTCGCTAAAGACGCATAAAATTCTACAATAAACTCACAACAACTAGCTTCTGGCGCTATTGTCACGCTTATATATACTAGCGCCTGAGGAGCCAAAGGTTATCAGTGTGCAAATCAAAAGAGTCATTTAGTTGGGAAACTATAGTCTCTGTGCTATAGTGGTGGTGACGCTAGCACACGCTATGTCCGAAGGTACTTATTTAATTTACATACACTTCAGATTTCTCTTCACAGGATTCACAATCCCCCTTGCAGTGACATGCAGTGAAAAATGAGTATTTTCGAAAATCTGAGAAAAATGGAGAAGCGTCACTGCAAGGGGGATTGATCAATCCGTACAAAACTTTGAGAAAATGAATGTGGGGTCGAAATGAGCAATTATCCCAAATTTGGTTGAAATCGGAGGTGGTGGAATACAACGGATATGATCACTAGAGAGGGGGTGACCCCTAAATGACCTTAAAAATTGAATTTTGCAAAAAACCTAAGATAAAATATTTTAAGACCTTCATTGAATTAATTGTTTTGACTAATACTAACATCCTGTGAAGAGAAATCTGTGGTGCATGCCGGTTAAATAATAAGTACCTTCGGACATAGCGTGTAGCATATTAGGTGTTTTAATTTGAAATTTTGTCCGAGAATTCCCGAAAAATTTGAAAGAGTCTAAAATTACTCGAGTTCGATTAGTTGTTGAGTTACGCAAAAATTTCTGTTTTATTTGTATGAGAGTCCTTATCTCCCTACCACAGGGGTAAGGGGTCTCAAACTATCATAAAAAAATCCTGCCTCCAAAACCCCCCAAATGCCAAATTTGGTTCCATTTGCTTGATTAGTTCTTGAGTTATGGAAATTTGTATTTCATTTATATAGGAGCCCCACCCCTCCTCAAGTTGGGAGGGGTCCCAATTCACCATAGGAAAAATTCTTGCTTCCAAAAACCTTCACATGCCAAATTTGGTTCCATTTGCTTGATTAGCTCTCGAGTTATGAGCAAATTTGTATTTCATTTGTATGGAAGCCCCGCCTCTTAAAGGGGAGAGAGGTCATAATTCCCCTTCTAAAGAGGGGAGGGGTCTCAATTCACCATAGAAAATATTCTTGTCTCCAAAAACACCCACATGTCAAATTTTGTTCCATTTGCTTGATTAGTTCTCGAGTTATGCAGAAATTTGTGTTTCATTTGTCTGGGAGCAGATACCCCTCTTAATGGGGGGAGGGATCTCTAACCATCATAAGAATCTTCCCCGGCCCCAAAAACCCCTATATGCAAATTTTCACGTCGATCGATTCAGTAGTTTTCGATTCTATAAGGAACATACGGCCAGACAGACAGAAATCCATTTTTATAGGTATAGATTTGTATGGGAGCCCCCCCCCCCCTCTTAGTGGGGTAAGAGATCTCTAACCATCATAAGAACCTTCCCTGGCACCAAAAACCTTTACATGCAAATTTTCACTCTGATCGGTTCAGTAGTTTCCGATTCTATAAGGAACATACGGGCAGACAGAAACCCATTTTTATAGGTATAGATTACCAACAAATGCATATTTAATTTTTATCGTAGAAGCCACTCAAAAATCAAAGCGCAGCCTTCAGGGTTTAATTGGCTTTGTAAGCGAATATCGTTTGCCAGACACCCAAATAAGTAAAACTGTTTTTAGTAATCATTATAAAATAGATACGATAATAAGAAAACCGCTTAAATAAACAAGAGATAATTTGACAAAACAGATCTTAAAACATTTAAATCAATCAAAAACTGAATTGCTTTCCATCTGGTTCCTCTCTGACGTCACTGTTCTGGGGCAAATTAAGCAGTGTCGTTTGGCCGACCGGCATATAGGCAACACCTCGCGATATCCTCTGCAGCCTCAATTCTTCGCATTTCTACAAAACCGTCATCGCCAATTTAGCCAAAAAAATTCGCTGCTTCAGCATTCCCCTCCGCCGATACGACAGCGGCTTTCTTCTTCTGTTCGGCCTTCTCGATTATGAAACGAGCTTGTCAGCTTCCCGTTAGGCAACTTGTTACATTTATATCGCTTGGGTAAATTCATTGCCGAAAGTCAAATGAGTAACGGAAATGTGAATTGGCCAGGCTGAAGCCGACTTGCGTGTGTCGAGACGCACAATTAATTGGCTACGAGTAGCGCAGGATTAAGTACAATGGAGAGGAATTCTTGATGCGGCAAGAGCCACCGCGGCTCTCGGCTGGTAAAGAAAGAAGAAAGTTCTGGAAGCCTCCGATAAATTAAATATTTTCAAAATAATAACAAAAATAAGCATGAGATGGAAAAAATGATAAAATTGACCATTGGCGGTCGCGATGCGAGTAAATATAATTGATATAAATAGATAGTTGCATTATTTCCAAAAAAATCCTATACTTATTTAACTAAAGTTTATTTAGTGGAAGCTAATTGGAAGCGTTAACCCATTTAAAACCTAGTGAACACACTATTCGTTAGCTAATTCGCGGTTAGCTGATTAGCGGTGCACACCTCTGCAAAATTAAATTAGTAAAACATAAAAAGTCAAATTTAAAACTATATAATTTACGATTCTGCGTTTAGCACGCAGAACATCGTAGTTATGTGAAATAGGGTATGTTGCTACATCGTCGTAATTGCCTATTCCCGTCCTATCCAACACAAATTATTAAAAATATCAGCATTTTTATGACACACAATGCAAAACTAGGTATTCCCTAATATTTTAGTTAGTTGTCTATCATACGCAATCAATCAAAGTGAGCTGAGATCTATTTAAATGCTTTTTATCATTAAAGAAGTCCTACCAGCCAAATTTCCTACGTTTTTTCGTGCGACGAAGAAGACAATGTCGACTAATCGTGCTAATTTCCGTCATTCATAAATGAAAATAACTCACGCAAGGCATTGTCGTTATTCTACAGCCAGAAAAACTTGCCTGACCTGCAGAAATTTTGTAGAATAACATTTGTCATGCCGTCCTACACAAATACATGCGCGTTAGCTTCGTAAACATTGTTGTGATTTTTAGTTCGGACGATGAAAAATTTTGTTGGACGGATTTTAAAACGGTACGACGAATTTTAGCAATAAAGTCAGTTGCGTAATTTCAATAATATGCTTTAATAGTCGCTTTTCAGTGATTTCAAAGTTCACGGATCGGAAGGTAAGTGTGTTTTAGTCAAATCAGTACAAGAACTTTTGGAGTATTCACTAAATCCATCCAGCAAATGATGAAAATTAGAATGGCTTTCCTTATTACGACGGGAATTAGAAAAAGACCCTAATTAAGTTCAAAACAATCTCACCGGCACTTACAATATGTTCT
The DNA here is from genome assembly GCF_943734655.1 of Sabethes cyaneus. Classification (NCBI taxonomy): domain Eukaryota; kingdom Metazoa; phylum Arthropoda; class Insecta; order Diptera; family Culicidae; genus Sabethes; species Sabethes cyaneus. The sequence goes on from NC_071355.1 coordinate 135,253,423, forward strand.
CTTGTCCGTTTCATCAGCAGCAGCACATCTATGAATTTGCTGCAGTCCAAAGCAGGTCAAGGTCATCTCCAACAGTAATTAAACAGTCAGCTCTAACCGCTCCAACTCGCGATTTGCACCGAACATCCACCAGCAGTATTTAAAAAGTTTGATGACTCGTGCATCTTGCGTTCACTTTTGTTCACAAAAATAAACCAGTAACTACTTTAAAAAACTTAAAAAAAAAAACAAACGAGACCGAACAAGCGTTAAATCAACAACAAATTTTCGCGAAAAAATCTGATTGCGGCAACACTCAATTTTGAGTAGTTTTTGCACAGTGACAATATGCAATTCTACTCATTTTTTGACAGCCCCATACAACGATTAAAAAATGAGTAGTTTCAACTCAGTCACTGAGTAGCCCTGGCTAAGCGTGTACGGAAAAGTGACGTTTTAATTCACCTGCATGTAAAACTGCGCCATCTGAACGTGAAATAATATTTCTTATGAAGTGCGTACTGCTTAAGAAATCGTAAGCGAAATCGATTTCTTGAGCATTTCTTGTCCTATCTTTTTACCCATTACTTTTCAGCAGCGTACCCCGCTTAAGACGTAGTCCTACGTCAAAAAAATCTCAGCCAGTTAGCAAAAATACCAGTTGGAAATAATTTTTCTCAAAACTCTCGTAGAAAAATAAAATCGCTGCAGTGAAATTTTTGACTAACAGACAAATGAATTATCAAATAAAAAGAAAATATCCAGCTTTTTACGAGCTGTAATGGCGGACGTGTTCGTAATATTTGAACAGCATTTTTGACATTTCCCTAATACATCGCACGTTGTCTTTCCGTACATTCCTATAGTTTTACCGTGAACGCGCGGAAAGAAAACGTGCGATGTATTAGAGAAATGTCAAAAATGCTGTTCAAATATTACGAACACGACCGCCATTATGGCTTGTAAAAAGCTGGATAGTGGACTCTCGAAAAGTAAACTCTCTGAAAAGTTAATTAAACCTTCCCCCAAGGCTTTTTTTTGTAGATTGGTGCTAGCTCAAGTGGAGAGGAGAGAACTATGGCACGGACAGGAAGGATGAGAAGAAGAGGACTAGAGAAGTAGAGGACTACAAACGGGAAATTACATAACGGGATGTAGGTAAAACTCAAACATGAAGGTATGACATAGAACTCCCAGAATATTATTATTATAACGTGCTATATATCATATTATAATTATCACTGCTATGAACAGCATAATTGTGGAAGGCTGGATGATGGAGTGGATTGCCAACCGGAGTCCTTAAGGTCTGAAACAGTTATGCCAAGTTCTTCTTCTCACAAACAAGCCATCACGTGGGTTAAAGCTGGTGCAGCGAAATTGATTATTACATGGAAGGATCCTAATGTTGGAAGGAAAATCTTAAAACCCCGGAATGCGCACAAGTGTCTCTGCTTGTGGGTCCGCCAAACCCCTTTTGGTCCTTCTTAACAGCATTAGTGTGATATTCATTTGATAATCAAATTTGGATCTACTGTAAGTCTACCCACATACACTGGCAAGTCCTTGAAATGATGGTGGATCTCCCCCTTACTACCTTACTATCTATATGAAAAGGTTGCTGATCGTGTCTCTTCTGCGCAACACGGGTTTTTGAAAAAAAAATCTGTAACCACGAACCTTTTTGAATTTACGTCTCTGGTAAACGACTATATCTCAAGGGGGTTTCAAGTAGACTGTGTATACACTGACATGAGTAAAGCCTTTGACTCTGTTAAGACGGATAGTATTATGCAAGCGATTACAGACTTCGGCATCGACGGACCGATTTACAACTGGCTAAGAACTTACCTTTCGCGCAGAGTTCAGTATGTGAAAATTAGGGAAAACGTCTCTGCTTCATTTGTTGTTAATTCGGGAGTACCGCAGGGTAGTCATCTAGGGCCATTGCTTTTTGTACTAGTGATGAACAGGCTTCCGGATATGTTGTCCAATGCTACAATCTTAATATACGCAGATGATGTAAAAATCTTTTTACCTATCAAGACTGACAGTGATTGTCTTAAGCTACAACTTGACGTGGATAACATTGGAATATTCTGTTCGAATAGCGGCTTGAACATCAACCCAGATAAATGCTCTGTTATGACTTTTTCCCGAAAACTACGTCCAATCGAGTTTCAATACTCCTACAACGGAATCGTTTTGCCACGCAAGGAAACCATTCGTGACCTAGAAATCATATCTGATCGTTCACTTTCGTTTACAAGTCACGTAGACAACGTTATTAAAGACTGCTTATGTTGAAATGAATTACCGCACCAATTTGTCGTTTAGTGTAGCAGGGAAACTGTTATACGATTCCAGCAGAATGCCGGCTGTCAACATAACGTCAGCTGCCAGACGACGCCAGCTATCAGACGACGCCAGCTGTCAGAACGACTCCAGCTGTCAGACGACGCCGTCATAAACAACTCACTATATTGTATAGGATCATGTGTATATAGAATTATAAGTATTGTTTCCATATCAATCGCTATTATAATGTAACCAAGAATCATGACCTCGATACATGTTACCAATAAAATTTACTTTTTACTCAGGCTAGATAAATAGTAGTAGTTTCTATTAATCTACCTAGGTCCAACAGGTTATAGGCCCAGCCAACCTTAAGATCATCTAGTGGAGACTAGAGTTTTTGTGGATTAGGGTTACTAATCCTAGGAAGAAATTCCTTTATTTAAAAAGCTAACCAGTAGTCAGCTGGTAGAGCAGACCCAGTAGGTAACTGGTAGTCCACGCATCCAGTTGTAAACTGGGAATCCACACACCCAGTCGTTAACTGGAGATACCGGCGCACCTAGCGGCAACTGACGGAAAAGCAGCCAACCGGTGAAAGAGGTTCAATCTGGATAGTTCCCGTGCTCAATTTACTTGCGGGACTTCAGGTTTTTTGACCCTGGTGCAGTACTGCTGCTGAACGTGATATTTTCGGTGGTTAACCGGATGGTTCCCGAATTCATTTTACTTGCGGGACGTCACATCTTTTGATTCGACTGCAGCAATACTGCAGAACGGGATATTGTCGGTAGTTAACCGGATGGTTCCCGAGTTGGATTTACTCGTGGGACATCGGACACTTTGGACGTGATATTTTCGGTGGTTAACCGGATAATTCCTGAGCTCACTTTACTCGCGGGACGTCAGACCCTTTGATCCTGTTGCAGCAAAACTGCTGAACGTTTATTTTCGGTGGTTAATCGAATGGTTCCAGAGTATAATTTACTTACCGGACTTTACATCTTTTGATCCGATTGCAGCAATACTACTGTACGTGATACTTTAGGTGGTTAACCCGGTGATTCTCGGCATACTTCGATTAGGCCAACATGGCGGATAGGAACAACGGCAGCAGCGGTCAACGGAACGGTGGCTACGAGAGGGGCACTCTCGAGTTCACATTGCCGTTGACTGCAGTACGAGGTTTCGATCGGGAAACAATCTTCGATGGCAAACGAGCCACCTTCCCAGTCTGGAAGTGGCGTGTGGAGCATCGTCTGGCAAAAATGCAGCTGAAACACACACTGCTGCGTACGCCAATGGAGGAAACGTTCTATAAACCAGTAGAAGGAGCTACTCCTGAGCAGGAGGCAGCAAGAAAGGAAAAGCTGCAGAAGCGATTATTTGAAGATATTGAAGCCATGGATGAAATTATTATGCTGATTAATAACGAGGTGTTGAACAAGATCATCGGTCTGGAATATGCAAAGGAAGTCATGGACGTTCTTGTAAAGACGTACCAGAAATCCGGTACTGCCGCAGTAGTAAATATACGAGACCGTCTCTTTGGTATAAAGCATAAGAACTTACAAACACTGGAAAAGATATTTGAAAAGTACGATTTAGTGTTAAGGGAGTTGGATCGTATGGGTGCTAATATCTCGGATGCAGAGAAAGTGCATGCCCTGCTAATTGCTATGCCGACGAAGTACAAATTTATCAAGGGGTCACTAATGATTCAATCTCATGAAGAGCTCTGTAGGAAAACAATCGCCGAATTAAAGCAGGTATTCCTGGACGCAGAAGTTGATGAACCCGAAGAAGAGAAAAGTCATAACTTTGCATTGAAGTCTAAGAAGTTAACCAGCAGATGTTTTGTATGCAATGAAATTGGACACTATAAAAGTAATTGTCCACTGTTGCAAAGGTACGATGAAAAAGAAATACGTTTGCAGAACAAGACAGAAACCAAGAGAGCATACGTGATGAGAATTGACAGGAACATCAATAGAGGTAGCAAAATAATCATAGCAGATTCAGGAGCATGCGACCACAGAGCGAATGACAAGTCGCTGTCGGAAAAAGGGGAGTTGCGTAAACCAATCAAGAAAACAACTCCAAAAGTTAGTGGAAACCTTCGGGCTACGAAGCGTGCATCACTTTCGATAATTAAATCGAGTGAAGATAATAAAAGGGTTACTTTTACGTACGAAAAGGTCATTTTCGAGAACGAAGTTGATACTTCGGGAAAGTTTGTCAATGGATTGAACAAACAAGAAATCTGCTCAGCATTGGATAGATATCAAGTGAGTCTTAATACTTGGCATAAAAGACTAGCGCACTTGACAAATCCGGGAATAGAGATGCTAATCACGAAGGGAATGGCTGAGGGTATCAGCTGCACTTCAGAAGTGATAGAGATAGCAAATGAATGTAATGGTTGTTTGGCGAGGAAGCGGGTAGCCTTCGAATTTCAAAGCATGAAAAAGCCAAAATCAAAGCAACCATTAGAATTGGTAAAATTCAGATATTTGCGGCAGCATAGAGCAGTAAACCTGACACTGTTATCGTTGTCTAATGAACGACTGTCGGGGGAAACCAAAAAGAAGGCAATGGTTGAGGGTATCAACTACACTTCAGGAGTAGATACAGTGAATGTATTTTTGATAAGGAAGCGGGCAGCTTTCAGATTTCAAAACTTGAGAAAGCCAAGATTAAGAAGATTGTTAGAATTGGTCAAATTCAGACGTTTATGGAAGCATGGAGCAGTAAACGTACGATTGTCGGAGAAAACGAAAAGGAAGAAGGAAATGGTTGAGGGTATCAACTATACTTCAATGACAGATACAGCAGATCTACGTTTGGTAGGAAAGCTGTCAGCTTTCAAATTCCAAAGCTTTATAAAGCTAAGACTAAAATGGTTATTAGAATTTGCAAAATTCGGGTGTTTACGGAAGCACAGCGCAGTAAGCATGCGACAACTATCATCTTTTGAAAGATTTTCGGAGAAGATAAAGAAAATCAACATTCAAAAGAGAAAGCAAATGGTTGAGGGAATCAACTATACGTCAATAAAAAATGCAGCAAATGAATGTAACGGTTGTTTGGCAGGGAAGCAAGCAGCTTTTAAATTTCATCTTTGGAAACAACCAAGACGAAGCCGAATATTAGTACTACAGTAGACTCTCGGAAAAATTAACTCTCTGAAAAGTTAATTGTTCAGAAAAGTTAAGCGAACATTAGCTCTCATGCAACGCTCTAAAAAGTTAATTTTTGGCTTAACTTTTCTGAGAGTTTAAATTTATTGGTTGTCCAAAGCGTTCATTCACACACGTGTGTTTTCCTTCTATCTTTATTTCTCATTTTTCGGATTATTATCGCCTTTCCATAACTTCATACAGAGTATCATAATAGCTGGGATTAAATCAAACTCTTGTACCGGACAGTTGTAGTAATAGTTCAATACGGGCACATAGTTACTTCAGGATTTTTGATAACAAACTGGAAAATCGCGAACTCAGATTGAATTTTAAATGCGAAAGAAAGAACAGTAGGAAACAAAAAATAAGCGCGAACATTGTCAGAACGTTGTCGTAGACTACGAAAAATCAAAAGTAAACTAGAATAACCGACTATTTTAAATTTACTGAAAGGAACTAAGTATCATTTCATAAGGATCTTGCTACATATTTCTTTACATTACAACTTCCAGATTCCTAAAAATGTGTATCCTGTATCCGAGAATATATTTTTCGCTTTTGTATTTATCATTTTCGACGATTCTTAGGACTACTCAGAAAAGTTAATATTTCGGAAAAGTTAATCAACCCATTCCCCAATCGATTAACTTTTCCGAGAGTCTACTGTACTACATTCTGACGTTTGCGGAAGCATAGAGCAGGAAACAAACGATGGCTATCGTTGTTTAGACACCTTTAAACGTAACTATATGCACTTTGTCAGATTCGATAATGGTGGAGAAGTCGAGAATTATGATCTTCAAAATGATCATAGAGAGCAACAATCATTACGACGAAGAAAGAAGGATAAAAGACAACGGTTCTGGTATCATGAATCTACAGCCAAAACAGCCACTATGACTAAAGAGGGGATACCTCAGAGCATAGAAGAACTAAAGAAACTCAAACACTGGCAAGAATGGAAGCGTGCTATTGAAGAAGGAATAGATTCGCTACATCAAGATAACACCTGGACAGTGGTCAACTGTGTTCCAAAAGGTGTAAAGACTGTCTATTCAAAATGGACATTCTCGGATGCACATACCGACAATATTTTGCTCATTGCCAAGGTTATTGGTGATAGAATTTGGATTAAGAAAAAGCTTGGAAGGTTATTCCAAGTGGAAGATTTATTTAAAGTTAAGCATTTCCTGGGTAAGGAAATAAATCGCGACTTTGAAAAACAGATGCTCGGGATTTCCCAATCTCAATACGTAGAGAAACTGCTGAAGAGATATGGAATGAGCAATTGTAAGCCAGTGGGGGCACCATTGGATACAAATACTAAATGGTTCAAGACCGGATTGAGCGGAACAGGTGAAGCTGAATTGATTGCCTTGTGTGCAGCAACAAAACAAGGTATGTGGTTAACAAAGCTTCTGGATGAGTTGGGGATACCAATAAATCCTTTCACAATAATGGAAGACAGCACACCATGCATCAGCATAGCAGAGGAACCCCGATCACACCAACGGTTAAAACACTTGGGTACAAAGTATCTGTTCATCAGGGATCAAATCAAGGATGGCAGGCTAAAGCTTCAGTACATACCCAGCGCAGAACAACCAGCTGATGCATTCACAAAGGGGTCACCTAAAGATACACATGGAAGGCTATTCAATGTGTTGAACGTGCAAATTGCGGGGAAGTGTTGAAATGAATTACCGCACCAATTTGTCGTTTAGTGTAGCAGGGAAACTGTTATACGATTCCAGCAGAATGCCGGCTGTCAACATAACGTCAGCTGCCAGACGACGCCAGCTATCAGACGACGCCAGCTGTCAGACGACGCCGTCATAAACAACTCACTATATTGTATAGGATCATGTGTATATAGAATTATAAGTATTGTTTCCATATCAATCGCTATTATAATGTAACCAAGAATCATGACCTCGATACATGTTACCAATAAAATTTACCTTTTACTCAGGCTAGATAAATAGTAGTAGTTTCTATTAATCTACCTAGGTCCAACAGCTTAAAGCTATTCGCTCTTGTGAGACGATACGGTCGTGACCTTAAGGATCCATATGCAATACTAGCAATATATGTAGGCCTTGTGCGAAGTAAATTAGACTTTGCAAGTGTAGTTTGGCGTCCGCAATATGTAACTTATATACAACGGATAGAGACAGTTCAAAAAAAGTTTGTTCGTTTTGCGTTGCGGAACTTGAGGTGCAATGGAGATGAACTACCGCCGTATCACGACCTATGCTCTCTAGTCAACATTGACACAATCCACTGCAGACATAAGAGTGCCGACATAGTGTTCTTCACAAACATCCTATCTGGACGAGCCGACAGTCAAATGCTTGCTTCAAGGTTGCACTTAAATCACAGCCAAGTTGCACTTCGGAATACCCGGGTGTTTAATACATCTCATCGAAACAGGAATTACTCCCAACATGAGCCAACTTGCCGTTTCATGAAAGCTTTCAACGATCTACAGCATATAGTGAATGTTACCATGGCACCAGCGAATATTAAAAATAGACTTAGCTTGTATTTTAGGGAACAGTTGCATCCCATTTGAGTTTTTTTTAAATAGTTAATGTTCATAGTTACTAAGTACTTTTTTTATTGGAAAACGGGCTTGAAGCCTAAACCTTAACTGAGCAAATAAAAAATAAATAAACATTTTGTAATTTTCATCACTAGCTGTAATTCACGATCGAACTAGAAAAGCAGAAAAACGAAAAAATCGGTTGATTTAGGCATATACATAGGTATAGTGTTGTAGGGAACTGAAAATGCTAATAAATGGATTTTGCCATATAAATTTATCAGTTAGATCGTGTACACCACTGCGATCAGACGTACGAGCACACAGCTCTTTGCTTTATAAATCTCTGTATTGTATCTGGCAAAAACCTCGTGTCGCTGTTCTTATACATTTTTCTTTACAATCGAACGCGTCGCGAATACTGGACTTTACATCTATCTAAACAGTGATTCTATCGGGCCAAGTCCCAAGTGGCCATTATCGGTAAAAGATAGTTAATTATTTCGAATATTTAATCTGGTACAGCGAAATATAACCCCACACTGAGTTAGAGGTGTTGTTTCAGAGCTTCAGCGGAGGTGGCCTTCTCTGGTCGGGTCGGCTAGTACCGGAATTCATGGACACTCGAAACGAATTCGGTCAACTAACCATACTGCAACTGGAAACGGTGAATAAAGTTAAACTGCCCAATGCATTTATCATCGGTGATTCAATTAAAAGAGCTGCAGGCGGAAATATCGAAGGTGGTTTCAGTGAAGCAAATATGACCCGCTACGCGCTACGTGTACGAAAACCTGCCCAAGTCAAAAAAATTTTGAAGATGACCAACCTAATAAATAGAACAGAGATCATTGTGCAGAAACACCCCACACTTAATAGATGTAAATGTGCAATTTCATGTAGTGAATTGATCGACGTCGACGAAGCGGATATTTGTCTTAACCTCAAAGAGCAGGATGTAGTGGAAGTTAGACGCATCGAAAGAAATGAAAAAGAATGCGAAATTAACACACCAACTCTGATTCTAAGGTTCGGAAAAACTACATACCCCGACCATGTAAATGTTGGAGTCATCCGGTGTCCAACAAAACCCTACTATCCAAACCCACTTTTATGTTATGGCTACTTCTCTTATGGTCACGCCAGGAAAAACTGCCCTGGTCCCACTAGGTGTCATAATTGCTCTGAATGCCACCAAATCGACGATACAATACAATGTTCTGCTAAAGAGTTTTGCATAAATTGCAGCGGAAACCATAAACCCGGTAGTCGACAGTGCCCGAAATACAAAATTGAACGCGAGGTGATCAAAATCAAAATTGATCAGGGGATTTCGTACCCTGAAGCTAGAAAAAAAGTCCAAACCTCAACCATAAGCTATGCACAAGTAACTGGAAACCCAAAACCTATCTCTGCAGACGTAACAGAGCATCAGAAGGACGATCGCATCAAAGAGCTTTGAAACAGAAAAGCACCGAAATAACACGATTGGAAAATATGGTAACCAAAATGCAAAACTTTATTAAGGAACAAATTATGGCAGGTAACTTATCGAAACCAACCGCCATTGCTCTCCAGACGCCATCTTCACAAATAGTTAAACCCAGCCACATAACAACAAAAGCCGTACACACTTAAATTTTTTTACCGAACTCTGAGCAGCCGAACGTTCGGTAAAATTCGATAGTGCCAATCGACGTTTACGGATCATTAGTAATGTTTGGCATCATAAAAAATTTTTACCGAACGTTCTGCTGCTCAGTTCGATAAAATTTACGATAATTTACCGAACTCGGTATTTTTTTTTAAGTGTGTAAACACTTTGATACCAAAGGAGCAAAACCAAAACGATACGAAGAGACCGCCACTCTGAAGAAAAACCCGATTTAATCCACCTAGTGGTGAAAGGAACCTTTGTTATACGGTCTTACTTGCTATTTGAGATAGAAATCGACACGTCTTCGGAACATAATTCATCTATTGGTTAACGTTGCGTGGTGCATTGGTTTTCATAAAATTTTTGGAAATTGAATAAGTTTACAAAATTTAAACAAAATAGCAGCACCTATAAATTTTGATAGATCCTTTTTCATGAAATTACTGAGTAAGGGTAAGCTGGTTGTTACTAATTTGAGTAAGTGCAAGTAAAAGCAAGTTATAAGAGGAAATATTATTCTTTAACATATACATTGCGTAGTAAAAGTCTAGTTTATAGGTTTTTGAACTACGCATAAATGTCTGTAACGCCATTATTTTTGATTGACATCAATAAAGTTTTCTTGAATAAATTTCATCAATTTTTGTTAACCTTCGATTACTCACGCTGTACAACACGCATTTTGTACAACACGTGTAGGTTTTTGAATGCCATATTGTTATAAAGTTACAAATCTCTGTTTAACTAACGTATATTCTTCAATTACCTTGTTATGAGCAAAATGTCATAATTATTCAATGCATTAATACTTTAAATTGTTGGGCAAATAGATCAGCATAAACTGACATCACAGAAACGAAGCAATCAGCATGTGAGTTGTACCACGATTGGCCCTGGAAGTTTCTCTCGTTTCTTCATATGTAAAAATGGTGTCTATATGCAGCAACACAATCAGCAAATATAAAATGTTTAAAATGTATCTGTTGGTAGTCGAGTCATTCGGGGTCAAAATTAAGGCATTTTTTTTAATCAAAGTTCTACAGTATCTAAACAAACAAACATAGAGGTATACTATATTCATCAAAGTTGTGTATTTTTACTATTTATACAATTTTGTAATACATGAAAAAGGAATACAACAATTACAAAAAGAGCTAAAATAGAAAAAACTGATCTTACAAATTCATATACAATAAATAAGACACATTCCGCGGGCCGGTATACCAACCAGACATTTTATAAAAGTTGCTTTTAGCATTGTTGAATATTTTTTCATGATTGGGCAATGTTTGAACCTTTCAAAACTGCCATGACTGATATTCTAGCATTTTCGGAAGTTATATAAAACGTGTATCGAAAATAAATGAAATTTACAAGAAATAAATGATTTTTCGTGATATTTTTAAAAATACTGCTACAGTGCGCTAAAACATTTCATAATATCATTTGTTTTCGACCAACTTACAAAGGAATATATGCTGAATCCATTCCAAAAATAGTTTGGATGTAATTTTGCAGTTATTTTGTATTTCAAGTGGATGAAATAGGGCCATTTTTTTGCGTTGTAACGTCACGAAAAAGGTGTACTTTTTAGCTTTCGCAGAAAAGTACAAATTCGAACAATCTAATAATCCATATTCTCTTTTTACTCAAAAATACCTTTAAAACGGTGCCTAAAGAATGATGATAAGTTAAGTAGAACCTAAGTTACAACTGATTGAAGCTCGCGTTGTAACGTCACGGCGGGCAGCCGGACGGATTCAAAACAAGTGAGACATAAGTAGTAGCATCGAAACCTTAAGACATAGCATTATAGTTGCTTCAAGAAAGTTTCTTCATTTAAAAAGCACTTTCTAGTGGTGAAAAAATATTCGGACATTAGGGTGTCCTCAAGCAGATACAAAAAATATTTTCTCTATTTTAATTCAGAAATGATTGCTGTCTACAGAAAATTTGTAAAAAAACTAATTTCAAGAAACTTCGTTGAATACTGAAGATTTATATTTCTAACGTGAAAAAAGTTATAGAGCAAAACTCTTAGGGACACCCTTAAAAAAATTTTTTTTCGATCTAGTTCTTCAATAACGCTTCGTACACCTTTTAGATGTTCTAAGAAATTGGTAATCGAGTTAAATTGCACATTTTCGTCGAAGATAGCAGAAATCTATCTTTTTTCCTTAAGGAGCTATCCCTTGTTTCTTTTATTTATACATGTTCACCTACGGTTGCCTTCATATATTTTTTTAGATTTTCCACAGTCTTCTACCCTAAGTTGTACATGGTGGAATACAGCATAAATTAACTCAAAAAAAAAAACAAGTGAGATTAGCTGCTCATAGCTGCTCTCCCCCGAGACACACCCTCTTAAAGAGTACATATAAAAATAAAAAAGCCAGTGATAGTTTCTAAAGGGAAAAAGATAGTGCTCTACTATTTTCGACAAAAATGTGCAATTTAATTAGATTACCAATTTCCTAAAACATTTGTAAGCCATACGAAGGGTTATTTAAGAGCTAGATCGAAAAAAAAATTTTTAAGGGTGTCCCTAAGAGTTTGGCTTATAACTTTTTTTATGTAAGAAATATAAATCTTAACCATTCAACAAAGTTTCTTAAAATTAGTTTTTCTACAAATTTTCTGTAGACAGCAACCATTTCTGACTTAAAATAGAGAAAATATTTTTTGTATCTGCTTGAGGACACCCTAATGTCCGAATATTTCTTCACCACTAGAAAGTGCTTTTTAAATGAAGAAACTTTTCTGAAGCAACTATTATGCTATGTCTTAAGGTTTCGATGCTATTACTTATGTCCCACTTTCTTAGCATCCCTCCCACAGCGCGACGTAATTTGTGAACAACCCCACAATTACGTAGGCGAAATAGTGAAAGACAAATTAACAACACATTTTTGGATTATCCCTCATGTACAGAGGGCAGCAACAGCGATAATTAACGAATATTAAATGAACAGATTTTTCGTGACGTTACAACGGAGCTACGACCCTCTCTGTGCAAAGCAGAGCGTTGTAACGTCACGAAAAGTAAAAGCTGTTTAAAAATTAACTTCACTAACTATCGGAATTCTGAAAACGGCAAGTTGTTCAGTATTCATCTCTTATCAAATCATAGAAGAAAATCTTTAGATAAAATTTGAAAGAGAGCAGAATTTTCATGTTTTTTAACAGAAGAACCAAAAGACGTATTTCTGGCGCGTTGTAACGTCACGCTACATATTTGCTTTCCAAAACAATCTGGGCAAAGCAAATGCTATTAATTTGTCCACTTTTAATAGGAAATTTTATGCTCTTTCCAAATATATAATAATATTTGGGGGTTTCTCAACGATTTTCCCAGCTAAAACATAAATACTGTGCAAAGAAAAGTCAAAACGTTGTAACGTCACGGCGGAATGTGTCATAAGATTTTTCTCTCTTCGCTTAATAGATAGAAGGTTACTGTATTCAACAAAATTTCTTGTAATAATATGTTCTAAAACTTTGCAGAACACATCAATGTGTTATATTGAAACTGAAGAAAAATAATTTTTTTATTTCACTTTTAGGGGGATTGATCAAAATTTAAATTGCACCAGACGATAGAACTTTCAATTTTAAGAAATTCTTCCGAAGGTTCCATAAACTTAAAACCAAGTTTTCCCAGTCAAAATTCTAATGCGCATGTCTTTTTGGCTTTGGGCCATTGTGCGCGCGAGTAACCGAATTACAAAAGTCGGCGCGAGTGTTGGAGGGTTAATATCTTTTGATCGGCAAAACCGATTCTTCTGAAATTTTGCAGATATATTTGTAGCATTAAAATCTCTAATTTGATGCCAAAATAATTCAAACTAGATAAATCATCTTAGATGAAATCGTTATAAATTATTGTAAATTTTAATGTGTTGTATTCAATTGATCATAACTTTCAAATTAAACGTCCAATCAAAAAACAAATCAATAGTGATCTATTAGGTTATGTTAGCTGTCAAATGAGACTAATAGCGTCTAAATCGGTTTAGTCATTTCTAAGAAACAGGCGATAATTATTACCTTGTCAAAACAGGTTTTTTAAGCATAACTTTTAAACTAATTGTTTGTTTTCAATAAAATTTATCCGAAAAATTTAGTGTTAACAAGAGCTTTCATTCGATACCAAGATCGTTGAAATTGGTCATTTGGGTCCGGAGAAAATCGTGTCACGTAATTTTTACTTTTTTACTTATAACTTTTAAACGAAATGTCGGACCTCGAAACAATTCAATAGTGATATACTAGGCAATAATATCTTTCAAACAAAAGTAATAGCGAACAAATCGGTTCTGCCATCTCCGAGAAATAGGCGATAGAAAAGTTGCGCCCCGCACATACATACACACATACACACACACACAGACATTGCTCAGTTCGTCGAACCCTGTCGATTGGTATATGTGGCTCGGCCCTCCGGGCCTCGGATCAATTTCGTGTTTTTCGACCAATTCCTAAACCTTTGTTATAGTATAACAAAGGTAAAAACATCCCTCTAACAAATCTAATGATATTGACCATCTAAAATCACCTCCCAGAAAGCAAAGTGGAAAAACGCAAATACCTACCGTTTTGAATATCACGGACGACGACAATATTATTAGTGACGTTTGGCTGGAGTCCTCTCCTGCCGAAGAGAATTACTGAAGGAACAAACAAGTTGCTGGCTGAAGACAAAAAATTTCACGACAAGATTTTCAACGAAGCACCAAAAGAACACACCAACATAGCACCCTAATACATAGCACATAATCATAGCACCCTCCTTACTTCCTCCAGTGGAAGCGTTTTTGGGCAGGGAACCTGTCCGAGACAACATGACCGGGAACAATGGAAATCTAAACACTCACCTTAGAACAACGCCAGTAACAACACTACAACTTACATTCATCGAACGACAATAACCACCAAGGAAACCCAACAAACGAACTCGGCCCTGACCAGGAAAGTCCCGGTCCACACCGATGAACCCCTGGCGGCTGCTGATGCTGGGCGCCTGTTCTCGCCACAGGCAAGTAACAATCGAACACTATTAGGGAATAAACCTACAAAAGCTCAAAAACTTGCAGACTTAATCAACCCTACTCAACGTTGCCCCGATACACAGCTACAACGAATATCGAGTGCATCAACGCCAATTAAAACACAATACGACTGCTCGTCGATGCCAGATCAGCAATGCGACAAATCTCCTAACGCCATAAATACTCCTGCGCCAAGAAATGAAGCTGCATCACCGCTCGAGCTTTGTAACGACTCTACCGACTCAGAACAGAACCCGACGACCTAAAATCAACAACGAATACTTTCGCACTGCAATGGAATGTATGCGGCCTCCGTTCCCACCGAGAAGAGCTACAAATACTACTAACTAAACATCAGCCCACTGTTGTTTGCCTACAAGAAACTAATCTGGATGAAAACAAAGTATCACAAAACTGCCTCGGCAAAAACCATCAGCTCTTGCTAGGCCCATGCTCTCCAAATGGTAGGCAAGGAGTCGGTTTAGCAATAAAGAGTGGCATACCGTTCGAGAGAATTAAGTTAAATTCTTCACTTCAAGCAGTAGCAGTAAAGATCTACTTGCCAAACAATATAACAGTGGTATCACTATACATTCCGCCAAAAGAAACCAACGTTGAAGAAAACCTTAATAACTTACTTGCACAACTGCCAGCACCAGTACTCATGCTTGGTGATTTTAACCCATTATGTCCTAGCGTATGATATATCATACCTCGTTTTCAAAACCTGTTTACTGCTGAATTTCAATAGTTAGCATTGTAAATATATCACTACAAGAGAGATAAGATATCAATCTGATGTGTGTGTGAGATAATCTGTCAGTTTTTGTCATTTCATCTGTATTTTCAACAGTGCAAAGTTGTGATAAATTGCGGAAAAAAGTTGAAAAAATGGCGAAAAAATTTTGTCTCCAAAACGCATGAAAGAGTCTACAATTATTGACGAAACATTACCTGACATGTAAATTGATATTTATATGTAAAGTCTATCACAAAATTCGATAAGAAATCTGTAAACAACTTTGTAATTTGTTTGTTTGAAACTGAGCCTACGAAATATTGCACCGGCGATATTTTGGCCTTGAAACCATTCCAAATGACGAATTTGCGTTTCCCGACACATTCGAGCCATAATGTAATAGATTACAGAGTTTCACTTCATTTGGTCCAAATTTAAGTATACCCGGGTCATAATGGGTTAATGCGCATCACTCAGCATGGGGAAGTAGGCCTACGCGAACAAACAATGCAGCTCAACATAGAGGTTTTCAAATATTGGAATTAGTAATAAATCATAACATGCTGGTGTTGCCTATTTTTTATTTTATTTTTAGCTTATTGTATCCATCCAACATAAGGCCCCTTATCTCAAGCGAATACCCAAACCATAAACAGATCTACACTGATGGATCCAAATATGGCGACGAAGTTGGTGCCGGCATAACTGACATGCACGAAAGAAGATGCTATTTCCTTCCAAGTTTTTGCAGTGTATACTCGGCAGAGGCCTTTGCCCTAAAAGTTGCTGTCTCTATGGCCAATGAACACGAAGAAACAATAATTTTGACTGACTCAGCAAGCTGCCTCGATGCACTCTCCAGCGGAAAATCCAGGCACCCCTGGATCCAATCAACTGAACGAGAACTTTTAAAACGCAAAATTATTCTCTGCTGGATACCTGGGCATGCAGGCACACCAGGAAATGAGGACACCTTAGCAAACCAAGGAAGAAAAAATCAGAGGGGTTGTGTATAAGACACGACCGCATATTCAACGTAGGACTACGCAAAGTTAATGTAAAGGTGCGTTTAGAATGGGCAATTTTGGCTACGTTGGGAATGCGATTAGTTGCTAGTTTTTGCTCAATGTTGCTTCTGTCGCCACCTGCACATTTGTGGTACGTCGCCATAGTTACTTGGAAACATCAGCAACTGTTAGGAACAATTGCATGCCACTAGTTGCCAATCTAGACACACCTTACTAAAAACACTTACGAGAAAATTGATTGCTAATGGAAATCATAATACTCTTCATTGACAGTTATGATGGTTCTGAAAAAATCCATTTTGAAAGTTTAAAATTGACTGAAACGATTGGATTGGCTACTTTGTGCTGTAGAGAAAAAGCATAGTGTTAGCATCACAAAAGCATTACATTACATTACATATTGCAGAACTTCGCATCGTGTAAATTATAAGCAATCTGGCACATGCTAAACCGTTATTTAGAGCAGCGTGGGGTCGAAATCAGACATCATGATAATGCGTATAATTTAAGTTTTCTGTTTGACACTGTGAATAAAGTAATGTATGGTATAATCATAAATGACATTCTTTTTCTTACATCTGATTTCCAGTGGCAACATTATCGAGTTGATGTCGCTTGTCCGAATATTTCAACTGGATTGTTTAAAGGGTTCAAGGGAAGAAAACACATTGTCTCTGGTTAAGATGGTGGTGAATTAACACTACAGAGTAACAATTATTAAAAAATTGATTTGGCTAATCAGAAACTTACTAGCCGTTAAAATCAGGTACATGGTGTCATCTCCTTACCAGTTGGTAAGGAAAGCTCCTGGCACTAATGTCGATATGGAAATAACTTCTTTACTGTCCATCCATGTTTCGCTGAGCGCAAGGATATCTACCTGTCTGAGAACCGCATCGGTTGAAATATCTTCTGAATGTGCGTGGGTTTAGACTCTGTACATTCAGGCTCAGCAGTACAGCAAAATGGTTTACGTTAGATATAAATTCTAGAAGTTCAGTACCTAAAGTAACTTCAGGGTGTCGATTATCCAGCGAAAATAAAATTCCCTGACTTTTCCAGGTTTTTCCAGGTGTATTTCAAAAAATTCCAGACACAAAATATCTCCTTAATTTCACTTTTCAAAGTGTTTAATTGGTTGTTTACTCATGAATTATCTTTTCCTAATGAATCAATTTCCTTTTTAATTCAAATTCATCTTTTTATGCAAAATTTCTATGAGAAAAAATAAAATTAATTCGAACTTGATTAACGGGAAATTAGCAGTCATTAACTTTTCGTCGAAAAGCCCAATTTCGGAAGCAGCTTTTCGGCCCAGAAGCGGGATTTTGTTTATAAAAATGTAAATACTGCATTCTTCTGAATTCTGAATGGGTATAAATCCGCTTCAAACAATTAGCTATCCAAAACAATAAACATAAAAATTGGTCTTTAGTTTAGAACATAATTTGAAGATATTTTTTGACACAAATTCCGATTTGTCTGAGTCTGAAATTTGAGGAAATTATTGTTTCTCAGTAATATAAAAATTTTTGAGGCCAAATGACTCAACGAGCATCGCTCATCTTGTATTATTTTGAACCTGACCTTTTGTTTTTATTCGACCTACTTGTAGTCAGCTTTTGATATTCAGGAAAACTTCGGGTTTGCGATTCTATTGACCGTCTGCTCGCAGTCGAATTTCGAAGATACTGATTTGTTAGACTAAATCAGAATTTTGAAGCTGAGATGATCTTTCATTCGAATACGCATTAAGCATAGGTTTTCACTAGTGATCGACATGAGAATAAAAATTGGAGTCCGGGTTCTGACCCGTTCAGATTGAACATCGTAGTAAATTTTCAAAGGCTTATCTTGGTTCAGTTTGATTAGTCCTCGTCCCAGTTACAGTCCGATCTCGGTCCGGAAGTCTGGAATTATCTAGAGGCAAAATTTGCTGGTATCGCCTTTTTATGCCACTTTCCGTACAAAATAAGCAAATTTTCTATCCACAATTTTTGACCTAAATATCCAATTAATATCAAAGAATCCAAAAGATATTGATAATGATCGATTAGGTTGTGAGCACTTCCTTTTGGAACCAGAATCGATCAAATCGGATCTACCGTTGTTGAGGTTTAAAGCAGGTCAGTCGCACATTCATGAAATTCGAAATTTCGAAACTCGGAAATTTGTACGCAGCAGATTGGTTGCACGTGAGTAAAAATAGCGTCTCGTATTCTATTTGATTTGGGCATACGCGAAGACCTTGAATGAAAAGGTGCCAGATATTTGAAGTAAATGTTATTCTTGCGAAGTCTTAACTTTTCCGGTATATTTTCTTCCCTTGTCAAAAATCCCTGACTTCAAATGAAATTCCCTGACATTCCCTGACATTTCAAGGTTGAAACTAATTTCCCTGACATTTCCAGGTTTTCCCTGATTTTCCAGGTAATCGACACCCTGAGTAACCAATTTGTGGTTTTCCAGGCGCCTAAGTTCCGTCCGTAATCCCTGGATTCTCGGCGATGCAGTTCTCTTGGCATGGTAAAACTTAAATATGCCTCTGTTATTCGTCAAGTACAATCCTTCAATCGATGTAACTCTTGACATTCCCACGTACACCAACTGCTGTTCCGTTCCCTTGCCATACTGGTACGCGATTTCAGAAAATGTGCCGCCTTGACTCTTGTGTACAGTAAGAGCATTCACACCTACTAAAGGAAATTGTATACGTTTGCACTTAATGCTACTACTTAGCTTAATATTTGCAGATCGCTTTTCAGATTTGCAGATAGGTGTCCAATCGGGCTGAAGAACGTCATGCTTAGTGCACACAGCGGGCCTCGATTTGACCCGCAAGATCTTTCCAATGCAGTCGTTTTCAAATTTGAGCAATGATAATAAAGCACCGGTTGCGAGTATTTCACATATTAATATTTTGAACCTACATTATTTTTTATAATATTCTATCCGGCAAGTTGAAAGCATGGAATGGTATATCCATAAACAAGCCGAAAATGTTTGATGACTGATACCATACCATACATTTTTACATCTTTCGGCTTCTATAGGACTAATCTGTTACGTTAGGCGATACGCTGGCCTCTACGTGCGCCGGAGCGGTCACCTCACGCAACACTTCAAAGTTGGAGGGACCAGCTATTTCGTGCGATGCACCATCTAACGATGTATTGCCCTCTTCAGAATACATTGAATCACTACGATTTCCTTTTCTTCACAAATGGTAGAATTTACCAGTGCTCTGCCACCGTCAACGCTGGCCTCTTGCTGGTCCAGTTAATAATGCCTGCTCACGGACTCGCTTGCGGTTTTTACGCATATATTTTGCTTGAAGCAATTGAGACATTGTAGAATCAGATGCACAAAATCACTCACTTCTCACTTAAATTGATCGTATGTTATTAATAACAATTTCATATGGTAACTATGGCGACGATTGAACGAATACTGTAGGGAATTTGGAAAAATTGTTCAACTTTACGTGGAAATTCCGGAAGTTATATACAAAATACAGTCTTCTAATAAAAACTATACAAAAGGCTGATATTTTGTGATTCGGTTGGTATGCAAACCATAAAAATATATTCAGAATTGGCTGAACTATAAGCGTTCAAAATCTATCACTTTGTCGTGTCGCGGTCATTTTTACTTCTCCAACGTGCCACCCTATTAAAGTAAGACGTAGTCCTACGTCAAAAACACGGCATTAAACATACCTATCCCCTCCGAAGACATCATACGGGAACTAAAAAACAAAATCTGGACAGCATGGGAACTAACATGGCACCAAACACAAGCTGAGCTACGAAAAATCAAAGCTAACGCTTTTAAATTCGTAGATCGTAAATGTGCATCGGAACAACGGATCCTCACGCGACTAAGGATAGGCCACACTCGGACGACCCACGCCTATCCAATGGAGAAAAATGCACCCCCAACCTGTCAATATTGTGGTGTTCAACTTACAGTTGAGCACGTACTGACTGAATGTCGAGGTTTCAACGAAGAAAGCAAGAAGCATGGTATCAATGGAACAGTGTCTGAGATTCTCGCTAATGATAACACAAAAGAAAAAACACTATTAGGATTCATTAAGGAAACAAAAAATATTGTATAGTGAAGTAAAACCTCTAAGCTATAGAGATGAATGAATTTAAAATTTAAAATCTCTTTAATCAATAAAAAAAATATATAAATTTAATCAAATTTGGCGCATATCAAAACAAACATCAAAACTGACTAGTTCTGGAAAAACCATTATTTTTGCCATTCTTAGGCATGTTTATGGCGCTACTTTTGTACTATTTCTTTGATCTCATTTCGTTCTCTTAACTTTCTAGCAGACAACATCGTAAAAACGATGCGATCAAACCAATGATATTTTTTGATGAATGTATTCAAAAGAAGTTCCAGTCTTGATTTTCATGCAAAAACAATTATCAAAAGGAGCGCTAAATAAGAAAAAGTTCAATTTCTCTTTCTAATATTCCGTATCTAAGGCTCTACCCAGTTATTTTTGCTATTCAGATCAGGGAATCAAAAATCACGAACGCACAAGAGACAAAGATATTGTCTCTACTTCAAAATATTGTGACAATGTATGATGAAAGTTTGTCACTATTGCATGGAAGTAAGAACAAAGACAAGTAATCGTAGCTGTTTATCGTGGATACAGATGTTTTTTTCTTAAGGTTTTTGTATTGTCTTTAACTAGCCGACTTGCGACAAAGACATATTTTATTGTATACCGTGGACGCACCAAATTTGCCGCAGATCCAAAGTTGACGCACTTTTCAGAAATTTTCTATAATAAGTTGTCTTGACTATTAATATTTCGCAAAAGTGTACCTACCTTTGACACTTTGTTTACACTTATGAAACGCATTTGTGCCATAAAAATCTTTTGGTTGGTCATTTATAATTGTAAATAAAAAACTACAAGGTATACAGCCCTAAGGGTTGCACGAAAGGGTGACGTAGGACTATATCAGATCATCAGATCAAAGACTAATGTAAATTGCATTTCGTCAAAACATCTGATGTAAAAACAGCTTTGATTACGTCCCGACGTCTTTGCAGAGAGTCCAGGTTGATTAGTCTGCAACGCTGTTCGTAGCTTGGTAGTCTGATTGGGTCGTTCCATGGTAGCCGTCGGAGCGCAAAGCGAATGAACCTCCGCTGTACTGCCTCGATTCGGGTGACGCCATTTTGATAATACGGGCTCCATACGGGTGCGCAGTATTCAAGATTAGAACGAACTAACGCACAGTAGAGTGATTTCAAGCAGTATATATCATTGAAGCTTTTGGCGATACGCATGATGAATCCCAAATTCCTGCAGGCCTTGTCGACAACGAAGGAAACGTGTTGTTTGAAGGTCAATTTGGAGTCGAGTAGTACACCGAGATCTTTGACGCAATCTACACGTCGTAAAGACATGCTTGACAGTCGGTATTCGAAGATTATCGGATTCAGCTTTCTGGAGAACGTAATCACTTCACTTTTATCGGGGTTCAATGTTACTTACTTACTTACTTATGTGTCCATGTCCGCCGGTCCGGCAGAACAAAGGGATGAAATCAGAGATCTCCACTGCTGACGGTTACCCGCCATGGCTTTTACCTGTCGCCAGGACAGGTTCTCGTCTACAGCCCGGATGTCGTTGGCTAAGCTCCATCTCCATGAGCCTCTGGGTCTGCCTCTTCTACGCTGTCCTTGTGGATTCCAGTCGAGTGCTGCTCTGCAAACCTCGTTCGCTCCTTTCCTCCAGGTGTGTCCGATCCACTTCCACCTACGCTCACGAATTTCTGTGGCTATCGGCCGTTGATGACACCGACGTTGGAGTTCCTCATTGGATATCCAATTATCAGGCCACCAGGCACGAATAATTATCGCAGGCACCGGTTAATGAATACCTGCAGTTTTTGCGTTGTCTCCGCTGAGACGCACCACGTTTCGCAGGCATACAGCAGTACGGATTTAACGTTTGAATTAAAGATTCGGGTTTTCGTACGTAGAGTGATCTGGTTTGAGCGCCAAATGTTTCGCAGACCTGCAAAGGCACCCCTGGCCTTCCTGATCCGTGTGGCTATATCAGTCTTGGTACCACCATCGGGCGTTGTTTGGCTACCAAGATATTGAAAGACGGCTACCTGCTCAACTTGTTGTCCCGCCACTGTAAAGTTGGTGGAATTGTCAGTGTTCACTACCATAGACTTAGTTTTCGCTACATTGACTGTGAGACCTGCTGCTTGAGAGCTCTCGGAGAGGTCGTCTAACTTGCTCTGCATATCGTTTCGGCGTTGTGCGAGCAAGACAATGTCGTCGGCTAGGTCGAGGTCATTTAGCTGCTCCATCGTTAGAGGATTCCAAGGCAATCCTCGATTTGGTCTACTGTCAATTGCTTCAACTGATATCTCATCCATAACGATGAGAAACAGAAGCGGTGATAAAATGCAGCCCTGTCTCACGCCAGCAGTAACCCTTATGGGGTCGGACAAGACGCCGTCGTGCAAAACCTTGCACGAGAACGCCTCGTACTGAGCCTCGATGAGATGGACTAGCTTATCTGGAACTACTCTACGCCTAAGTGCGCCCCAGATGTTTTCGTGATTGAGTCGGTCGAACGCCTTTTCGAAGTCAACGAACACCAGCAGAAGAGAGTCCTGGAATTCGTTGATCTGCTCCAATATAATGCGGAGCGTTGTGATATGGTCTACACATGATCGGCCAGCACGGAATCCAGCTTGCTGCCGCCGGAGAGTAGCGTCGATCTTCTCCTGGATCCGGTTGAGGATTACCTTACAGAGTACTTTGAGAGTAATACAGAGCAACGTGATGCCACGCCAGTTACCGCATTCCGTTAGGTCTCCTTTCTTAGGGACTTTGACCAATATGCCCTGCATCCAGTCCACCGGAAAAGTTGCGGTTTCCCAAATATTGCTGAAAAGCTGATGCATCATCTGGGCTGACAAAGATGGGTCAGCTTTGAGCATTTCGGCTGAAATACGATCTATCCCTGGCGCTCTATTGGATTTCATACTCTTGATGGCTGCTACAATTTCATCCAGCGATGGCGCCTCCGAGTTCACGCGATTTATTCGACGAACTGTAGGCGTCGTACGCTGCTGGTTTTGTTGGTCTCTGACATTTGAAAATCGGAAGAGTTGTACAAAATGTTCAGTCCATCGCTTAAGCTGTTCTGTACGGTCAGTCAATAGCTGACCAGCTCTGTCCTTTAGCGGCATCTTTGTATTCATCCTGGCACCACTAAGGCGGCGAGAAATATCGTACAACAAACGGATATCACCATTGGCGGCGGCGGTTTCTCCTTGTTCGGCTAGGGAGTTAGTCCAGGCTCTCTTGTCCCGCCTACAAGCACGTTTAACAGCCCTCTCCAGTTCGGCGTATCGTTGACGGGCAGCTGTCTTAGCCGATCTGGTCCGCGCTCGCTCAATGCCGGCTTTCGCCTCTCTCCGCTCGTCGATCTTCCTCCAAGTTTCATCCGAAATCCACTCCTTCCGCCCGCTGCGCGCTTTGCTGAGGGTTTCATCACTGGTCGTGATGAAGGCGTTCTTGATGCCGGTCCATTGCTCTTCGACGGTTCCACCAGATGGCAACTCCGAGGCTCGAGATTCAAGTTGTTCAACAAAGGCCCTTTTCACCTCAGGATTCTCCAATCGGCGGACGTCGTAGCGGCACCCAACTTTCTCCTCCCGTCGTTGGACACGTGCGACGCGCAGACGTATCTCAGCGATAACAAGATGATGGTCGGACGCAATGTCAGCGCTGCGTTTGTTGCGTACGTCAAGAAGGCTCCTTCTCCATTTCCGGCTGATGCAGATGTGGTCGATTTGGTTTTCTGTTCGGCCGTCGCGGGAAACCCACGTGACTTTATGTACTGCTCTATGGGGGAAGAGCGACCATGTCGTTATTACCACAGAATTCTGTAAACAGCTCCCCGTTTTCGCTCATCTCTCCTAGGCCATGGCGTCCCATGATGCGTTCAAGGTCCGCGTTGTTTGAGCCAATCTTCGCGTTGAAGTCGCCCATGTGAATTTGGATGTCCCCCTTCAGGATTTTCTCAACCACGCTGTTCAGCTGGCTGTAAAAGCTCTCTTTCTCCTGCAGGTCGGCAGCATCTGTTGGCGCATAGCACTGGATTGCCGTAAGGTTCCTAACCCGTGTTCTAAATCTGGCAACGATTATTCGCTCATTTATTGGTTCCCACTTCATCAGGGCCGCACGTGCCCCTGGGCTCAGTAGGAATCCAACTTCTCTTTCTCGAGTAGCATTTTCACCTCGTATGCCAGAGTAGAGCAAGACTTGCCCGGATGATGTCCTGTGTTCGCCAGTACCCGGCCAGCGGACCTCGCTCAGCCCCAGGATTTCAAGCTTCAGGCGGCTAGCTTTCCTTGCAAGTTGAGCCAGCTTGCCCTACTGGGCAAGGGTCAGTATATTCCATGTTCCGATTCGTGTCCGTGTTTTCATGCTAAAGGTCATTGCCAATAATCCGGAGAGATTTCTTCTTTCATTTTCATTAACTTTTTGTGTGTTCTGGTACAGTAGGCTGTTAACCTAAGGTCCTTATCCCGCTGATGGGGCTGCCATCTTAATGTGGGCGGGAGCCACTGTGCCCCCTTTCCTGTTAGCATACGACAACCGAAGTTGCGTACCCCAGCCGGCACCTCGTGGAGGTAGGAATAGGAGTTAATGAACAGAGGTTATGGAATGCACATGTTCACCCTTTGCCAGGGTTCAATGTTAGACGATTGTTTTTACACCATTCGGCGAATATCGACAGCTGGTCCTGAAGTGCGAGAGTATCAGACGAGTCATTTACTTTTGCGAACAATTTTAAGTCGTCGGCAAACGCAAGCCGAGAACCTTTGAGCGTTATATTGACGTCGTTAAAATAGATAAGGAAAACCAAAGGACCAAGATGGCTACCTTGCGGAATTCCAGAGAAGGCGGTGAAAGCCTGCGAAATGGAGCCGTCGATAGATACATTAACGAGATGATTCGACAGATACGATAAACCACTGGAGCAGCGGCCCTCCAAAGCCGAGTTTATCCAGTTTAGCGATAGCGATTTGATGATTCAGCTTATCAAAGGCAGCAGAGAGGTCCGTGAAGATGACGTCTGTCTGAGAACGGTCGTCGAAGCAGTCCATTATGTGGGAAGTGTTAGTGGATTGGTGGTCGTTGAGCGCTTGGGCATGAATCCGTGTTGTTCATCGGCCAAATACTGCTGGACGAACGAGGAAATTGGTGCGATCACGACGAGCTCGAAGAGTTTTGATAATGCACATAAGGCGGAGATTCCTCTGTAATTGTCCACGTTTCTTTTATTACCCTTCTTATGAACTGGAAACATATAAGCGGATTTCCAGGCAGAAGGAAATACTCCTGAGCTAATCGATAAGCTAAACAGAAGACGGACTGGGGCTACCAAGGCTTCAATACAGTTCTTCAAAAAGATTGAAGGTATGCCGTCCGGTCCACCGGAGGAAGAGCTTTTTAGCTTCAGAGCGGCCAGCCACATGAAATTTATTTTGAGTGTAGACCAGCCTCGGGACCGAGTTGCAATCAAGCAATCCTTAAGGTTATGCCATGCCCAGTGGTGGCAGAGCAGCTAACAAAATTCTATTTTTTATTTTAGAAACCGAAGTAATCAAAAGGTTTATTGTAGATATAATTCCGAAAATGTTCGGCATTGAAAATATATTGGTTGAAACTCTGCACTATCTTATCCATTCTTATATTTGAATGATATTTACTCCAAACTAGTGATTAAAGTTGGAACGAAGAAAGTGAAAAACAATGTTTACATATTTTAAGAGTTACATGAGTTTATATTGAACATGTTGAACGATGTAGTTGGTCTAAATAATATTAAGCTTCTCAGTACATTTTCACATAAACGAAAACATTTCTTTACACACTACGGTTATTTGTCAGTACTGCGACCTAATGATATTGTGATCTGGATCAAAGTAAAACAAAGTACTTTACCAATAAAAATTTGAACTAAGCTACAAATCGTTCTCGCAGCATACATATGATGCCTATTTTTAAATAGGTAAATTTTCATTTCAATATTAAAACTATGCCTTGCTTAAAACCTTCCCCTCTCATCTTACACTTGTCAAAAAAAAAAACATGTAAAGAGGAAAAATCATAACAAGTAATGATTTCAGAATGCTTTTATCTTATACATTGCTAATATTTAGACGATTTCATACTATATACCATCAGAAATTGCAATCTTACTGCTGCTCTACTGTTGTGAATTTCGTGTCGTTCCCGATGGTGGGTGAGAGAGAGGAAGTTGTTAAAACGTAACTTAAGCTCAAAGTATACTAAAATTATTCTATTTACTTATTCTTGGACGATGATCCTGATCCGTGGGACTTTGATTGCGGATAGTTTCCATAGTTTTGCTGCTGTGCATATTGGGACCAGTACTGTTCCATATTAACATGCTGTGCGCTATCCGTTCCACTGCCTCCATGCTGCTGCAATAAGTTTTTGACATTTGACTACAAACACAAAAATAGAAAGTTTTTCTAGAGATGAATGGACTTGTACAAAGTTTTAAATTCAATTTCTAGTCTATAAACCGCTAGCTAATTGCACATTCAGAGCATTCATTAAATTTTTAGCATTTCCCTGATTTTCCCAATACCATGCATTTTATGATTAAAACATACAAAACACAGAGGCGAATGCCAAATTAGGCAAAATCCCTATAAAAAAAGTTTTAAAGTTCAGCTTGTTTTAGTATCAACAAAACTCCTATTCTTTGGATGAATCGAATTTGTAATACCGTCATCTGAGAATATTTACAACGGCGGGGTCACTTGCAACACTTCTACGCAAGACGTTTTTGATAGCTCAAACACGTTAATTTGCTTACCAAATCATTAGGTAGCAGGGGCGGGCTTTATTGTAGAGTTGCACCGAATATTCAGCTTGAATAATCATGGATCCACGGAATGGTTCGATCACTTTGACTCAATTTTGATTCATTTGACAGTACCGTCTCAGTCGAGCAAAATTTGACAAAGTTGTATATGGGACATTAGTAGAACTAGTTATTATCTACAATTTTGCTGTAAATTTGCGATAAAATGAACGTTCATTTAGTTACTAATTTAATTTTTTTTTCTACAGTCTTCGACTTAAGGCAGTACAGACTAAAGAATATGACCAAACAGTGACAGGTAACTCATTTTCGGTTCGCCGAAACCAAGTGGACATGGAAATCGATCTAAACTTCTGAATCTTTTGCTCGAAAACATGCGGAGTATCAGTCGATGAACGCGGCAGAAAATATTGACTGCAAGAAAACGGCAACAAATATTATCGTATCATCACGAAATCGATCTGTGCTGCCTAACGACAGCACCAGGCAATCAAATTTGCAGCGTACAGTTCATAAAATCGCCTAAATGTTGAGCTCGAAAAAAATATTGTTAGAACTTTTTCGAGCAACATTGAACAGAGTCACGCACAACAATCATCGTTGAGCAAATTAGATTTAATGATAACAGTGACTGAGCTCCAATGTCATTTCTTTAGCCTGTTTCTTTAGTACAGACTAATTGTATCTTAAAACTTATTTACATTTTCAATCAAACTTTTAAATCTAGTTTTGCTAACATTAAAATCTACAGCAATAATGTAAAGGATTTTTCTGGCCACATTGGGTTCGATGAGCTGGAGTCCAGAGAAACGTTCGATTCCGAAGAATTCGACGAGACACGTGCAAATTTATATCTTCTAAGAGAAAACTACTATCGATAACTTCCATTAGCAGATCGTAAACAGGCAATCTCTGTGACGTTCGTCTTCTTTGGGTAAGCGTACTAAGTTTTATCAACTGACAACGATTTTCGTAAGCCGGAAGGCGTATAGGGTCCTACCAAAGCAAACGACGCAGGGCAAAACGTATATGAAACAACGTTGCACTCTTTCAATTTTATTAATTTCCCCTGTGTGATACGGTGCCCACACCGGTGCTGCGTAGATATCATTCAAATCCGAAGCGGTTCGTCGAATGAAGCCGAGTACAGCATACGCTTTTGACGATATTATGCTAATATGCTCGTCGAACATTAGCTTGCAGTCAAGCATGACTCCCAGATCTTTGACAGAGCTACAACGTTTCATTTCGCGTGCGTCCATTAGATATTCGAAATGTTGATGGTTGGTTACGAAAGCGGGAGAACGTTATGACGGAACATTTTGATACATTTACCTCCATCCTGTTTATGAGGCACCAGTGCAAAAGGCTATTCACATCACGTTACTAATGAGTACTAATGAGGTACTAGCATTGTAGCATCGTAACTACAATAGATACAGCAAAATTTTCTTCAGCAAAATTATAGATACTAGTTATACAAATGTGCCATATACAACTTTGGCAAGTTTTGCACGGCTGAGACGGTACTATCAAATGAATCAAAATTGAGTCAACGTGATCGAACCATCCCTGCAGTGGTCAATAATTGCTCTCAATGATGATATTTTCTTTTTGGCTTCTTCAACGACCATTTTCAGTACTGTGTAGCTCTGCCAGGCCACACAAGTACCTGCCGAGGCATATTTCCAACTCTTTAAAGGAAGAATACTCTCTAGCTGTCTTTTCAGTTTTGCTTGATGCTAAAAGAAATGATAACTTGCCTCGTGGAGTTAACGGTGCACAGCTTTCTATATCTACCAGCTGTTGCAAGTTATTCCGTCTTAGTACATATTTTACGAATAATGTGGTAACAAGCAGCACGAACAAAAATAGTTATCATAAATCATCTATTTTTTTGCTTATTATTCACTTTACTATAAAAATGTATGTTGGGCTTTTTCTATTTGTGTTGCTCGATGGTAAAACAAATATTTTACAGACAAAAAAATGACAATGACTTTAACAGTATTTTGTGAAATTTTTAAATCCACCAAAGGAGCAAAAAAATTAAAAGCAGTTTCTAGAACTTTTTTGATCAACATCAACAACGTTCAGAAATTGATATAGATCAAAAATTGTAGTAACAGATGCTAAAATTCAATAAATTCGACCGATATAGCGTTGTTGCAAGTTACCCCGTTTACCAGTAACTAATGATATATCACAATATCGTATGTAATTATTGGAAGAGTATAATCAGTTCCCTTATTCAGATCAATGCATGTCCCTAAAGATGACTTTCTTCCGAAATGGAAGAAGCAGTAGTTGTAGGGCAAACAGTAATTTTAGTAGCGCTACATAAGTTTTCATTTTGCGCTTATAAATGTTACATTGTTGCTAGATTTACATTTTACTAGAACCGTGTCTCCACGCATTTAACGTAATCCTAATTTTGAGCTGTTGAGAATCGTTTTTTTAAGCAAGAAAAATTATCTACATTCGATTTAACACATCCAATCCATAAAATGCTTGTCGAAAAAGATAAAATAAATGAAGACTTTTTAAAACTCGATTACCTGCCACCATGAATACCATTGTTGTGTGTCATTTCCTTGTGAGCCATACCCACCCCAGCAATTTGTATCTTGATCCCAGCCACTATTGTATCCTAAACAAACAATAATAATAAAATATTGTAAAATAACTATATATAGACATTGTTAATTTTTTGTCACCTCTATAGTCGTTCCGATTACCATCATAGCGTCTGGATTGATTATTCTGATACCCTTGATTACTATAACGATTGTTGTAGCGTCTAGAAAAAATTCAAGTTATATTTTGCTGTTTAAAAAATACAATATGGAAAAAATACCCGCTATTGCGTGTCCAATCTGTGTTTCCACTATAACGGCTTCCACTAAAACCTGAATTGGAATCACGCCTGCCGTAACCGTTTCCTGGTCTATAATTTCTATTCTGAGAATACTGTTGTGAGTTATTATACCGCTGAGAATTGTATCCTCCTTGATATTGTTGTCCACTATAACGGTTATTTCCGTATCCTTGGTGAGTCTGGTTCCATCGTTGATTCGTTCCTCGACCACGTTGTTGTTGATTGCGGTTATAATTTCTCGGTAGCGCTTTTCTGCCAGCATCGTTTAACCTCTTAACCTCCTCTCGGGTTTTCTCTTCGTTCAATTCTGCGAACGTTATCTCAGTGAACCAGCCTTGTTCGGTGGTAGGAATGTGAAAATGTGCTGTTTTGAACGAAGAAACATAAATGCATGATAACAGTTTTCTTCCTCTTCTTATCTCCTTATAGGTATTTAAGAATGAATTTTTGTCTGCATGATACTTTATGGACTCGAAAACTACTGAACCGATTGGCGTGAAACATTGTATGCAGGGGTTTTTGGAACCGGGAAAAGTTCTTATGATGGTTAGAGACCGCTCCCCTCTCTAAGAGGGGGGGGGGGGGGTGGCTTCCATACAAATAAAACACAAATTTCTGCATAACTCGAAAACTAATCATGCAAATGGAACCAAATTTGGCATATGGGGGTTTTTAGAGGCAGGATTTTTTCTATGGCAAATTGTCCCCACCTCTCTAAAAGCAAGGCTCCCCTACAAATGAAACCAGGGCCTTAAATTATCACCAAATTTCAAACAAAACAGAAAATCTTTTTCCTCAACATACATTGTTTTTTGTGCCTCTGAGTTTTATATGTATAACTGCACAGTGATTTTTATCATAGTATACAAGTTCAACATATCGTGGCAAAAAACATGGTGTAAAAGGTACTATGCCCCCTTAAAAACGTTATTCTTATAAATATTTTCGAAGAGATTCAACCAAGTAGGGATTCGATCTTTCGTGGTTTGGCCAAATACGATTTCAACATTATGTGACATTTGTTGAAAATCGACCATTTGGGTTTCGGGTATTTGTAATTCGGCCTTTTGTGTTTTGGTCGTTCGGTACCAGCCCACCATTGGAATCACTAACTTAGATCTCTCTTTTGACATCAAACGATTGAATCTACACCAGGCCCAGCGGTATTGGAGATATTGATTTGAAATAAAGGTCTTTTTTTTCGAAAAACTATAAGGTATACAGCCCTAAGGGTTGTACGAAAGGGTGACGTAGGACTATATCAGATCATTAGATTAAAGATCTAATGAGACTGAAGGCTGAGATGCTCCACATAAAAATAAGAATGCAGAGAGCGGTCAATCTACAGCGAGTTTCTCCAGTGCGTACAATGGACTGGTAAATCAAGTCAGATCACTACATACAAGGAAACAGTAAAACGATAGCGGCGACAAATGTTCAAGTTTGAATTTAAATTATAAGTTTTTTGTCATAATGCAATGGTGGCTTTGAAAATACGTGGACGGGGGTTCATAAGTACAACGCCTGCAACCATTAAGACACAGAAGATTTCTTTTGAAAATCACTTGTGTGCATCATAAAGGTTGAAATAGTAATGAATGACCAACCAGCCCACAGATTATTGTATTAAATATGATCATGCGTAACTTGACATGTTTCAATAACACCGTGTTACACGGAAAAAATACTTCTCAAATGACCTAGTGTACGTTGTTAGTCACACCTAGTACATCATAAAAACACATTTGAAATCTTCCTACCACCCCCAAAATGTCAAGTTTTTGCAAAAAAAAAACGTTTTTTTGGCTAGGTGTACATATACTATCATGAATAACTCAATAATTTTTCAAGCAATTTCAAGTGTTTACGAATTTTTGGAAAGCTTAGAGGACAAGCTTTTTGCCACGATATATTGAACTTGTTGTATTCACTACGGTTCTACAAAAGTTAGACGAGATTTTTTCAATTAAATATGAAATTTACCGACAAAAATGAACTTTTTGTCACTTTAGGGGTCCTTAAAGTGACCTTAAAAATTACCCACATTCCTGAGCTCAACGTCACTTGTTTTATATTATTCAATCCTAAGACTTTGGTCAAAATTTCAGCCAAATCGGTCAACATTTACAAATTTGAGAGCATTTTTAAGAGTTGGAGAATTTGTAGCTTCCCGCCTAATCTTACATCGTGTACAAGATGCTCAGTTGTAAGATTAAGGGGGCATCCATAAAGTACGTCACACTTATAGTGGAGAGGGGGGGGGTTACCTAATCGTGACGATTTGTGACGTAAGGGGGGAGGGGGGGGGGGTTATGAAGTTATGTGACGTCACATGAAACAAAATCAAATGGAAAATTTATTCGGGAAATTATATTTAGCCTTCATTTCAAGATACAACTATTGGAGGCTTCTATAAAATCAACGTACTGATGGATTTTAAATCAAATTTTTTGAATGAAAACTTTTTTTAACATATATGTGTGAACAGGACTCATTTATTCTATGTAGTATGAACTCTTCATTAAGGCTTTACAGAATATGCAGTACACCGCTGAAGAGCTGCTTGAGTACCATCCTGCCTAAAAGATTTTTGCAACCGCAAATAGCAGTCGCACAAACTCCTGAAGGGTTACAGGATGCTACCAGAGACCCATGGCAATGCTTTCCCTTGATATTCGTGCTGAACTCAGTCGATGAACAAAAACTCATACCGAAGTTCCACGGCTGCTTTTAAGGCTTTCGGTCTAATTTATACTGCCTCTCACTCAAAAGCTCTCTGAAGGATAGAGTTTATGCCACTTGCGGATTAAATTTCGCACCTGGATATGAAATGGGGAAGGCAAATGAGGAGCGTCCAATATAGCTCTAGCCATCCCAAGCCCCTACCTAGCGCCTCCACGTGGCCATACCTGGTAATGCTCTATTGAGTAGCCAAGCTAGGAGGTGCGATGCTGGGTGGTTTCCGGCTGCCTGACTTCAAAACCGAGGTTTTGGGTAGACTGCGGAGCCACACGGCCTAGCTAATTGGTAAGCCTAATAAGTTATTTTAATTATTTTTTTCGTTTTAGCTTATGAAGCATCTACTGCTATATAGTAAAAACTTTGGCCAAAACGAGTTTTAATACTGCACATGGATACCAGAATGAAAAATTAAATTAACTATTAGAAGCACTTATGGAACCTCAAAGGACGCTACTTTATTTCATACGAAGGACTGCTGGTGAGATTGTTCTATTTTTACCTATATATACCACATTTCATCTTAATATCATATTATTAACAGTATTATTGAATCATAAATGTGGAAGGCTGGATGATGGAGTGGATTGCCAACCTGAATCCTTAAGGTCTGAAGCAAATATGGCACTTCTCAATTCAAAACAAACAAATCATCACGTGGGTTAAAGTTGGTACAGCGAAATTGATTATTACATGGAAGGATCCTAATGCTGGAAGGCGACTCTTATAACCCCGGAATGCGTACAAGTGCCTCTGCTTGTGAGTCCGCCCAACCCCTTTTGGCCCTTCTGTAACAGCATTAGTGTGAAATTCATTTGATAATCAAATTTGGATCTACTGTAATTCTACACACATACATTGGCAAGTCCTTGAAATGATGGTGGCTTTCCCCTACTACTACTACTTGCGGATTAAATTTCGCATCTAAGGTAATGTTGAATGATTGAATGATGCACGATTGAATGAATACACAAAATGACAAAATCCGTCAGAAAAGTTCTTCCAAGGCGTGTTGCTGCAAGACGTCAGCAGGAAGTCCTGATTCTTTCAACTAGGTCAGACGAATTTGAGTGGATGGATGTAAAGCGCGTGGATATGCGCGAAACATTAATCGACGACACATCAGCGATCTTCAAAATCCGACTTATAAACTCGAAAATTTTCCTTTGTCTACTTGCTGAAATTTATTTCATAGCTTTAAATAAAAAGGTTGGAATGAATATTTAATTTTTTTGTAGTGAATGGGGAGGGGGGTTGCCGTGACGTGACGTGCTTTCTCAGGGGGGTGGTCACGAATGTGTGACGAAATGTGGCAAGGGAGGGAGGGGGGGGGGGGGTAGATATTGGTCAAAATTTGCGTGAAGTACTAAATGGATGTCGCCTTAGGCGGGTGATATATGAGAAGCAACAAATTCTACAACTCTTAAACTGCCGCTGGTAGCATATCTGTCCCATGTTACAAAACACGAAAATGAAAAAATCGCACCCAAAGTTGAAAAACTGATTTTTCTAAAATTATTCAGTTTTGATGTTATTATTTGTGCCTCTTTGAGATAATGTTGAAAAACTTTACTCAATTTTGTATACAACTTGAAAACATTTTGTATGAAAAGGTATATGCAGCGAGACAAATATGCGTCCATTTTTCCAGTGGGACAAATCGTCTTGAAATTTTTTATAGTTTTTCTAGTATAAACACCATGCTTTCGATTCATATTATTAAAATACATATAAAATTATAACGTTTGACAACAAAATGTCGAAAATGACTAAATGTAACACGGGACAGTTATGCTTCCACCGGCAGTAAAATGGTCTCAAATTTGCAAATGTTGACCGATTTGGCTGAAATTTTGACTAAAGTCTTAGGATTGGATATAAAACAAGTGATGTTGAGCTCAGGAATGTGGGTCATTTTTAAGGTCACATTAAGGACCCCTAAAGTGAGAAAAATTTCATTTTTGTAGTTAAATTTCATATTTAATTAAAAAATCTCATCTAACTTTTGTAGAACCATAGTGTATGTGTATATATTCTGAAAGCTTGTCCTCTAAACTTTCCAAAAATGTATAAAAAATTATTGAGCTATTCATGATAGTATGTGTATACCTAGCCAAAAAACGTTTTTTTTGCAATAACTTGAAATTTTGGGGGCGTTAGGATGATGTCATATGTGTTTTAATGATGTACTAGGTGCGACTAACAACGTACACTCGATCACTTGCAAAGTATATTAAAAAAAATTTTTGTCACGCCGTGTAATCTTACTTTTACTGACTTGTGACCTTTAAAAGGGCCATTGGTTACAGAAACCATTAAAGCCAAAACACGTTCATCGCAATTATGACGTGCCATTCGAATGTCCTTCTCTTTTGATATGTATGGCAACAGGCACGTAAGTTATCGGCGTCGATTCACTGTCTTTTGCTTCGAGAAGGTTTTACTAGTTTACTTTCACAGCTTACCGCTTGTTACATAGCAGAAAATATGGCACATACGCAAAAATGTCTGTGTTATTTGTATGAGAGTCCTTATCCTTCTACCAGACAGGTGAGGAGTCTCAAATCATCATGAAATAAATTCATGCCTGCATAAACCCCAACATGCCAAATTTGGTTCCATTTGCTTGATTAGTTCTCGAGTTATGAGGAAATTTGTATTTCATTTGTATGGGATCCCCTCTTCTTAACGAAGGGAAAGGTCCTAATTCACCATAGAAAAAAATCCTGCCTCCAAAACCCCCACATGCCAAATTTGGTTTCTTTTGTTTGATTAGTTCTCGAGTTATGAGGAAATTTGTATTTTATTTGTATGGGAGCCCCCCCCCCCCCCTCCTAAAGAGAGGAAGGGTCTCAATTCATCAGACAAAAATTCTTGCCTTCTGAAACCCCCACATGCCAAATTTGGTTCCATTTGCTTGATTAGTTCTAGATTTATGAAGAAATTTGTATTTCAATTGTATGGGAGCCCCCCCTTTTAGAAGGGGAAGGGGTCTCAGTACACCATCGAAAAAAAATCCTACCTTCTAAAACCCCCACATGCCAAATTTGGTTCCATTTGCTTGATTAGTTCTCGAGTTTTGAAGAAATTTGTGTTTCATTTATATAGGAGCTCCCCCTCTTACGCCGTCCATAAAATTGCTTTCTCGCCCCCTCTATAAAATTGCTGATCATTTTATCTTTCCAACGTTATATTGCTCAGTTTCGTTCAGTAGTTTAGTAGTTATTAGCATTTGAAATCTTTCTTTCCAACGTTACACTTCTATTTTCGTTTTCACAAAGTGTTACCCCGTCCCAGATAGTAAACAAAGACGTAGTCCTACGTCAAAAAAAATCCCATTGCGCATTGCTTGTTAAGACTAAATGGTAAGTCGCACTAAAATTAATACCTTTCATTGCATTAACGTTCCCCTCCATTGCTTCAACTCCAGTTTCTGTCTGCAGTTTAAGCCGGCGGTTGTATTCTTCTTCGCTGGGGACTACTATTACAGCACGTCTAGCACCATAATCGCCAAAACCCCGCAATCTGCGTCGTTGTTCGGATGCAAAAACATTAGTTTGCTGTATATTGAAGCAGATAATATTCGGTCATTTTAAATTAAAGAAAATGTATAAGCATATTTACCTGATTAATAATAAAATTTCGCCGTCGTTTAGCAGCAATGTCGTTCAACTTATGAAGACTGCGTGACAATTGCTCGATCAATCTAGACCATTTGTTTGTATTAGACGGTTCTCTCGGTTTACCCAATACCTAAAAATGAAAATAGCTTGAACGTGAAATTTGTATGTAGAAAAACTAGAGAGCATGCTTGAAATCGAGAAAACAATTAGCGATAAACGTTCATCTCAAAGTTTTGCCTACGTTATGCATGGTTTGAAGAGGTGTGGAAGAAAAACACATTTGATGGTATTAGTAGCTAAAAATCAGTAATGGACGTCAAACAAACCGCGTCGGACAGTGGGGTTTATTTTTGGAATTTGACGTCACGCTTGATCGTGATTGGTCGATTTACGACTCCACCCACACCATAATAAAACTTCTTCATTCACTAACATTATTTTACCAACATCGCCATACCTTTATATACCACATTGATGCAAGTGGGCTGGCTACCTTAAGTTCTTGCAGTAACCGCGAAAGGAAAACAAAGATTACTTACTAACTTTCGTTAATTGATTTAATCTGTCAAAGGAGAGAGCAATTGTTTTTGCCGGGATCATTGTTGGGAACGTTAAGCAAAATATAGGACTAAACAGCGCACGGTGCTCAATCTCACTTCTGGTTTGAAGCTTTTGTGTAGTGTATTTCGATTACTATCTTGGGTATAAAATGGGGAAGGCAAATGAGGAGCGTCCAATATAGCTCTAGCTATCCCAAGCCCCGACCTAGCGCCTCCACGTGGCCATACCCGGTAATGCTCTATTGAGTAGCCAAGCTAGGAGGTGCGATACTGTGTGGTTCCCGGCTGCCTGATCTCATAATCGAGGTTTTGGGCAGACGGCGCGCCACACGATCTTGATAATAGGTAAGCATAATATAAGCTATTTTAATTATTTTTATCGTTTTAGCTTATGAAGCATTTCCTGCTATATAGTGAAAACTTTGGCCAATACGAGTGTTAATACTGCACATGGATATTGGATACCAGAAGAAAGAAGCACTTATGGAAACTAAAAGGACGCAACTCTATTCCATTCGAAGGACTGCTGGTGAGATTGTTCTTTTTTTACCCATATATACCACATTTCATAAATAAACTAGAATCGGGAAGAGGGAGGGACCATCAGGGCACTTGCTTGAAACGGTGGGCCTAGGGAGAGTGAAACAGTCAACTTTCTAGGGTTAATCTTGGCCCGATTAACAACACATCGTGGATAATGAACGGGCTCTTCTCCCCACCTGCTGGAGTCATTCTGCATTAAGACGGTTTATTCAACGATTGACTCAGGCGACTTAGCCCTTGGAAGGAGATTCTCTAAATCCCTGGTACGTGTAAGTGGTGTTGCTTATCGACCAATTCCCTTTTGGCCCTTCATACAAGAGTTGGGAAGCATGACCAATCGTTGAATATGTTCAACTCTTTTTGACATGATAGGCTCATTGCTATGAACGGATGTTCTGCTAAGGCAGGTGGTAGTACCATATATTCATATCATTCATATTCATTCATAGTGTATTTCGATTACTATCTTCTTTATTTTGATTCCCTTTGAAACCTAAATTTATTACTACTGTATGTATTACTGGTAATTCGTACTATTTGTTTACGGAAACCGGAAAATGCCCGACGTTTCCGAAGTAATTTCAATAAAATGCTTATAATAAGCGCTTGTTAGTGAAATTAAAGTGCACGATTCGGTAGGTAAGTGTGTTTGAGTTAAATCAGCACAAGAACTTTTGGATTATTCGATTTAACGAAGAAACAAGAAATGATGAAAATTGAAGTGGTTTTCCTTGCTATGACGGAAATTAGCAATAAACTCTATATGAAAATATTTTTAATAATAACAATTCCAAATTTTGCTGTTACGAGATCGATGAGCGCTGATTGTGAGCTACAATAATAACAATCGGAAATATAACAATTACCTTCATCTGCTCCAACAAAGATTCAACACCAAGGATGGTAAATTTTTTATCGATGTTTTCTTCGAGAAACTTATTTATCCAATGAGTTTTACCGCTACCAGGCAAACCAATGAGAAAAATTACCTAAAACGAATACAAGTAATGAGTAATAACACATATATCAATGCGCTACAACTTACTTCACAAGCTTTCCGTGCTTCTGACCGATGTTCGCCTAACACCAAGTTATCCTTCACAGATTCGCCGATGTAAATGAATTCAGGATTTATACATTGGATAATTGAGGATTGATCGTTGTCTGCATTAATCGCAGTATTTTCCGAAACTGATTTATTCGCCTTAAAATAACCAAAATTAGCTAAAGGCAGATCTAAATGAAGGACTGAATATTAGGCCATATGAATAAAAGAGTTAGAGCAAACTCTCCCATAAGATTTGCACGGGAAGAGCAAAGCAAACTGTTTTATTTATACCGCCTATTGTCCACTAATTACCTCTTGTATGTTCTGTGAAGTGACGTCTGAAGGTTGCGCACTGGTTTCGTTTTCAGTATGTTCTTGCTTGGCATCAGTAACAGCCGAATCAGATTCGGTGACAATAGACGGGTCTTGTTCAGAAGTTTTAATCTTTGTCAATTCTGCACTTTCTGGCTGATTTTCTTTTGTGATCGACTGTGCATCATTAGTTTTGTTATCCGCTATTCCGCCTTTAGGTCTATCATTGAGTAAACTGCTTTCTAACTGACCAAAATTAACTTTGAAAGCAATGTTTTTACTGCAAATGTGTGGAAATAATGCCTGCCCTTCAAGCTCTTCATATTTGAAGTCAAAAGCTATCCCTTGGTCAATGCCATTAACTGTATATTGAATTGTACATGGATTAGACTCCAAGTCTAAATATACCCCAACAACGTCGCCCGCCTTGTACTCAATACCGTAGTCACTAAAATCGCCGTTGGTTCCTTTTGAACCCACGCTGCCATATGAAAATGAATGCTTATCTTCCCCTAACTGTAAACTTGATTTTTTTGTTGACCATCCGATGCGTAATTCCGCAGTTATTGGTTCCTCAGTCACCTTTTTCGTTTCGTTGATTTTAGTTAGAAGCACTTCAAAAGCTACCTTCCCTTTAGTTACTCCAAGATTGGCGCGAGCTGAGGCCCAAACCAGTGCCAGAGCACCATCAGATAGAGGTTTCGCTGCACAGAACGTTTTGCTATCAATTTCTAAATTAAGATCAGAGTCAACTAAAAAAAGGAAAATAATCAGTTTGATTTCAATACGCCAATTTCAACTTCATACTCCAACTTAGCGCAAATTTTCCATCATCTAGTTCCGGTTCGTTTTCCTCTGCTACAAATACAATTGGAGCTTGGGCTGGTTTAGGTCGAGGTGTTTTGACAGGTGAATCCTTTCCAGGCGATGATGATTTACGTTTCGGAGTTTGAGATTTGATAACCTAAACAAACGTTCAAGTTAAGAATTGCAACATACAAGCATAACATAATATTTAAAAAGAGAAATTTAGTTTCGAGTTACGTTAGTAATACAAGTTGTTTATAAGTTCTGTAAAGTCAAAATTGTCTGCATGGTTTAACTTGATAAATGACGTTAGAATGAAAGTAAAATCCGTTTAGAAATAATCTAATACTATGCATGGGAAAATAAGAAATTGATTCCAAAAGAGATGCTCATGTGTGTTCGTTGGAACGAGCATGCGCGTGTGAGAGAAATTTAGGCCACATGATTGTGGACTTCGCAGCACAGCTAATTCTGTGTTTCCCAAATAATTTGTTAAAATGTTATCAAAAATATCGAAATATAACCTTTCTTTATTACAGCTTATTGCTTGGACTTTCCGATAAAGAATTAAAATCAAAATACATGCATTGTCCTACCATTTCATTGCTCGGCTTAGCCAGCTAACCGCTAACTAGCTAGCAATCAGCGAATTCGCTGAATCTTAAATGTGTTAGAAGTAGTGGCTTTATTAGCATCCGATATATTAAAGTAGTACCGCTGGATAAAATGCTTGTCGTTAATATTTAAAAATTATACCAAAAATAAGCATGCGATTTCTTGTATAATGATGAAATTGACCGTTAATGGTGACGTCGGGAGTATTTATAATTAATATGGGTAGGTACATGCTAACTGTATTATCTTCAAAAATTATTATTAGTTTATTTAGCGGTACTTCAATAAGTGAAAGCTAACGGAAGTGCTTACACATTTAAAACTTAGCAAACACACGATTCGCTAATTAGTTAGCGGTAAGCTGATTAGCAGTGATCACCTCAAACCGTCAAGCCCTTCAACTGCACAACCCCCCTTATTAATGTAAGGACATGGGTTGGGTTATTTCTAGGCACAAACTGTGCCTCTTCCTCCACCTACTGTAGAAACCACCGACCGAGAAGTTTAAAAGTAGGTGGAGGAAGAGGCACAGTTTGTGCCTAGAAATAACCCAACCCATGTCCCTACATTAATAAGGGGGGTTGTGCAGTCTCCTTTTGTCCAGCCTGTGGTTCATAGGTACGCGGGTACCAGTGAGTCACAAGCCCTGGCTGGTGTTGTGTGTTCGAATCCGATTATAATCTTAGATTATAGCTTGGTTCGACCCATGCACTTTCCAGCATTGGACAAAAGGTAGGAGTCACAACGACAACTTGTTAAGCGTAGCTACCTATTCCCCCCGCCCCCCTTCCTTTCCACTTGGCATTGTTTTTTCCATGTAAAGTTTACGTTATGAACCTTATGAGAGAAGCAATTTTTTTTACTTAAACGGCCCGTTTTTGAGATCGGGACATATTTTGCTCCACTTTAAAACCTTTTTTGAAATATTTCCTGTAAATGCTTCGTCTGCCAAAAAGTTTTTTTTGTGTCAAAATCGTCAAAATAGGTTGATCGCACGTCAACATTTTATTTCCAATATTAATCATACGCCTAACCATATTAGTCGCATATATAACGGATTTGTATATACCCAACAGAGGCCTGGTGCTGGCTGAAAACC
This sequence comes from Sabethes cyaneus, assembly GCF_943734655.1. NCBI lineage: Eukaryota > Metazoa > Arthropoda > Insecta > Diptera > Culicidae > Sabethes > Sabethes cyaneus. Next base: position 135,295,053 of record NC_071355.1, read on the forward strand.
TTTTATGGATTCCAATTCGAATAGACCTACCTTCTCTTCCTCTTGTGAAACTGGGTCTTGTGATTCATTTTCATGCTCAGTTAATTCGGTATTCGCATTATCTGTATCTGAGACAGGTACTTGCGATTCAGGTTGCTCAGTCACATCTATTTTTTTGCCAACAGTCGAAACAGATTGGCTTTCTGCTGCTTGCTTATCTGACTCAGTTTCCTTTTCACCCGTAGCTATTTTAGTGTCTATAGCGTCTACTGTGCTTGCAATTAAAGTTTTTGCAGGAGATGTATCTGTTTCAATGGTACTTGTAGAATACTTTTGAGAATATTCAGTTTCATTTTGTTCTTTTGTGCTCGATATTGTTTCGGCTGCTTGTATTTCTACCTCGGAATTTTTTGTTGCAACATCAGGTTCTTCAACTAAAACATCCAGGGGTTTTGTTTCAACTGTTTTTACTGGAGAAGGTGATTTTGTAATTGATCTGGTTCGTCGCTTTTTACGAGCACCAAGTATCTCTGTCGTTTCTGTTGGATCTGGTTCTTCACTGACACTTTCCAGGATAGATATTTCAGCTTTTGTGGGAGATGGAGAACGAGTCATTGACCGACGTCGACTTCGGCGTGCCGGTGTTGAAGGATTTGGAGTACCTGGTTCTACTTTTTTGACTGCTGAAATGCAAAAAAAGAAAAAACAGTTAAGAATTATTTAGATTTCAGAAGCTTGCGCTCTTTTCGCTCCGGTTTTGCGATTTAGTCAATAGGATCGTAGCAACTGGCCTCGCAATTGTCCTGTACTATAACAGCTGGCTACGCAGTCTGTCGTATAAAACAGAAGGTCAAGTTTCAATAACGGAATGTAGCACCTAGGCTTTGCGATTTTGATTACTGCATCTCAGTCAAACAAAATTCGAAAAAGTGTTGCATAGGGCATTTGTAGAATTAATTACCATCTGCAATATTGTTGAAGATTGCTGTCTTTTGTATTTACGTGCTTCAAGGCTCTAGGGTGTGCTCTTTATGCTACCAACGGCATTGCGGTCCGATAGCAACGTAAATTCAAAGGATAAAATTTTACTTTCTTCAGCAAAGTTGTAGATATTTACTAGCTCTACAAATGTCCCATACACCACTTTTTCAAATTGTGCTTGGCTGAAGTGCAGTAATCAAAAAAGCAAAATCCAAGCGACCATGCCAAGCATGCTTGCGATAAGCAAACGTATACGCTACAATGCGCTTTGTGTTTAAATCAAAACTGTCCTGCACTCACTGTATCTGTTTTGCTCATTTAACTGTAACACCAAGCGTAATTCAAAAAAAAATTATGTATGGGGCATGTATAGAGTCAGTTATTATCCATAAGATTGCTGAACTAAGTATTGCTTTATCGTAAGTATTTACGAAACACTCCCAGTTCACAGTGGGTGGTGCGTAGAGAGCGCTCTTGATGCACCACCACGAGTATTTTTATCAATGTGAACTGGAAGTGCCCCGTAAATACTTAAGATAGAGCAATACTTAGATCAGCAATCTTATGGATAGCGAAGAGCGTATGAAATGGGGAAGACAAGCGACCAACATAGCTTTTGCCAGCCCAAGCTCCTACCTAGCGCCTCCACGCGGCCATACCCGGTAATACTCTATTAAGTAGCTAAGCTAGGAGATGCGATGCCGCGTGGTTCCCAGATGCCTGATCTCAAAACTGAGATCTTGGTCAGACGGCTGAACCACAAGGACTTGGAAGCAGGTAAGCCTAATATGTTATTTTAATTATTTTTTTTCGTTTTAGCTCATCAAGTATCTCCTACTGTACAATAAAAACTTTGGTCGTCTGACGTGTGGTCGATTGTTTTCCTGTAACATTTATAAAAGAAGTATGGGTTACCTGCACTTTCAAAAGTAGAGGCTATCACTAACATTCCTACCCACTTCCCTTGCGGTTGTTCGGCGTAGCCAGGTATATAATGCGATGTGTGCAACCTCATATGCTAATGCTAAAATATCTATGTAATTTAGCATGAAAATAGGATCGGGATACAAAATACGATGACCATGGGGAAACAGCAGCAGCAAACAACTCAGGCATAGGACAACGCTGACACGACTATTCTTCAGCAGAATCATCATCAGTAGAAACAGGCGCACACAAAAGCAACTCGAAACCGGACCGAACAAGTCGGAACCGAACAGAGCGACAGAACTCCGGCATAACGCACATAGCACATCCCTCAATCTGCGCGTACAGACAACACAATGGCTATAACAGTAAATACAACTATGCGACGACAATAGCTATTCTATTAGCACCCACGACAAACATGAACAAACATCAGACACATCCGATCGTGACGAGTGACGACAGCTCAAAGCAGACTAAGGAAAGTTAGGCACAGCGTAATCGGTTAATTGAAAATTGAACTTTTGTTGGTTCGTTGCGTTCACAAATTCTAGATAGAATTAACAATAGAACGAATGTCGCAATCGTAAACAAACCGGATAAAAATCGATTTTCCTATCTATGCTGGTTCAGCAAACAATATACTGCCAAACATCCTGCGTCAACGCGTCCCTTAGCGGTATTCTGACAGTTTTCGCGTGGGTTTCATCCCCATAGAAACTGGGACTGGATACATACACAGAATACACATGAATACCACTCATGTATTTTTATCGAGTTGGGGTCAATGACATTTGCGGTACGTCTTCACCCTTTAGTTTTCCTCCTGTAATATCGCAGTAAAACTAGTAAATAAAATGTGGTGGTAATACCAGAGGGGAAGTGTGGCTGTCAAACTACATACATTGTAGATGTCCCACTCATTGGTTTTGGTACTTTTGCTTCTGGTACCTACTTAATTCATTTTATTTAAAACAACCGAAACTAATTACAAAACAGTTAAACACAGCCTTTTAGTTATTTAAAATATAAATATTATTTATTAGCTATTATTTTTGATATGCTAGCTGATTCCAAATTGCCGCCATCCATGGATATGTAGTCCGCAAAATTTTTACAATCTCACACCCTTGGGTAACACAGTATAATCAATATAGAGATTGCTGACATTTCCCTACACTCGAGACGAACGAACAGAAAAAGAACGTTTAAAAACATTTCACTGGCATGAAAACACAGCGATGAGCGCACTGATGACTGCACCAACCAGCGCACAGATAAATAACAATGAGCAACTTTGACAATGAAGTTCCCGATTCACAGACTTTATACAGATTGCTAGCACCATGTTTACCACAATGAGTCCTGTAGTAAAACACAGGCATTCTATACATATATTGATTCTACTCTTGATAGAGATTGTTAGCATCATGTTTACAGAGGGGGGGCTGTAGCCACAAGGTTACCGAGTCTGCCTTGACAAGCGAGTGGTAGTGGGTTCGAATCCTAGTAGAATCAGGCCATTCGATGGTTAGTGACTTTAGCATGGGTTTATTCTCAGGCCCCTCCACATCCTTCCTACTGCATTCTGCATTTACTATTAATGCCGTTTTCGTTTTTGTGGTGTAGCTACACCGTTTGGTGCTACACTTTTCGCTGGATAAACGAACGCTCGCGGTGCAGCAGCAGTAATGCGGTATGGGTGGGCTGATATTTTCCAAACTGCACCAGCTACACTTTCTTTTTTACTGGTGTAGCTGGTGCAGAAAAAGTGTAGCAATGGTGTACCACAGAAATCGAAAACGAAGTTTTGGTGCAAAAAAGCTACACCGGTATAGCGTCGGTGTAGCTACACCGCAAAAACGAAAACGACATAACAATGAAAGCCTCTTGCCAGGGCAAGTTATAAGAGTGGTACTTGCTTGAGGTGCGAATGAAGCCTCTTGTTCAAGGGCACATTATAGCTTGATCCGCTTCCTGGTTCTCAGAACGAGATTGGTAATACATAAGTAGAGTAGAGATTTGTAGAACGCAGATTTCTATAGCGCGGGTACCACGATATTTCTACAACGCGGTTTTCCGCGTATAACAAATACACGTAGCATATGAATATTGAGTTAATTGGGGCTAAACTCGAATTTTGAACAGATACGATCGTGGTGTCTTTAAGAAGTTGTAGAGCATATAACAGTTGACTCTCTAAGTGATATACGGAAACCACAAAGTTACGGGTTGGCCTGCTGGAGGTTCCGGAATATCCGTTGAAATTTTCGTATTGGTAAAGTTGGTTAGAATTGGTAAAATATTTTTGAAGTAACTAAGGTCGGGTAATTGGTAAAAAAAAGTAATAAATAACCTTAGGAAACCGCAAGGTGGTCCTCCGGAAAATTCAGAATATATCGTGAATATTTTGAGTGTAATTTGACCATAGTCTAGTCTACTAGAAGTATATTTCGACTATTTGTGACTCAATTTGGGCATTGGATGGTTCACAGGGAGAAAATTCAAAGCTTTCCTGAAATTGGTCACTGGAGGTGCAAATGTTTTTAATTTGTAACAGTTCAAAATGAAATGGAATATCAGCAATCCTCAACTAAACAGGCCGCTCACAACTCGACATGGCCGCCAAAACGTTCACTGGAAAATTAGGATTTGCCGTCAGTGTGCAATAAGTGAAAATTCATGTTGAAGTCCGCGCTACAGTTTGAAAGAGCTTTGAAATAATCCATTTCGGATTCAGAAACAGAAATGATGCAAATACTGCAAATGTTTGCTGACAAATAAACGAGGGTATTTCGCAAGTTTGTTGAAATTATCAATTTCGCTAGTGTAATTTGATAGATGTGGTATACAGGGATACTTCGATATAAGACAACCTCGTTATAAAACAACCTCGATATAAGATTATAAGACAATTCGATATAAGACAATTTTTACCTCGATATAAGACAAATTGCTTTGACATACAGTATCCCCCCGCTAATCCGACACCCAATAATCCGACGACTCAATAGTCCGGATCTCGCTAATCCGGAAAATTCCGAATTAAAAAGTATTGAACTTGACTTCTTTCAATCGAACACTACCTTCGTTTGGCGTCAGAATGACACTCTTTCTAACTAAATGCAAATGGTACATGGTGCTGCTTCTAACTACGTTCACGTTTGCTATGGCCAAAATATTTTCATTGCTATTCTTAATAGACTGATGTGCTTGCACTTATTTCGACACTAACTAAGAATTTCAAAGTATTTTGTTGACGAAATTGAGCATTACTGAGTATAAAACATAGTTATTGCGTACTTACGACAAATATTTTCAAAAATTTCCGGAGTTGTTTACGTATGGATGTAAACAAAACCACATTTCAAACTCACGCTGACGTCAGTTTGACTGTCGGATTATCGAGTCAAAATTCGCTAATCCGGCTATAAATTTGTCGGATTAGCGGGGCGGTACTGTAGTTGGTAACGACACCTGAGCCAATTTTCCAATCCAAAACCGGCGCCATGAAGATGTTCATTTATTTCTAAATATGTAATGTTAAAAATCGTAAAAAACTAATAGCTTAAACAATAATAAATAGTTCAAAAAATGTAAACACACACCACACAGCAAAATTGGTGACTGCTAATGCAAAAATGTTTGACAAAATCATGTTTCGATATAAGACAACTTTTTGAAATTATAAATTGTCTTATATCGAGGTATCCCTGTAGTAAACTGAACTACCGGTAACATTTACTATACTTTCAAATCTAATAGCAAATATATCAACTTTTGTATAAGCTCATCACCAGGTATTGTGCTCTTTTGGGAAAATTTTAACAGAAATCTAACCATCGTAGTTAGCCATGGCCATTCCGCAATCCGCGTTGACGGTCGGATGGCTTCTTAATAGCACGGATTGTTTACTTTACTTATCTTACGCCAAATAATAAGCCATAGGGACTTTAAAAAGAATTTTGAAGCTATGAGAAGACTTCACAGAAATGAAAATTTAGCGGATGTTCCGGAAGCTCTGGAAGACTTAAAGGGGATTTTTTCTGTCTCACCAAAATATATATTTGACATCTTTCCCAAAGGAACCATGGTCGTGTTGATTCAAAATTTCGTAAAATTCGGGTATAGCCAAAATTAACTCAATTTCCACATTTCCACAACGCGCTTCATATAACGCGGTCCCAATTACCCGCGTTATACAAATATCGACTGTAGTAAGGAACTCATACATACACACATACACACCCTCACTCTGTGCTGAACTTTGCTTTACCAACCATGAAGCCTTTAGCCGGGACTGGTTATAAGAATTATACTTGCTCGAGGTGCGAATGAAGCCTCTTGTCCAAGGACAAATTGTAACTAGTCTCCGCACTTCCTGGTTCTAGAGCTAGATTGCTTGAAAAGTAGTAAGAAGCGTACAGGGGAAAAGGGGTAAAAACACACCGACACTTTAAGCACGGATAATAAGCAGTTCGCTCACTCTACAGCGATACTGCAAAAACAACGAAGTGCGGAACAACACCTGGATAAGATCACAATAGATCAAAATGCTGGTCGTAGTGATAATATCCACACACAAAAAAAAATCCTGTTTACCACAATGAGTAAAACAGCGACACTGGCATTCTATATATATTAATTCTACTGGTAATAGCTAGGCTTCTTACAGTAGCAGTCTGTTTGGCAATCATGAAAATAATGATTTCCTTTTCATGCAAAGTGACTTTTTGTTTTTAATATTATATGCTTACCAGTAACTTTAAAAAACACTATAAAGTGACCAGTCTCCAGCCTTGTGAGAGGCTATAACAGCAGTTTTTTAATTCATGTGCCGTAATTTTTACAAGAAAAATTTTTTTCGTTTTGTTTCGTGCATTTTTCTATAGATGTACTTTTTGTTTTTAAGTCTAACTAGCAACATATATTAAATTGGCATCACTGATAGATAACCCTTCAGAAACGTTTGTTTAAAATCATGTACACAAGCCGAAAAAATAAAAGCTCAAAATGGCGCGCCATTTTCTGATGCTCATTACAAAATTGATTTTTTCTTGCGTTTTTGGTTAGTTACACATGATATGTGTAATAAAACTATTACTGTTTTCGGGCATACCTGCACCAGCAAACGACGGCTGACTTTGAGCCGCATTGTTTTCTTTCTCGATAGCTTCCTTGAGACGCTCGACCAGGACCGCTTTAACACCTTTCGTATCCAAATTTCTTGCGGCTAATTCAGCTTTCAAATCATTTACTTTTAATTTGTTATAATCCATCGCAGACGAACTATATCCTGCAATTCGGACAATTTATTTCTAGTCCTGTACACCTAAAATGAATAAAAACTGCTGAAACTAGACACGCGTCTAACTTTTTGTAGCTGTACGAACGAGCAATAAAATGAATGCGGTGAATAAGTAAAACTGTACAGGTAGTGCAACACTTCAAAATTGACTATATAGTGTGTGTAAATGTCAAGCTTGAGCAAGGGGTTTTCACAAGCAATGATTACAAATGAACTTTGAAAAGAGCAAGGCGAGCAAGGTGCCGTTCAAGGGGTTTCCTGTAAGGCGTAAAAGTGCGTATAGTAATCAGATATTACTTTTGTAATCATTTACGAATTAATTAGGTAATCAATCACAGAACAGAAGTGGAAGTTAAAATCAAAACTCGTAACTCTAACCTTTTACAGATACTAGCGAACCTGGCGGTGGAAAGTGGCTTTTTACACGGAAAATTTACTATACTGTTTTCTAACTTTAGACTAGCTGAGCCAAAGCAAAGTTGCCAGAACAATTCTATGGAATTCCTGTACGGAAATGGCAAAAAGGTGTTAATAATCTTTATGCTCACGCGACCAAACCAACAAAAACTCAATCATGCATTTATCACTTTAGTTATATAGAAGTGAAGAATTTTCTAGGAATCTCAAAAACAGTGCATTGGCAACAATAATTTACATTCGTCTAACATAAAACTTCACTTTTCCGGCGAGAAACAGATGATGCCGCTACAAAAGCTAAGTTTGCTGCTGCGGAAATTTTGTATTAATTATTCTTTTACACGCACACTAGCATAAAAGTGATCTAGTGATCCAGTTGAGTTGGCTTCACCTATTTTGTTCGAAAACGTCAAAGTTGCCACCGTGTGATCAAAACTAGCATAGGTGTTTTTTCATCTCTCAAACATGCTAATGTAGTTGCCGCTAATCGCAGGTGATCAATAATAAAAATCAAAATCTATACCTACACACAGAAAAATTTCATGGTAAATTCTACCATTTTAGGGGTAAGCTTGACCAGAAAAGTATGGTGGTTTTCAACCGACTGGGAAAACTGGTCTAGACAACATTTTCATGGTTATTTCGACTATAAGCTTGAACAATGGACGCATGGTACGGTTGACCACGCATAGTAGGCATAACTATAATCTGTATACCATAAAATTGTCATCATTACAATGCTTTAGTTATCTTAACCACTTTTTGTATAGTTTTACTGACAAGAAAATAGTCATCTTGGACAAAAAAATAAACGGAACTAGCTGGTTGCAGTGACAATTTTATGGTAAAAATGACCATGTATGGTTGGGACAACTATAATTTAAAACTATACAATTGTCATCATGACAATGGTTTTGTTATCATGACCAGGTTTTGTATGATATTGCTGACAAGAAAATAGTCATCTTAAACACGCAATGAACGGGACGAGTTGGTTGTCGTGACAATTTCGTGGTAAAAATGACGTTATTAACTATTGTTGAAATAACCATGAACGTAGTCATCTCAACTATAAATTTTATAGTTTTTATGATCATTCAAGTTATACTTACTCCGAATGAATCAAACGAATCTTTTGCAATAAATGAATGTGGTGCACCTGCAGGTATACTTGCAGAGAAACTTTCAAGTATACTTGCAGATGCACCACATTCAATTATTGCAAAAGATTCATATGATTCTTTCGAAGTAAGCATAATGTGAACGGTAATATATAAATAAATTAGACGGATTTCTCATTATTTCACAATCCAAATAACAAACAATCGGTTATGTCTATACATATATATCGTAGATTACTATAATTTTAACAGGAATTTTACGTACGTTTTTGGTGTGGCTCTGCAGTGTAGGTTTGCTGACTGTGGTTACCTGCATTCCGAGTATAGATTCATCCGCGGCTAAAACCACAATTTGCGATGTTCAGCCTGCAGCAGAGCCGATCAGATCTGGCATATTTAGCTGGAATATACTGAAGTGAAACCACTGGCTACCTATTAGTTTGAACTGCCTGAACATTAATCGAATGTGGCATAGACTTCACGTTATCCTATTTGGGATGAGAAGCGGTTTTAGACGTGTGCTAAACTAACACATACCAATATTTACCTCAAAGTTGTCGAGCCCGTGTAGCTACTACTCTAAAAATCCTTATCATGATGGCACATCCAATGACGATCATCGGTTATTGGGACTTCGAATAAATTGGAAACATCTCCCGGGGGCATTATGCAGCAGAATCCTGTACGGATGGGAAAATCGATAATCCTGGAAATAGTTTTCTGGACATATGCCGTATTCTTGACTGCAGACAACACGTCTAACTTAAGCCTATCCATGATGCCAATTAACTACAGGATAAGATTCTCCACCGTGCACCATGCATTGAAAATATTGTTATTTCAACTGTTATAAACGGCAAGCAAAGGTGATCTCCGTCAAGTGATTTAACAATTGGTTTCTGATTAATTTCATCAGAACAGGTTGGTACAACCGACATAATTAGCATTTTATATATGTTCGGTTCTAAGGGAAAGTCTGTCATACGGCAATCTAATCATGCCGGCTGTCTTTCGTTGTCTAATGCAGATAAAGAGTGCAATAGGTCTGAAGCAGGCAACAGTAATTCAACTAGCGGAGCATCCATAAAATCAAACTGCAGGAAATCGTTAATTCCCAGCTGAAATATCATTGTGGTCAAATCGGTACGCTAAATTTTTGGAACCAGCATCGGAAGCGTTTTACGTTCCATTCTAGTTTTTGAGATGAAGACTTTTTGCTCAACAAATCCTGGATTAACCACACCCAGGTAACCAATAAGCATTAAAATAAGCAGTAAATCAGCCGTTTATCAGCATCCCTGGCGTTTTATACTGCAGGTTGTTGTTTATCAGCTTTTTGACTGCATAACGGTTGTAAATTGGCATCCACAATTCTATTTAAATTCTTCTTGTTGGTAACTAGCTGCAAATAAGCATTGTCAGCACTATAAGAGGGCTAGCAGTGAAGTAGCCGCATATTTTGCCAAAATAGCGTTTAAGTAGCATTTAAGGCGACTTAAATGCTTATTGGCTTGCTTTTAAATTGCATTGGAAATGCTTATTGGTTACCTGGGCATAATAAATACCATCGACTGTGAGCGATGTTTTCGTTATGTCCGTTCGTAGTGTGTCAGCAACTTGAATAACAGACGACTGAAATGAACAAAATTGAATAAACATTGAAATACGACAAAAATTAAATACTCACTTCGTTCGTTCGTTGGATATGCCGTAGTTTCGGGGTAGTTTAAAGGCCGGCCGAAATCTTCCGATCAAGTAGGACGTCATAACTGCTGGTAGAAGTAGATTTTACGATTGAAATATTTCAAAGTCTCGGAGTTGCTAATTGTGACTCTGATCGGTTTTAGAAGTCTATTGTGCTCCAGTGTCTGCTGACGGAAATAGTTTGACGATGGTCTAGCTCAGTGGTGGCCACGGTACAAGCATATTGCGGGCTAAATCAGATCTCCCCAATAGATCCGCGGCCCTAAATGACTTCTGACATTAATAAATTCAACCTATAGTGTCCGTCCGCCATCTATCAAACCAGTTCGCGGGCCGCAAAGGCCAAATTCAAGAGCCGCAGTTTGGCCATCACTGGTCTAGCTGGTGTTACATAGGATGTCATTTTGAATTATTCGACTGAAGGTACCGAAAGTGTAATCCTCAATTCCCGACACGAATCAGCCATCGTTGGCAGTTCCAGAACCTGCTTTTTGTTTGTACGTGTGGCAGGATGTTCGAACTGGTTTGTCTGATCATCTGGATGCTACGCTTGTTCCGCACCTGCCACTCTACCGGTCAGGAAAAATATGTACTAACTTTTAATTCCTGTCGGTCTACTATATTGCCGCTTTCCTCTGTCGAAACGTATTTACTTCTGTTTTTTTTTTGCTGAAATATCCAGTAAAACACTGTACCTGGAAAACAACATATTAGCCTCAACCGTTTGAAACAGTCCTAATCGAGTTCATTGCTGGTCCTAAAAAGAGTTATTATGGTGTATTTGAAGATAATAAAAGATGATTTTTCTATTTCTTTACCTAAAGCACAAATGGTGCTTCCTGTAGTCCGTACGGTATGGAGTTATGATGACGGCGATTAAAACTTTGGATTGATTCTTTTTTTTCACTGGCCTAATAAAATAAAAAGTTTCACTGGCCTGTGGATTCCGATATAAAACATCTGTTGGTGAGCAAACCGTGATCATTGTATTGTATTTACGACGAATCAAGAAGATCTATGACGTGGATCTTGGACCCGGCAACAATACCGTTCGCACAATAGAGGCTAAATGTTGTGATTGCTGGATGGTGTTGGCTCATTCCTAGTTTTTGTAAAGAGCTGCAATCCGGTTATGTTCGATATTTCGGAAGCAAGTAACAGATGCAAATTTTCTTAAAAATATGTTGCGGAAAATATAAAGAAAAAGAAAATATTGTACCCAACAAATATTTTTGTTATATAACAACTTATCAGGCGTTTGCTACTCGGTATTAGCTATACAATGGTTTTAATAAGGTATACTATTAAACAAAAATGTTTGTTGGGTATACAGAAAAATGAATTTTGTCTGTTCTGCATGTGCCTTATAGACTAGGAAACTACTAAACCGATCGGAGTGAAAATTTGTATGCGGTTTTTAGGGCCAGGGAAGGTTCTTATTGTACTAGCTACTGTTTTACCTGACTCACTGCGAATATGCGTGTTATTGAAATAAAACGTAACCATGCGTTTTATTCGTTTATAACGCATATGCAGCTAATATCGATAACAACCGATTTTTTATAAGTTGTGCTTTTGTTATTGCATTTAACTTGTAAAAAGTTGCATAAATAACAATTCAGTTTCACAATACAATTATTGCGTACTACTAGCACTTGCAATATAATGTTTAAGTACGTTATTTTTAGTGATCAAAATCAACGATATTTTCGATACAAGGGCGATATTTTTCGAAACCTTTCGAACCAACACGATACCGCGAATACAACGCTATGCGCAGTGAGTCAGGTAACACAGTAGTGCTGCTAATGAAAATACGTCTGTGCCGCCCAGTTGTAAAGTTTGTACTTCCCAGTATGTATATTAAATAGCATATCCAAGAATCTATGTTTACTAGATCAACGGATAATAGAGTTTATAAATATTTTACTATACTACACAGGGTGGCTCCCATACAAATAAAACCCAAATTTTACATATCTCGAGAACCAATCAAGCAAATTGAACCAAATTTTGGATGAGGTGGGGTTTTCCCTTCTCTGGAAGGGGTTGTACTCACACAAATAAAGCGGATATTTTTGCAAAACTCAAAAACTAATTGAACTCGAGAAAAATTCTTCCATAAACATTAGTCAATATCAAGATCACTAAAAACTGCTTATATACACTAGATGATTCAGGGCGAGACGGCCGCAGGTTGCGAGTACTGCCGGCGGAAGCGCTGACCACTACGAGGGGGGGGCAGTCCCCAGAGAAAACACCTCTGTCTAGGTTTATTTGTTTTCCTAGGTCTACTGCCCTCTATTACTTTCCTTCAGTTGGGTCCGAACGAGCGACGGCGGGTAAGTGAGGATCGCACCCGCGAAATAGTACTTTTCGCTAAAAGGGTTTTCGCGAAATGGTATTCCGCTAACACTATATTCCGCATTATGGTCAACTGAGAATTGGTTTTCCGCGAAAATTCGGCGAAATGTTATATAATCACGGTGAATATTTAAATACTATTAGCTTTATTTTATCTGCCGTAATAATAATGGTGGGAGCAGCCACGTAGCCAGGGGGGCCTGGCGGCCTTGGCCCATCCCCCGAAATATTTTGGCTCACATTTTTATCGCGGCACTGCAAGAGATCTGTCGCAAAGGCGAGAAGGTGTGGAGGATCCGTGGCGGTAAAGCCAAATTTTTCCAGAGCGGTGGAGCGATCGACGAGCTGGGAACGGGCTTCGTAGTATTGGGAAAAATGCAGGATCACGTAATGGACTGGAAAGCGATCAACGAGAGGATGTGTGTGTTGAGGATAAAAGGCCGTTTCTTCAACTACACCATCATAAACGAGCATTGTCCATACGAAGGTAGACCCGACGACGAGAAGGAAGCGTTCTATGTGCAGCTGCAGGCAACGTACGACAGCTGCACACGACAGGACATCAAGATCGTCATCGGCGATATGAACGCCCAGGTCGGCAGGGAAGCAATGTATAGACCGGTGATCGGGTCCCATAGCCTGCACACCGATACGAACGACAACGGCCAGCGATGCATAGTCACCAGCGATGGTGATCAGAAGCACTTTCTTTTCCCACAAAGATATCCAAAAAGCCACCTGGAGATCACCTGACCAATGAACTTCGAACCAAATCGATCATATTCACATCGAGGGCCGGTTTTTCTCGAATATCACCAACGTACACTCCCTACGGGGTACGGATACCGACTCGGACAATTACCTAATAGCAGTACACGTGCGCTTAAAGCTAGATGCTTCGACCCTCGAAAACGGGTGGAGTATGATACGCTCGGCCGTCAACGGGGTCGCAACCTCGGCGCTAGGAGTGGAAACCTCGAGCGGAACCAAAAAAGTGGTCTCTAGGAAACTCCGGTAATATACGTGGGAAAGGCGAGACCACACGAAGCCAGCTCCCCCTCGATCCAAAGTGTGTTCGGCTACTGGTAGTAAGAAAACTACGGCCTCCATGAGGCCAAACCTCCGGTAATTCCGTCTCTCCTAAATGCCAGTGAGCGGAAAAATCACAAAAATACAGTGCAGATAAACCTTCCACTTGCGAAAGCTGTTTCGGGCGTAATTTTCAGGAGGTTTATCGAACACGGTGTGGACCTGGCCCTGGGGTGATATTGCGATTCTCGTTTCGAGTGATTTTGGTTCGTTTCGACCACGTTAAATGAATGGGCGAAACGAACTAAAATCACTCGAAACGAAAATCGCAATACCACCCCTGATTCAAGAGCCCTGGGTCTACAAAGGAAGAATACAAGGTATTCAAACAAGAACATGTAAATTCTTCTATGATGACAAATATGATCCTCCGAGAGCTGCTGTCTTGGCCAACGCAAACATTAATTGTTTGCCCATTACAGAGTTCATCAAACGAGACCTAGTGGCGATCAGAGTTGAGGTATCAATCGCCAAGGGAAATCCGATATTATCGTAGCATCGCCCCATTTTCCTGGAGACGTTCCTAAGGTTGCAACTCAAGAGGTTGCGGCGTTCGTCAAATTCTGCATAGAAGTTAACAAAGACTGTATTATCGGCTGCGATGCCAACGCTATCGCATTTTGTGGGGAAGCACCGTCCAGGGGTGTGAAATTGTCAAAATTTTGCGGACTAAACATCCATGAATGGCGACAATTTGGAACCAGCCAGCGTATCGAAAATAACAGCTAATAATAGTTAAATTATAACTAAAAGGCTACGTTTAACTGCTTTCTAATTAATTTCAGTTGTTTTAAAACGAATCAACCTTTAAGTAGGTCCCAGCACCAAAGGTATTAAAATCAATGAGTGGGACATGGACAATGTATGTGATTTGACAGCCACACCACCTCGCTGGCACCGACATCAACAATCGAGATGAGTGCCTTTTAGAATTTCTCTCGTTAAACAATATCGACATTGCTAATAAAAACAATGAACCTACATTCATGAATGCTATGAGGCAGGAAGTCTTGGACCTGATCTTGTGAGAAGCTAAGAGGCAAAAGGTTTCGAATTTGTGGGTTTTGCTGATGATTTGGTCATCATGGTTCTTTGAAAATTCGACGACGTGATATCGGATAGAATGCAGAGGGCCTTGGTGTAGTAAAGAAGGCCTGGGCATCAATCCCTCTATAACAACAATTGTTTGTGTTGTTTCACTAGGAAGAAGAAACTGAAATTACAATCTCTACACCTTAAGGAAGAAATTAAATGTAGAGTCTCGTCTCAGGAGTAATCCTATACGCTAAACTATCTTGGCACGCACACTTAGATTTAATAATTAGCAAGGCAGACTGCTTTATGGGTATGTTCTAGACTGGTAGGAAAAAAATGGGTCCTCAAACCAAAAATGGTGATGTGGGTCTATACCGCCGTTGTGAGACCTAAGATAGCTTATGCCTCGTAGGTATGGTGGCCAAAAACTAATAAAAGCCACAGCTATTGAAAATTTGAACAAACTTCAACGATTATCATGCATGGCCGTAACTGGAGCAATGAAAAGCACACTTTCAAAGGTTCTAGAAGCTATCCTCCACTTACTACCCCTGAACCAACATGTTCAGTTAGAGGCTACTGTTTTACCTGACTCACTGCGAATATGCGTATTATTGAAATAAAACGTAACCATGCGTTTTATTCGTTTATAACGCATATGCAGTTAATATCGATAACAAACGATTTTTTATAAGTTGTGCTTTTGTTATTGCATTTAATTTGTAAAAAGCTGCATAAATAACAATTCAGTTTCACAATACAATTATTGCGTACTACTGGCACATGAAATATAATGTTTAAGTACGTTATTTTTAGTGATCAAAATTAACGATATTTTCGATACAAGGGCGATATTTTTCGAAGCCTTTCGAACCAACACGATCCCGCGAATACAACGCATTTCGCAGTGAGTCAGGTAACACAGTAAGAAAAGTGTCCTAACACTTAAACGATTGAAGACAATACTCGACGGAGATAAAACCGGTCATTTGAGTATCCTGAATCTTCTACCTGTTTGTCGGTCCAGCTGCGGAAATGAATAGTGATTGGATGGAAGCTACTGTTTTACCTGACTCACTGCGAATATGCGTATTATTGAAATAAAACGTAACCATGCGTTTTATTCGTTTATAACGCATATGCAGTTAATATCGATAACAAACGATTTTTTATAAGTTGTGCTTTTGTTATTGCATTTAATTTGTAAAAAGCTGCATAAATAACAATTCAGTTTCACAATACAATTATTGCGTACTACTGGCACATGAAATATAATGTTTAAGTACGTTATTTTTAGTGATCAAAATTAACGATATTTTCGATACAAGGGCGATATTTTTCGAAGCCTTTCGAACCAACACGATCCCGCGAATACAACGCATTTCGCAGTGAGTCAGGTAACACAGTAGAACCAACTATGACATCCCATACACATTAAACGAACCCTCACGTTCGGTATGAGTTGGGGAGGGACCTAGCCTCCACAGTGGTTCAATCAAGTTCTATACCGACAGGTCAAAAATGGAAGTCAAAATGGGTGCTGGAGTGTACGGTCCCAGAACAAGAATATCTGTAGCTATGGGAGACTGGCCCACAGTCGTCCAGGCAGCGATAACAGCTATAATAGAATATAGGATCAGGTGGAGCAAGACGGGTCACCTAAGGAAAGTACCCGATGCGTTTTTCTACGAATTCAATTTTAAGCAGCTTATCATTTATTTAGATAAATCACTAATAATATAAATCCAAAAATAACCAAAATAAATAAAACGAAACAAAATAAAAGTTACATCAGACAAAAAGTGAAATGTCGGAAAACTACCCTTTTGCCGCATTAACTGTTTTGTGGATAAAATATACGCCGGGCCAGCTAAAAACTTATTTAATAACAACAAGAAATAAACTCAAAAATATAGATATATGGAGAAACATAGAGTGCCACACAAGTCTTTTTCAGTCTAACCCATCTTGCCCCTATTGAGCTGGTAGAACAAAATACATGTTTACTTAAAACTTTGTAGTATATAACAAACTAGCTGACCCGACAAACTTCCCCCATTGCTTAGCCTGATAAAATAAAGCGGATAGCATTTAGATATTCGCCATCATTGCAAACCATTTAGCCGAATACCATTTTGCGGAACACCAATTCTCGGTTGACTATAACGCGGAATATAGAGTTTCGCAAAATACTATTTCGCGAAAAACCTTACGCGGGATGTACCATTTCACGGAAAATCTTTTCGTAGAAAGTACCATTTCGCAGGGGTGACCCAACTGAAGGAAAGTAATAGAGGTCAGTAGATCTAGGAAAATAAATAAACCTAGATAGAGGTAATCTCTACGGGGGGCTGCCCCTCACAGTGGCCGGCGCTTCCGACTGCAGGTCGCCGGCAAAACTCGCGGCGTGTGGCTTCGCACGCTGAATTATCTAATGTTACTATTGATAGTTTTTGGTGGTTAATCAATAACAAGATTAATGTTTTATGAAAGAATCTAAAATTGCTCGAATTCGATTAGTTTTTGAGTTACGCAAAAATTTCTGTTTTATTTGTATGAGAGTCCTTATCCCCCTACCACAGGGGTGAGGGGTCTCAAACCATCATTAAAAGAATGCTGGCTCCAAAACCCCCCCACATGCCAAATTTGGTTCCATTTGCTTGATTACTTCTCGAGTCATAAGGAAATTTGTATTTCATTTGCATGGGAGCCCCCCCCCCTCCTAAAAACCGAGAGTGGTCCAATTTCATCAAAATTCATGCCTCCAAAAACACCCACATGCCAAATATGGTTCCATTTGATTAACTAGTTCTCGAGTTATAAGGAAATTTGTATTTCATTTGTATAGGAGCCCCCTCTCCTGAAGCGAGGAAAGGTTTAAATTCATCATAGAAAACATTCTTGTCTCCAAAAACACCCATATGTCATATTTTGTTCCACTTGCTTGATTAGTTCACGAGTTACGAGGAAATTTGTGTTTCATTGGTATGGGAGCGGCACTAAAAGCCTTTAAAGTTTTTATGTGCTCCTCAAAAATTGTCTGGGATTGCAATTGCTTCTTACGACAACTAAGCCAAGTGAACTCGGTAAAATTGTACTAGGTTCCTGGTCATTGCGCTATAGAGTGGAATGAACTTGCAGACGAACCAGCCAGATGTGGATCTAACCCTCCATTCACGGTTCCAAATCCATTTCGCTGCATCCCTGACTGTGTGCTGAAAAGTGAGCTGACACAACGGGAGAGCCGAACAGGCATGGCCAATTGGATGGCCGTACAATCCCTCAAACAATCAAAAAAATTATAACGCCGTGTATTAGGGTTACTCAAAAGTTGACATCAAGAAATCTCAGCACGCTTACCGGTCTTGTGACAGGACATTGTGCGAGTAAATACCATCTTCGGAATCTCGGTTTCGTACAAGATAACATTTGTCGCTTGTGTAATGCCGAGCGTGATACCTCGGAACACTTGCTCTGCAATTGTGGAGCACTAATAGGACGTAGAGTGCAGTATCCCAAAAATGGTCTACCAGAGCCATGGGAGATCTGCTTTGCGTCGCCGATCAAGGTAACAACGTTCAAAAACCAAGTCATCCCTGATTGGTACCTATCTCGCTCCAGCTACGAGCCTATTACTTACTTAACAAGTGATAGGTAAGCTTGAAGCGTACAGTAAAAGAAATAAACGGGGCATAGCACAATAGTTCAAAATAATGGACGCAGTGGTAAGAGTACTCAACAGAAGAGGGAGTTTCATAACGCAATTCTTGACAGTTATTCAAGATCAGTGTTATCGCTCAGAAGTACGAAAAATCGAGCAGATATAGTATAATGGGGACATGGCAATCGTTCGCATTATTCCAATTTTTCTCGGTGACGGTAATTGCGGCTTTTAAAAGTAGAGAGTGTTGGTTATTGGGTTATTAGGTTAGGTTACATGCTATACATGAAACTAAAACTGGCGGTTGCTGAAGGACTCAACAAACCACCTACTCATGGAAGAGAAATTAATGTATCTAAACTAATTGCTCAGATTGAGTAATTTTTATAAAAGAGAATTTGAAATCAAAGCATATTAATAGCTAATACAATAAAAACATTAAATGCATACCTGTCTGCAAGATTCTTGTGTTTCGCAACTTTTGATGCAATTTGCAATCTATGTTCAGTAATGATTCTCTGCTCAATCGCTTGCGATAGTGCTTTTCCACTCGCGCCTCCACATATTGCGATCTCTCTAAGGCCTAACTCAAGAGCATGTTTGTCGCTTAAGGATTACTCGATCTGTATAAAACATTTCAATTAAATTATGACTATTAAATTTTCAACCGTTACTCACCAGGTCATTGACTAATTCACAAGGGTATATTTTACGCTCAAGGATTGCAATTGGCAATCATAAAGCCATAGCTTAGCCAGTACATTTCCTAAAAAAGTTATTTATCACAATTTGCTCCTAGTAGTTTGCGTCTCATGTGTAGTAATCCAAATATACCTGACGAATATTAAAGAAAAGATAATACCAATAATTCATACAATCAAAAAATATCGAATACTACCTATAGATGATGGTCTGCATGCAGATAGGATATATAAATTGCCTTTATTACAGTTCCAAATATACGTTTCCAACAGTCTATCCCGCAGCTCCCTCGCCGCAGTCAAGTTAAATGGAAATATTTGGACATCATTTCGCGTTTTATCCAAAAACACTTCACGGTCACGTCTAAACCACCGATTGAACTGTTTAGAGCGGAAGTCCAGCACCATCCGCAATTAAAAAAATAAAACAGACAAGCTACAAATAACACCGATTACACCATAACAGTTTAGCAGTTTGTTTTTGTTAGTACACTACACAGTAAAATAATTCAACCTGTTTTCACGTACACAGAAAATAATTTAATACAATTTGTCACTTAAAGATTAGATTTTTTTTATTATTTGTTTTGCACTAACAAACTGTTCATAATATCAAAAAATTTTTAATAAAAACAAAAAAACTCACAACTAAGCACATCACTCGTGACTCAAATTTTTCGTAATGGCGGTGCGGTTTCAAATGACAGAAAAAAAAGGGCAAAATAAACATAAAATTGTCATCAAGAAACGCGTTTCCATAGTCGGTTGAAAAGCACTAAACTTATACTGTTACGATAACCCATAAAAATGTTAAAAATACCATGATATTCTTACAGTTAGTAAGTTACCAATTTTATGGTCCTGTTGACAATTCAATATTGTTATATCAAGCTGCAAAAATATTGTCATTAGAAGTATGAGAGAAAAGTCAATTTAACCACGGAAATAGTCAGCGATTTGCTTGTTGTCATAGTAGTTTTAACCACGAAACTTCTCAAGTTGACAATAATCATGGTAAGCGCTACAATATTGCAATATAGTTAAGATGACCATGCATACATGTTTCGCATTACCATGGTTTTTTTCTCAGTGTATAGCAGCACCTACCAGCCGAAATTCGAATATACGACGACTTGCTTGTTAGGTTTGCATCTTACCCCGAAGCTAACTGGGTGGATTATGATTCAGCACATATGGGGTTATTCAGGACAAAAATGTGTAATACCTTAGAAGCTATGATACACGGTATGCCTTCAACACATAAGATGGTTTTTATGCCAATGGTAATGGTTGCTTCTAAAACTAAAACTTCTAAGTTTTCAGTGCCATGCGATTTTGTTTCAAACCGCTCCAATATAACCAGAACTACCCCGTTAACCGGTTCATTATAAGTTAAATAGCTTATATACCCTAAAATCATCAATTGAACCCAAACCCGGTTACTGAAGTGGCTATTTGGTTCTAAAATGTCTCCATTGTACTTCCATCAATGTCTTTTGATCAAAGCGATATGATTTGATGTGCCTCATGATGCATTATCCCAAAATCCAAAGAATTCCCCTGAACCAGGTATCGGATGTTCCAGATCCGATAGTGATGTGGTCATTTGCTTTCAAAATGTCTTTATTATACTTTCAATAGTCTCATTTTATCAAGATGATGTGATTTGATGTGCCGTAAGATGAATTATCCTAAAATTTAAACAATGTGTCGCGAATCAGGTACCAGATGTTTTCCCGGTGAAATGGCCATGTTGGTCCAAAATATCTGCATTACTTCTATTAGTCTTATTTCATCAAGCTGATGTGATTCGAAGTTTGCGGTACATCAATTGACGCTTGCGGCAATGAATTATTTCAAAATACGAAACGAAATTCGAATTAAAATGATAATGAGAGCAATCTCAAATCTTTTTTCTAATGCATTAGGAAGGTTAAGAGGTTATACTATACACAGTTGAGAGGACCAAACCTTTTGACCAAGGATGGTTCGATCAATTTGACTCAATTTTGATTCAGTTGACAGTACCGCCTCAGCGGAGCAAAATTTGACAATGTGATATATGAATCATTTATAGAACAAGTAATTATCTACAATTTTGCTGAATAAAGTTTTGCTGTATATTTTGTATTTACGGTGCTACAATGCTAGTACCTCTTTATTAACTAAATGAACGTTCATTTAGTCACTAAACTGTTTGGCACATAAAGATCATTTACTGGGCACAATGCAAAAATCTATATATGGGACACATAGAAACTATACGAAAAGTTTTCTCAGTGTAGCCGAGATTCGAACATACGACGACTGGCTTGTTAGACTAGCATCGTACCTCGAAGCTAATTAGGCGATGCTAACTGGTTTGTGTATGTGACATAAAATTGGTTTGTGTATGTGACGCCTATGCATGTATATGCATATGTACATGCGTGCATACATATATACGAAAACATAATTGTTCTTGTCGAACTGAGTCGAATGGCAGTCGCCATTATGGCTCGAAGAAGCTGATGGATATATTGATGCATATCCAGTTTTTTACATGCCATAATGACGGACGGCGTTCGTAATATTTGGATAGCATTTTTGACATTTCCTAAATACATGGCACGTTTTCTTTCCGCACGTTCCGTTAGTTTTAACGTGAACGTGCGCAAAGAAAACGTGCGATGTAATTACGAAATGTCAAAAATACTGTCCAAATATTACGAACACACTAACACAGATTATACGGTTCACCAATACGGCTCGTAAAAAGCTGGATAAAATTATTGAAAAATATTCTTCTTTACGGAGAAAATGCTCACTTATGTTAAGCAAATAATATTTCATTCAGATTTTCAGGTTTATATACCCACTAGCGATAGGATGCTTCTTGAAAACTGTTATCCAAAATAACAGCATACTCTGTGAAAAAAAATATGAATCAATCCTGCATAGAACAATAACGTGACTAGTAGGCCCTGTTGTGATAATAGATACGATATTTTGATAAAATCATGCATTTTCCATTTTGGACTTATGGCCAACATTTTGCATCAAATACACCTATGTGCGAAGTAAAGCTGAAATATTTAGACGTGTTGAAGAATTTCGTTTAGACGAGATTTTGAATGACAAGTGCACTCAAAACAAAAAGTAGTCAAAGTTCTTACTTATTGGTAGAGTTTTAGACCAGAGCGTAGATGCCAGGTTTTGCTCGAACGATTGTTCGAACTTCCACTTCTGTTCTGTGAATCAATGGTAATCAGTAGAGTAATCAATGATAATCTTAAGTAATCTTTGGTAATCATGATTAATATATAGTAATCACAAGAGATTGATTACTGGTAATCAGTAAGGTAATCAAAAGTAACTTTTTTCGAAGGTGCGTAGTAATCATTGCTGTTGGAAACCCCTTGGTGCCGTTCAATTATGCCAAGGGGTTTCCAGTAAGGCGTATAAGTGCGTAGTAATCAGAGATTACTTTTGTAATCAATTATGAATTATTTAGGTAATCAATGGTAATCAGTACGGTAATCAATGATTATCTTAGGAATAACCATTGGTAATCGTGATTAATTTATAGTAATCACAAAAGATTGATTACTGGTAATCAGAGGTTATCATCAGTATAAAGTAATCAAAAGTGACCTTTTTCAAAGGTGCGTAGTACTCATTGCTGTTGGAAACCCCTTGAATTATGCATAACAGGGGGTGGGTCGTGGGTGTATGTTTAATTTATGTTATAAATTGTTACGCAATTTTTTGGGAGAGGGGGCTTTGAACGATAATATTATGCATATATTGTGCATTTACTTGATCGATGGATTCCGAAGGGAGTTCAGGTACTGTTTCAAACGTTCTAAAGGTAAAAAAATGACTAAATTGGCAACACAGTTCGTAATGTTTTATCGCCATAACTGGCAACACAGGCTCATTGCGTTTCTGTCGCAACCTTAATCGTGAGTAGGGATGTGCGATATTTTATCGATACCGGAGGTATCGATATTTTCATTCGATATATCGAGTATCCGGCATCGATATTTTACCATGCGATATTATCGGATATCGATACCTTTTCATCCGATATTAGAGGTATCGAAAGCTACAAAAAGACCAGTTCTTCACGCATAACTTTTTGCCAAATTATCGAACTCGCGTTTTTCAGTTCTCAAGCTTCCAAACAGGTGTGTCTAAAAGCTGAACCATACTGCATGCCGCATTTGAAAAATGCTACAAAGTTTATTTGAGGCGGTACGCTGCTGCCGTGCCTGATAAAATGAATTGCACGCTCAAAAAAGCAACCGCAACCCGTTTCGGTGTTGTCTTTCAGACGCCGGTTTTTAGCATTTCGGTATCACTCGGGATTACGTGTGCTAGCTTTGTAAAAGATCCTCGGATATATGCTGAATGTGTGTCTTTTTGCTAGCGTTAGGTTTTCGTATTCCCTTATCTATTTCATTGACTCACACGGCCAACTGAGATAAATATGAAGCACCTCCATGTGTGTTTTTGCAAACTTGAGTATACTCTTCTACGGTGGATGCCGATATCAACGGATTGTTAGGTTAATTGTTTCCTGAAGCCACCACCGAATATCGTATCGTTGCAAGCGCAGATTGATTTGCAAGAACCATTTATACTGTGAACTGTGAAGCGAGCTACGTATGATTGCTTTAAACCGATCCTGCTCCTGATCAGTTATTTATATTTTCTGTCTAAAAATGCGAATCTCATAATCCAGTCATGCCTTGTATCACTCAAAATATTTTAGAAAATCGAAAAACTTTTTTATTACTTAACATTAGTTTATTAGATGCTTCCGGATATATAGGGCTTTACCGAAATTAACTAAAAGGAGAGCTTTCAACTTGGACCCCAGGACCAAACATTTCGGCTTCACTCAAATTATATGCAGATGGCAGTCTTGCCGAAATCAGTTAACTCGCGTTGGCCGATATCAGATAACTCGGAAATGTGTTAACTGGTCCTAAAAGTATGACAAATTCAATACCACTGATAAATTCCTAGCCACACTTCGTGTTTGTTTGCATGTATGAAAAAGAGATGAACTTGGTTGCGTCGTTTTAGGAAACGGTAACGACCGTATAAGCTACGTTCGGTGTTTTGCCAAAGTCTGATTCTAATTTGGAATTTTATTTCTTAAAATGTGGGTTATCTTTAATATTTTCCTCCCTAGAATAACACAATGTGAATAAATAATGTGAGAAGGTAAACTTATGCGAATCTAATTTACATCCAACACTTTTCTGATTATAGGAGTTAATGTAAGCATTTATGATACTACTTCTGTTGAAATATAACAAACTATGCAGCAAATCAGCGGGGTTTTCAAAATAAAATCTTGCCAGGATATTTTGTTGCATTTTAGAGCAATCTATTGAAAAATTGTTTGAAACTGATCAGTTCTAGTCCTGGTGCTTCTAGTTAAAAAGCGCCCGCCTGACCGATAAATCTGCAGCGAACATTGTCGAGTGGAACGTATACGGTATCTTGGAGGTGCGGAGATGCCGGCGACATAAACGAGGCAGGTGGCTGCATCGCAAGCCCGTGACGGATCGTATCTGAAAACTTTCTGAATATTTCGGGTTTCGATATCGGTGAATATCGAAGTATCGATATTTTGGTTGCGATATACTCATTACTCAGTATCGGACCGGTCCGATATATTGCGATACCAGATATCGATACTTTGGCTTTCGATTCCCATCCCTAATCGTGAGTTCGTGTTAATCATACAAAAGCATTAAACAAATTGTTTCCGAATACGAACGTTATTTCTTTGTTATTGCTTGTTTGGATAATGAAGGATAAACTACGCTTTATTCACTATGAAATTTCGGCAAACCGGCGTTGAAAATACAAATTCATTTCATGCTGAATTTCATTCCGTTTCTTCTGATAGAACGGTAATTCCTAGGTTTATTTACTTTGCTCGATTGGATCCAATAATGAAACAGCGATGATGACACAATTTGACATTTTATCTGTCAAAAGCTAAAAACGACGCTTTTTACGACCGTTCAGAAACACGACTGTTTCAACCGTCGTGTCCAGTAAGGGAATGCGCGCACAATAACTTCATAATTAAAAATATGGTGATTTTTTTTCCATTGCGAAATCGTTTTCCGATACACACAAACCACCAACACACTACTGTGTTACCTGACTCACTGCGAAATGCGTTGTATTCGCGGGATCGTGTTGGTTCGAAAGGCTTCGAAAAATATCGCCCTTGTATCGAAAATATCGTTAATTTTGATCACTAAAAATAACGTACTTAAACATTATATTTCATGTGCCAGTAGTACGCAATAATTGTATTGTGAAACTGAATTGTTATTTATGCAGCTTTTTACAAATTAAATGCAATAACAAAAGCACAACTTATAAAAAATCGTTTGTTATCGATATTAACTGCATATGCGTTATAAACGAATAAAACGCATGGTTACGTTTTATTTCAATAATACGCATATTCGCAGTGAGTCAGGTAAAACAGTAGCAACCTTTATTTTCTAAAATTTTTCTTTCGATAGTTTAGCTAGGCGCAGCTCTGCTCTGGTTGCTCGCAGCCAAAGCACAGAAAACCAGGTAATCGACAAAAAGTGCGTAAAAGGCTTTTATGTAATCTAGGAGTGATCCTTCAATAGAGCAACCCTCGAGCAGTAAGTGGCAAACTATAACAGCGAATTTGTTTATTCAATCCGGGTTGGAACTGGATGAATTTTTTGTGTGCATTTCCGGAGTGATTCGCGATTGGGGCTCAACTGGCAAATTGTAAACAAATCGTTTTATTACACCATCAGCCTTAAAAAGACTGATAATATCCTTGGCAAGAATCCTTTCTTCTGTTTTAATCGTTAGAATTATTTAAAACAAGTTTTTAGTAATGGGCGATAGAAGTGTTGAATCAAAACAAGACAATTTGCAGTTTAGCCCCTTGCATTGTTATGAAGTGACAAGCTCGTTTTGTAAACAGGCGATAGTAAAGAGCGAAACTGCGTTGTTTTCAAAACACAGGCGCATTGTAAACAGGCAGGACTAAGTAAAAAAATCAAAACAAGGCGAAACAGGGCTGGGTGAATCTCATTGTCAAAATGCTTTGAGGCTCATTCCAAGGGGTTCAACTATAAAACTTAGATTTTGAGCTTGAATGCACAAATTTTATGCAGTATTGTTGTGAAATTATAAGATTGATTTATTCTACACCAATTTGTCTTTAAACTTGATTTTTGAAACTTTTATTTAAATTAAGACTTGAAAATGTACTGGCAAATTATCACAGCGATATTCCTCCAGCGATAGATGCTTCTACATCTTCATGGGAGCACGTTCCTGTAATAGTGATTACATCAACACGACTGTCCAGTTCATCCAGCAAATACTCTACTGTTTTACCTGACTCACTGCGAATATGCGTATTATTGAAATAAAACGTAACCATGAGTTTTATTCGTTTATAACGCATATGCAGTTAATATCGATAACAAACGATTTTTTTATAAGTTGTGCTTTTGTTATTGCATTTACTTTGTAAAAAGTTGCATAAATAACAATTCAGTTTCACAATACAATTATTGCGTACTACTGGCACATGAAATATAATGTTTAAGTACGTTATTTTTAGTGATCAAAATTAACGATATTTTCGATACAAGGGCGATATTTTTCGAAGCCTTTCGAACCAACACGATCCCGCGAATACAACGCATTTCGCAGTGAGTCAGGTAACACAGTAGTTCGGTGAGTTTGTCATTCAAGCTTCTCACGTGTCACGTTAAAATAGAAAATAGAAATAGGAAACTCAAACTGTGGTGGTTGGCAAAAGAAACCTGACTTATTGAGCTTACAGTTTTTGTGCTCGGTTGGAACTGTAGCGGAAGGGTATGATCACTTTGCGTATTCATTCAGTACTTGCAACGAAGTTATTTTGACCACTTTTGATTTTTCTGTTTTCCTAACCAACAATTTTCCGTCCCGGAACCAAGCGAATTTTAATTTCCCGTTACGTTTCAGATCCCTTGCTTGTTTGAACAAGTATCTGTTACGTTTCGTCAACACTTCGTTGATGTAAATATTCATACTTCTAACATTGTCGGTAGCATCGCGGTTAAATGCGCAAGTGATTTTGCGCAAGAGACTTGTATGCAAGATGGCGGTTATATGCGCAAGTGCGCAAGAGACTTGTATGCAAGATGGCGGTTATATGCGCAAGTGCGCAAGAGACTTGCATGCAAGCTAAAAACGAAATGCGCAAGTGAAAACAAGAGAGCAACTTGTATGCAAGAAAATGAGGAAAATTCGCATGCATAAAAGCGAACTTATTTATCAGGAAAACTTAATTTCCTTAAAATGGAGCTATGGTCGATAGCGTGTCGCAGGTCATACATACAAGACCCTGGGAGGGAAAACTGCGATTTCCTCAAAACGGCCGGGGTGGGGGAAAATTGTGAGTACCAGCGAATGTTCCTCTACTGGTGGACCAACATCCATGAAATTTTCACAGATGTTAATTTCCTTAAAATGGAGCTATGGTCGATAGCGTGTCGCAAGTCATGCATACAAGACCCTGAGAGGAAAAACTGCGATTTCCACAAAACGGCCGGGGTGGGGGAAAATTGTGAGTACCAGCGAATGTTCCTCTACTAGTGGACCACCATCCATGAAAATTTCATAGATGTTAATTTCCTTAAAATGGAGCTATGGTCGATAGAGTGACGCAAGTCATGTATGCATACAAGGCCATGGGAGGAAAAACTGCGATTTCCACAAAACGGCCGGGCTGGGGGAAAATTGTGAGTACCAGCGAATGTTCCTCTACTGGTGGACCACCATCCATGAAAATTTCATAGATGTTAATTTCCTTAAAATGGAGCTATGGTCGATAGAGTGACGCAAGTCATGTATGCATACAAAGCCCTGGGAGGAAAAACTGCGATTTCCACAAAACGGCCGGGGTGGGGGAAAATTGTGAGTACCAGCGAATGTTCCTCTACTGGTGGACCAACATCCATGAAATTTTCACAGATGTTAATTTCCTTAAAATGGAGCTATGGTCGATAGCGTGTCGCAGGTCATACATACAAGGCCCTGGGAGGGAAAACTGCGATTTCCTCAAAACGGCCGGGGTGGGGGAAAATTGTGAGTACCAACGAATGTTCATCTACTGGTGGACCAACATCCATGAAAATTTCATAGATGTTAATTTCCTTAAAATGGAGCTATGGTCGATAGAGTGACGCAAGTCATGTATGCATACAAGGCCCTGGGAGGAAAAACTGCGATTTCCACAAAACGGCCGGGGTGGGGGAAAATTGTGAGTACCAGCGAATGTTCCTCTACTGGTGGACCAACATCCATGAAATTTTCACAGATGTTAATTTCCTTAAAATGGAGCTATGGTCGATAGCGTGTCGCAGGTCATACATACAAGGCCCTGAGAGGTAAAACTGCGATTTCCTCAAAACGGCCGGGGTGGGGGAAAATTGTGAGTACCAGCGAATGTTCATCTACTAGTGGACCACCATCCATGAAAATTTCATAGATGTTAGTTTCCTTAAAATGGAGCTATGGTCGATAGAGTGACGCAAGTCATGTATGCATACAAGGCCCTGGGAGGAAAAACTGCGATTTCCACAAAACGGCCGGGGTGGGGGAAAATTGTGAGTACCAGCGAATGTTCCTCTACTGGTGGACCAACATCCATGAAATTTTCACAGATGTTAATTTCCTTAAAATGGAGCTATGGTCGATAGCGTGTCGCAAGTCATGCATACAAGGCCCTGGGAGGAAAAACTGCGATTTCCACAAAACGGCCGGGGTGGGGGAAAATTGTGAGTACCAGCGAATGTTCCTCTACTGGTGGACCAACATCCATGAAATTTTCACAGATGTTAATTTCCTTAAAATGGAGCTATGGTCGATAGCGTGTCGCAGGTCATACATACAAGGCCCTGGGAGGGAAAACTGTGATTTCCTCAAAACGGCCGGGGTGGGGAAAATTGTGAGTACCAGCGAATGTTCCTCTACTAGTGGACCGCCATCCATGAAAATTTCATAGATGTTAATTTCCTTAAAATGGAGCTATGGTCGATAGCGTGTCGCAGGTCATACATACAAGGCCCTGGGAGGGAAAACTGCGATTTCCTCAAAACGGCCGGGGTGGGGGAAAATTGTGAGTACCAGCGAATGTTCATCTACTAGTGGACCACCATCCATGAAAATTTCATAGATGTTAATTTCCTTAAAATGGAGCTATGGTCGATAGAGTGACGCAAGTCATGTATGCATACAAGGCCCTGGGAGGGAAAACTGCGATTTCCACAAAACGGCCGGGGTGGGGGAAAATTGTGAGTACCAGCGAATGTTCATTCACTAGTGGGCTAACTTCCAGAAAGATTTCACATAAGATGAATATCTCGAACAGGAGCAGTATTCGAGCAAGTGACATAAGTCATGCCTATATCGACGGTATTAGGGGAAACCATCGATTTCCTTGAACAACCGGGTTCTGGGAACATTCAGAAAAGCAAAATAATTAAATGTGTAACAAGTACAAACAGAACAGAAAAGAAAAATAGTTAGTGTAACAAACAGAAGAAAAAAAAAGTTACCGCACGTAGAGAGATTCGAACCCATGACATGGCGCATGCTCTGCCATTCGTATAGCCAGTGAACCGTTGGTACACTCATGCATGTTTGTGCAGAATGCTTATTTGATTTGACCTATAATTTTAACCTTAGGTGCTAGATGTCTGTTAGGTTGTAAAGGCATTGGTGCGTGCCATCTGGAAATGGTAGTTTAATATTCGCGCCAATTTTTTGCGTTGCGGTTATGCATCATGTAGGACTATTTTTGTATGGCGGCGAGTTTGCTCCACATGCCTGGTGACACTGTCCATCATTGAAAATTCAACTTCTCTTCACATAGGGGACGTAGGGGTGATTTGGACCTCTGAGGTGAATTATATGGTTTTCTCTCGAAAAGTAATTTCTCTGATTTCTCATTGTACTCCACTCTTTCGTTATCTAGTTACACCCTAACTAACGTTAAAATATTTTACTTTTCTTTGACGACGGCGTAAATAAAGCAGCCACTTAAATTTATTGTTGCCGGTGTTTTAATTGTTCTCAAGTAATTTATCAAACGTTTCATAGTAATGCACTTCTCTTCGGCTACAGTTTTGCACCACTCTTGAATAACAAAAAATTAGAGGGGTTGTGTACTAACCACGACTGCAGTAGGACTACGCAAAGTTGGTGTAATAAACACTGGTGCAAATCACCAAAAGGCTGTACATATTACAATACCGTTCTGATTCAAACTCGATCACTTAAACTATGCTGGTAGTATTTTTCAAAGAAAAATATCTTATTTATTTTTTATACCCCTTTGAATGCTTTAGCAGCATGACAATTTATTTATTTTCGTGGAAAAATGTTCAGAATGACGATTAAACATAGTTTTAGATTTTCATTTAAAATTACTAACAAGTTACAGCTCGGTTTTTCAAACTTAGATCATTTTCATGGTCGACATTACCTCGCAGATCGTAAATATTAATGCTCTTAGTACCACTCAACCTAAATGAGTGAAATTTTTTCCATTTTCTATGCAATGTCTTTTTAAATGCACCTGAAAGTGTTATGATATCGAGATTGTCTGCGAAGTCTAGGAGTTGGCTACTCTCGCTGAAGATCGTTCCTCTCGTTTTGATACCCGCTCACCGGATCACACCTTCGATATTGAATAACATACAGGACAGTCCATCCCCTTGCCGCAACCCTCTACGCGATACGACAGGACTCGAGTGCCACCGCAACATGCACGTAACACAAAACTCGCTCCAGGGTAGCTCCAGTTTGTCCGTGTTAGTTTGTTTAGAAAACCGTACTCGTGAATTATCTGCCATAGCTGTTCACGCTCGACCGTATTGCATGCTGCCCTGAAATCCTCGAAAATGTGGTACTGCCCTACAAATTCTCTTGCTATTGGGGATACATGACGTAATAAAATCTGGGAGAGCACCTTGGTGGTTGCTTTGACTAACTGCCGCGGTAATTACAGTAGTCTAGCTGATCGTCATTTTTTTAGATGAGACAAACCACGTCCTACATCTACTTCTCTAGTAGGTTTTCCGCTTTCCAAATTCTTGAAACTATCCAGTGGAGTGCCGTTGCTATTAATTCCAGTTGGCCATTTTTACGATCCCTGTCCACCTTCTGATACTTTTTCCTCCTCAGAATCGTGGTCAACACATTCTGCGCTCGTCGATACTTGGCCAAATTGACGTAAACAGAGGTATCAACAATGATGTACAAGTTTTATGAACACGTATTAGGGTAACCAACGTATTTTGGACCCCCTCAACAGCTGTACATAATTTGGACACTTACAGCAAAATCAAATGGAAGTGTCCAAATTATGTACAGCTGCTGAAGGGGTCCAAAATAGGTTGGTTACCCTATGTTGCCGCTATTATGGCGCGTAGAAAGCTGGAAAGTCTTTGTAACTACCATCAACGCCCATTACTACTCTGTGTGCTCTTTAGTCAATTCTGAATTGCTGGAAATCTTGTATCGTATGTACTAACTGTTCAATAAGCGTTAAACATGTAAATGAAATTATTCAAGGCTTTGCATAAGAGTAAATTCCAATAAAGTACATTTAAAAATTAAGCTTGGTACACACCTAAAAATAAAACAGCATGAGAAAAAAATTTGAAAAATGCTTTCTTGAGCATTTTTGGCCTATTTCCATATCTTTTCAGTTGCGTATCCTGCTTTATCAAAACAATGTCGGAATGAAAGTATCGATTTAGCGTAATATCGTAAGTATGGATTAAATATATCGAAATATCGGCCTTCGAGTATCGATACTGTCTAGCCCTAAGCGCATCCCAAAAAGAGAATCTCTCCGAAAACGGAAGCGCTGCCCAAGAAGTCCACCTCGACATTAAAAAGCACCGGTGCCTCCGCTATACCGTCATAGCTGTCGAGGTGGAAAGGCAGGAGCTTCTGATGCGATGCGACATCGCCGAAGCTGAAACCAGGGTCGCTAAGGCTATGGCCAGGCGTGCATGTGATGCCAAACCAGGCGCGTGTGGTAGATGTCCCTAGCCACGTCCGTGTGGCGTACAGCGGTCGGTCGCGATGGTTTGCTATCTATTGTTAACGAAAGCATAAATGAACTGTGCCACGATCGGATGACCGTCAATCTGCTGACACGGCGTTATGCTGCGGGCCATCGCCACACGCGTAGCAGTAGAAAATGCTTTCAATAAAAGTTAGTCTCAATCCAACCACCGTGTAAGTTACTACAGTTATCACATGGCGATCCTGCCAGGAGATCCTGTGCCAGTGATTGATCAATGAAAAGCGGTCCGGTAGAAGTGGTTTCACCTGGAATAAAAAGTTACCGAAATTAAAACTGTAGCAAAAAAAAAAAAAAGTTGTCGCCGGAGTGGTTGAAGAAGTTAATGTTTTGCGCTGTTTCAAAGGCTCGCAGTACGGACATAAGGCTGCTTTCTGCAATAATCCTTTCTGTTGCCCGAAGTGTACTAGAGATCATGAAGCAAAAGATTGTGTTTCCTTATTAAAAAATGTTGTTGAAGTTTCATGACTGACATCAGTATTTAAACGTATGAGGACCTGACAAAGTGAAAAGGATTCGGAGAAGATTTGGTTGCACACACCGTTGACAAACAAATCAAATATTAGCTGCGACCACGAAAATGGGCTGGTTTAGTGCCGATGAAATCATCGCGCCAGCCGTGTCGTCAAACATGGAAAAGAACCAAACAGCACAAACAGTGGCAGTATGCATTATCGCCGCGGTGGCGATAGGGTACTTGGTAGTGCGGATGATTACTAAATTGCACCGTCAGCAGACGGAGAGAGTAGCCCAAAGGGCACTAAGTATGGCAAATCTGCCAAACGTATAGTGGACTAGCGGAGATCCATTTTATGTTTTGTCCTCGAATCGAATGTATGAGCAGTGTAGCAGTACCGTTCGTGAAAAAAAAAAAAAAAAACTTTTTCGAGTGAATGTTTTCGAAGGACGAAAAGTGTTCAGATTTCAGTAAATCGCACTGGCACTAAGTAATAATCCCAAAGGTGTAAAAATGCAACACTAGCAGAAAGGCTCTTAGCCAGCAGACCAGGCCACGAGCGGGTGTGTGCGGTGCTCCAGTAGAATCGTGTTCGTGTGAAAAGATAAGCATTTCTGGATGAGTTGTGCTAACGGCTGCGGCCCTATTGAGTGCGCAGGGAAACGATCGATGGCGATTACATCCAAGGCGGAACCTCGCTGCTGCTGTTCGCGGACAGGAGCAACAAATTAAGTCGATCAAGGACCAGCAGACATCAAACGTAAAAAAAAAAAAAAAAAAAAAAAAAAAAAAAAAGGGGAAGTATAATGCAGTAAGGTAGCATTTGTAAAAAAAAAAAAAATTTTTGTTTTAGGCACTATCACTAGAATGGAAGAATTTTTCAAAGCAGGAGATGCTTTAGGGAAATTACATGCTAATTTAAAAAAACATGCCAATTATAAACCAGGCACTAAGGTAAGGAAAATAAAAGAAATCCAAACCATATTAGAAGAGCTAAAAAGGGCCGTAAACAAATGTAAAGCAATAGAGACTAAAGCCCAATTTAAAAGAAGATATCTACAACTGAAGTCTGTTGCTAGGCAGTGCTATAAGCTGCTTGGCTCAGTACCTGCTAACCTAGACGACACCTTAGCCCCTGAAGGCACTAAAGGGGGTGAGGGTGAAAATTCGAAAATACAAGATAACGAAGAAGACTCAGAGGAATCAAACGACGACGAGGAAGTTCTTCAAGAAGAATTTTCAGACTTCGAAGAAGAAGAACGCTACGAAATGGCGGCCAAACTAGACCTTAGTTTGGCCATGAAGGTAGTCGACAGATATGATGGCGAATCATCGAAACTGTCCATATTTATTGAAACCGTCGAATTGCTGGAGGAATACTCCAACGGAGTTCCACCAGCAGACGTCCTAAAACAAGACTCCTGAACAAGACTAGTAGGCGCAGCCCACGGGGCAATCGATAATGCCCGAACAACCGCCGCACATAGGAGTATTTGCCCCAAAAAGCTGGCCAAAATTCTAAATTGCTTCTTTCCAGTCGATAAAACATGATCAGAAATTAAATATTTCCCAACTCTGCATATGAAGTTAAAGAAATTGCCAACTAATCCCCTGTAAAATTCAATTCGTATCTTTCTCTTATATTTATAAAAAACCGATTAAGAACATAACCATTTATTAGGTGTTGGGATGTGTGTATGTATGTGTGTCAGTATGTATGTGAGCTAGTACAGGTGTATGTGTGATGTAAAAGTGTATGTATGTATGTAAATGTGTAGGTGTGTACGTATACGTATAGAAGCATCACATTCTAGTCTTCTGTTTCATAGTCGCTGCATTTCTCATATTCTTCAGTTTGAAACTGATTTGCCTCCAACATCTTCAACGTTTCGGTCGAAAAAGGTTTGCTTTTTTTCTTGGTATCGGCCTTGAGCTACTAAGCAATGGATCCGAATTAAGCAGAAGTCTATTCAAAACATCTCTGTTGCATTGTATTCTTGAAAATTTCCTACCAAAGTTTTATTTAGTACAGTATATTGTTTTTTATTAAGAATAATTTAAACATACATACTATGAGAATAAAAGGAATTTAAAATTAACTAAGCCCATCATGTACTTTCTCGAATCACTCTAGAAGTCGATGGCAAACCCAATAGAAGTCAAATCATATACCTTAATGACCAGAGCCGAATAACTTCCGTTAACCTCCGCGAAAGTGGTCAGTTTACTGACCATCGGACGATAGTCATTAATACGGTACATGTACGGTAACCATAATGAGGGTTCTCCGTAACATTGAATAACATCTTTTTCTCTATAAATGACTTTGAACGAGTGTGTGAAATGATTCAGGGCGAGACAAACGCAGACTGTGACTGTTGCCGGCGACCTGCAAATATGCCTTTCTTACCCCGTTCGAAAGATGCCGGTCTTACTCCCAAGGCACGTTTTTTAAGAAGACGATTTTTATACATTTATTAATCATATTTCTACTTAAATCTCACTGAAAAACAATGCTAGCTAGAATATATAAAATCTTAAAATTTAGTTTGAAACTTCTTCTGAGAAATAAAGCTTAAAACCTACTCGCGAAAAGTTACAACGGGCTGCGCATCAGCGACACTTGCGTTTATTTTGTTTATTATTTTGATATTTTACGATTTATAGTAAGCTCGATCTGTTTTAAAACATCTGAAATAATAAATACAAATATGTTGAGTGTTTAATAACACAATTGATTAATGCATTTTAGTAAAACTCTATGCGTGCTTGTCTTATCCCCTGTGCCGGTCTTACCCGCACGACTCCTACCTTAAAATAATTAAATGTCTAAAAAACGACAAAGCGGAACCATGCGGAAGATTTTTCGATTCCACTATATTCTGTGATGTTTGACCTATCTGATGGTGATTGAAATTTTCCCGGGACATGCTCGGAAGGTTACCAAAACATTGATTAAAGTATTAAGATCTTACCACTATTTTTGGGGTAATTTTCGTAATCACTATTCGTATCGAAGACATTCATTAATTTTATGCAATTATACATGAAAACTATTGAATAACATCCTTATTTGCTGATAAATACTTACCCATGGTGAATAGACACTATTTTACTCGGATTTTTAGGTTTTTGCACCAACGAGCGGAAGAACGCATTTTAAAAGCGAAAAAATGTACTGCCGAATGGCGTTCTAAATAGGCAGCTTGCTGAGCGAATAAAAGCATAAATTCAGTTCAAAATCATACTAACGTGACTAGTAGACTATGCTGAGATTACAGATACTACATATAAATAAAAATCATGCATTTCATATTTCGGACTTATGGCCAACTTTTTGGGCCAAATACTCCTATGTGCGCCGAGGCGTTTGATGCACTGAAAAGAAAATTTTCGGTGAAGATTACACCGAGAGCGGTGGAAAAGGAGATGGCATTGAAAAAACAACATTCTAAACAAATCGCAGAGTTCGGCGCGGACATAGAAAACCTGTCCGCTAAATTGGCAGCCGCACACGTTTCAATGGGAACTTTCCCAAGTGAGGCGGCAGCCCTAAATATTGTCGAACCTGTAGCGGTTCAGGCATTTGTCGAGGGATTGAAAGATCCCTCAACACAATTTTTCGTAAAAGCACGGAATCCGACATCGCTAAATAAAGCGATATCGGATGCGTTGGAGTGCCAAAGTACTCCAAAAACTGAAAATAGTTTAGAAAATATGATGGCACTATGGTGCACATCAGGAAGAACGCCCTATAGGGGCAACGATCGAAATAATTGGAGAAGCCGAGGAAGCTCTAGAGGTCGTGGTGGTTACCGAGGAAACACTAGGTACCGTGGTAGGGGTACACAACACAATAACAACTATGGTTATAACAATAACCACCAAACCAACCAAACCTATCGAGGAAATAACAGTCGCGGGAGGAACAACGGACATGTGGCACATATGGCCGAACCTCAGCAACGACAACAACAGCAACAACAAACACAACAACAGCAACAACAACAACCTGGAGAAGAGGCAAATTTAATCGATCTTTTTCGTTAATTTTAGTGCGAAGAAGGCTCTCAGAGCAAAATTTAAATTATTTGGCAGAGTAATAGAACTCATAATTGACAGTGGAGCATCTTGTTGTATTCTGGACAAACGATGTCTTCCCGAATTTATCAATATCAATAATTCACACACATTAGAAATCAGTGGTGTAAACGGAATAACCCGTACTCTGGGATCCGTTGACACTTTTGTGGGGTACAAGTCTGTGGAATATCCCATTAAATTTAATATTATAGAGAGCTTGCCGGATGCAGTTAACGGCTTGATTGGCACAGATTTTTTGAGAGAATTTGGAGCCATTGTTGATTTTGTGGGTATGGAGATGAAATTGCAACAACCAAAAACTGAAACATGCTACATGATACCTGCTAGAACTGAGGTAATCAGGTACATAAATACAACTTTTACTGAGACGTGTGTTGTGCTCAACCAGCAGATTCAACCTCATGTCTTTATTGCAAATGCAATCGTACAACCTTCGAGTGGTAGAATACCCATACGAATGGTTAATATCAAAAATAAACCTGTACAAACTTCGGATTTGCAGCCGATGGTCAGACCTGCAACTGATTATTTGGTTTTGAAAGTGGATTTTAAAAATGACAAGATTGACAGAGTGCGAGATCTTTTAGCGGAGCTGGACTTGAGTCATCTGTCAAACACAGAAAAGCAGTGTATCCAACAGGTTTGCACGAAATATGTGGATGTGTTCTGTTTGGAGAAAGACAGTCTTACTGTGACTGATATTTACAGCCCAGTTGTTAAGGTGGATAGAGACGTACGGCCGATCTACAGCAAGCCGTATAAATTGCCACAAAGGCAAAAATTGGAAGTAGAGGAGCAAATTCAAAAAATGGTGGACAACCAGATTATTGAGAAGACTGTTTCCGCTTGGAACAGTCCCATTTTACTAGTCCCCAAGAAATCGTCTGGAGACAGTAGAAAGTGGAGGCTTGTCATCGATTATAGAAAATTGAATACGGTGATCGAGGATGACAAGTTCCCGTTACCGAATATCGAAGACATTATCGATACGCTTGCAGGAGCGAAGTATTTTTCTCATTTGGACTTGTCACAGGGCTATTACCAATGTTCTTTAAGACCAGAGGATAGGCCAGTGACGGCTTTTTCGACACCATCTGGCCAGTATCAAATGACGAGGCTGCCAATGGGTCTTAAAATAAGCCCCTCATCATTCTCTCGTCTAATGACGATTGCGATGTCGGGCTTGGATACGACGAGGTGTCTTGTCTATTTGGACGACATCATTGTTTTTGGAAAATCAATAGAGGAGCACAACAAAAACTTAATTGCTGTGTTCGATAGGCTCCGGAAAGTAAATCTAAAACTAAACCCTAAGAAATGTAATTTCTTTAAAACGGAATTAATATACTTGGGACATCTGATATCTACCGAGGGAATAAAACCAGATCCTGCGAAAATAAAAGCAGTAAAAGAATGGCCGATTCCCAAAAATGCAGAAGAGGTAAAGAGATTTGTGGCGTTTGCAAATTATTATCGCAAACATATAAGGGATTTCGCTTCCATATGCACACCTCTTAATCGCTTAACTAGGAAAAACGTACAATTCAACTGGAGTGTGGATTGCGACGAAGCTTTCGATACACTTCGAGACAAATTTATAAACCCACCGATATTGGACTTCCCAGATTTCAGTGAAAAGAATACTTTTACACTACACACGGATGCATCTGGCTATGCTATTGGAGCAGTCCTTTCCAATGGAAACGGCAAACCCGTTGCATATGCCAGTAAATCCCTAAATCGAGCTGAAACAAATTATCCGACAATAGAAAAAGAACTATTGGCTCTGGTGTGGGCAATTCGACATTTTCGACCGTATCTGTTCGGACGAAGGTTCATTGTACACACAGACCACAGGCCATTAGTATATCTGTTTTCCCTAACTGATCCTTCAAGTAGACTGACCAAATTTCGGTTAGCACTTGAGGAGCACGATTTTGAAATTAATTATATACCAGGAAGAGATAATGTGATAGCGGACGCGTTGTCACGTATGTCGATTTCTGATATGAAGGCAATGACAATGACAGTGGCAACAAGAGCACAAACAAAAGCAAAAGCAAACACCAATCACAATGACACTGAGGAAAATGGCCAGTCCCAGACGTCAGAGGTGAAATATATAAAACTAGAAGTCTGTCCAGGGATAAAAGAAATGAAAATGAACCCCGAAGTAATTCAAGTACCGCAAGCAGATACATTAATCGACCTACGGGCGATAATGGTGAAAGTAGCGGATTATGCGAAAAAAGAAAAAGGAGGTGAGGTATGCATACTCATCAACAAAACCAAAAGCGCGCAAAAACTAATTGAAAATATCAATTATATAAAAATGAATGGCATGCCAAAAATTGTAATAATGGGGGAAAATGTAAAGGAAATCAAGAACAAAGACAGACAAAAGATCATAATCAATGATCATCATTTGCTACCCACTGCAGATCATGCTGGAGTACAGCGCACTATTAAGACGATTAAGAAGCGTTATTTTTGGGTAAACATGCAAAAAGACATAGCGGAATACATCAAAAGATGTGACCTTTGCCAAAGGAATAAGAAAAGAAACCAATCCAAGACACCAATGGTAGTTACGAGTACAGCGAACAGTGCATTCGAGAAGATTTATTTGGATTTAGTGGGTCCATTGCTGACAAGTATAGATGGTTATAAATATATACTCACTACGCAATGCGAGCTTACAAAATTCATAACAGTGACACCAATGGTGGATAAAACGTCGGAAGTAGTGGCAAAAGCCTTTGTAGAAAATGTAATTTTGAATTACGGAATACCTAGGGCGATTGCTACTGACCGCGGAACGGAATTTATGTCCAAACTGTTTACCGATATTTGCAATTTGCTACAAATAAATAAACTCAATAGTGTCGCCTACCATCATGAGACGATTGGGGCACTGGAAAATTCTCACAAAGCGTTGGGAAACTTCTTAAGAATCTACACGCAAGATAAACTTTTCGAATGGTCATCTTGGACAAAGTATTACGAATTCGCCTACAATAATACGGTTCATTCAGGTACGAACAAAACACCTTTTGAGCTAGTATATGGGAAAATATGTAACATTCCCACAAATTTATCGTATGTTGAAACAACAGAACCAAGCTATGAGACGCAAGACTATCTAGGTCTACTCAAGCTAAAACTACAAATAGCGCATAAGGAAGCCAGAAAAAATCTAACAGGGTTAAAACTGAAAAGAGTTACAAATTATAACGACAACGCAGTAGAAGAAAAATATGAAGAAGGGCAACAAATCCTTATTAGGAATGAAACAGCAGGGAAATTAGACAAAACCTATAACGGACCATATAAAATAGTAAAGGACGCAGGTCCCAATGTAATTGTTCAAATTGGGAAAAACGTGGACACTATTCATAAATCAAGAGTAAGAAAATATTTCAACTAAAGAAAACGAAGTGAAGAAGGAGAAGAAGATTACTTTATATACTAACCAATAGAATAGAGCGTGTGGTAGATGACCGATGTTCCAATTATAAACAAAAACACCATTTATAAGAATTTCATCATTATAACTATAATACAAGATATATATAATCGTTTCGAAGATATCTTTATAATAACTAAATATTGTATAACAAACGATAAGCATTATAGCAATAGCATTAAGTCAGATATACAACAAAACATACCCTAGTATAAACTTTGCAAATTTCAGAACATATACTACTATACAAAAATTTTTAACTATAGCAAAAATTTTTATAAAGAAAAATAGGGCGTGTGGTAGATGCCCCTAGCCACGTCCGTGTGGCGTACAGCGGTCGGTCGCGATGGTTTGCTATCTATTGTTAACGAAAGCATAAATGAACTGTGCCACGATCGGATGACCGTCAATCTGCTGACACGGCGTTATGCTGCGGGCCATCGCCACACGCGTAGCAGTAGAAAATGCTTTCAATAAAAGTTAGTCTCAATCCAACCACCGTGTAAGTTACTACAGTTATCACACGCGCATACCGCTTGTCAAGCGCAAAGCGGCGACGCGTGAGGGCGGCTGGATGCTGGTACACTCAAGTACTTTTTTTACACGGTTTGGTTTTTTGAGTATTAAAAACGGGGTAACTTAGAGACCATTCATTTATTTCTCAATACCTTTGGAAGTAGCTCGACATTCCTCACGTAGATTGTAAATAGTTCCTTAACTGCACCGTTTCCGAGTAATTGAAAAAAAACAAACCGTGTAAAAAAAGACTTGAGTGTAGTAAAGAGGCAACGAACTGACCGCACCTTTACCAGCAAACAGACGGAAGAGGTCCCGAATGGTGCATACCGCTCAACCAAGAACCTATGGAGGCTGCGGCTGCAAAGCCAAAGCCGAAGCGGACCCGTAGGGGCGATGCCTTCGTAGTGAAGCTGACAGGTTAACTGACGTATGCCGATCTACTTCGCAAAGTGAAGGCAGATTTCAAATTGCAGGAGCTTGGGGTCAACGTGGTAAAGACCCGCCGCACGTAGGCCGGAGGAATGCACTCCGAGCTCAAAAATCACCCGACGGTTCGGAGCTCAAGCACCCGGTCGAACAGTCTCTGGGTGAAGCGGGCCAGGTCATTACCATGTTGCATCGTACTCTTGTCGAGTGCAAAAACCTCGACGTGATTACAACGGCAGATAAAAGATGCTCTGAGGGGCCAGCTCAAGGTTGAGGTGGCTCCCTCAGACATCGAGTTGCGAAAGGCATACTGTAATGGTTGTCTAGTTTTCGATATTAGATTATTAGATTATTAAAGTTCGATATCGCTTGCATAGAACTTTTCATAAAATTAGAATTAACTGCGTTAAGAATAAGGATAAAGCGCCCGATGGATATACAATCAGTTGTATCCATCTAATGCTTCAAATCTGGGAGGATATCGCTAGAAGTGAGATTGAAATAGTCTCGTTTGCTAGACGGTACTGGGTTCGGTTAAAATGCGATATTCGAATCGGGGATAAGAACGGGAAAGCTAGATGCAAGAAAGGATCGGGCAAGCGAGCCGAGTTCGTCAAATGACCATTGGAGATAACTTCGGTTGAAATTTGCTGGAATTACGGTTTCCGCTTCGTTCGGCCGTAATGTTCAATGTCGTTGACCTGCCTTCAAGTTTGCTCCGATCTGATGGCATTTCAAGTCACACGTCCATTTGACCCAGATCCGTCGATTAAGATCGCGTCGTTAAAAGGTGTGACTGAGTAATATACCCGTGCCGGTTCTAAGTTCTTTTTTCATTTCAGTGCCTAAGTAGTTAAACAGCTAAAAGTGATTTACCGTCCGCTGATTGTTAAGCATTAGAAAGTAGATAGCCAGGTAAACCAAAATGTGTGCGAGTGCGTGCTTCTTTTTTCCTAAAACTAGTTTAATTGAAATAGGGGCAGGAATCACGTGGCCAACAGCGACAAAAACAGCCATTTTGTGGGTCAAACTACCTGGCCGACCGCCAACGTGGCCAGCAGGAGTTGCGCCGTCAACATCGCGACTCGTAAACGCGGTAAAACCAAGAGTTCACCGTTTAGGGAAGTTTGCGAACAGAAATTCTACAAAGTTAAATTCATCGGACCGTAGTGTGGAAAGTCGGTGGATATTCCACCCTGATGGGTGAATAGACGCTGCTTCCGTAGCCACGTAGTTACCTTCGCTGACCATCGCCACAGTCACTAGCGTCGCCAACCGTCACTCTCACTGCCCCACGGCCTTTGCCGTCGTTGCCCGTAGCGGCCGTTGCCGCGCCTAGCCATACTAGGATCGCAGAACGATAAAGGAGGCATCGCTGTAAGTCCCCGCAGTAGCCAACTGTAAGTACAGTTTTCTTATCCATGTGCACATGTGATAGCCAGCTGTCAATGAAGCCGTAGATGTCGGTTGAGTGAATACAATAGAAGCTATTCCGGTACCGAAGAAAATGAGAACACGCACAAAGTAGGGTATGTTAGGCAATTAAGATGAATGCAAACCTGTAGAGAGCGGGAATAAAAATCAGAGGGGTTGTGTACAAGACACGACCGCATATATAGGTGACGCAGGACTACGTAAGTCTCTTTGTAGTGATAGTGGCATGTATTCAGGCTTGTAATCATTCGATTCTTCATGTATACATGCTATATGCAACATATATACATCCTACATGTATGTAACATTTATCAAAGTAGTAACATTGCATACGTTCAATTCTCAAAAGATCGTGCATTTGAAAACAATTTAACAAAATCAAGAACACAAATTATACGCTTTCCTGCTACCTTACTGAAATTAAAGATTGTTTTTATTATCCATGGTTTCCCACGTTGAAGGCATTTTACCAATTCAATCCTATTTTATCAACAGCACATCTTTTCACTACACTTCTAATGAAACGGCAAGCATGCGTATTCATACAGAGTCGTATTACAACCGAATACTGCAGCTGTAGCACATTTTTCCAACACAGATATCAAGTTCGCCGAGGTTTAATCGTCTCGCAGTAAAGAATTTGCGATCTGTTGGGACAACGAACTTGTGTCATCTTTTCTGACACACTTCCCTAACACAGACATCAAATTGGACAAGGTTTAATCGCGTTCGTATGAAATCTGTTGGCACGAGGGGGCTTTGTCACTCTCTCTGGCGTAC
Source organism: Sabethes cyaneus (assembly GCF_943734655.1). Lineage (NCBI taxonomy): Eukaryota > Metazoa > Arthropoda > Insecta > Diptera > Culicidae > Sabethes > Sabethes cyaneus. The sequence continues at coordinate 135,338,685 of NC_071355.1, forward strand.
TTTCCAAGCAAGGACATCAAAATGGTCTAGGTTGACCCGCGGTGATAAAAAATCTTGTTGAAATGAGGAAGCTTTGCCACTTGGTTTGGATTACTTCCCAAGCGCAGATATCAAATTGGTGTAGGTTTAGATCATCGTAAAGAATCTTCCAACCAATCACGAAGCGAGAATTCTGGTAAAACATAGGTTCATTATTTTCAATTTTTCAATAGTTCAACATCAAGAATCCATACTTTTCTTCATTTGGGTCAATTCTTAGAAGATTTTCCGATCGATTGGTGTAAGAATATTGAAAATCGATTGGAAAACCGCTGAGCTATTAGCGCTCAAAACCTTTCATTTTTCGTGACGCTCGCATTTTTCGATTTTTTGGAATGACACCCTATCTCAAAACTTGCTGTAAGACGTAGTCCTACGTCAAAAACAATAGAAATTTTATTATTCTAGTATCACTCGACTTCAGTTTTTCCCATTGGCTAAAGAGGGGCTAAGCCTCTCCCAGGAGAGAATTACCCCACCTAGAAAAATTAGTCCAAAATTTAAAACTTAAGAAAGTATTAAGCTAACCACTTCAAATGAAAACTTAAGTGTAATTTTTATTTGCATCGCTTTAATAAGATTTCATTACGCATTTAACCGTTATGTGTGCGACAAAAAAAAACACCTTTAGCAGGGCGACAAGGGTACCCGGGTACCCACAATTGATATTGTTATAACATCAACAATTTTAAACCGATTTTGATGAAATAGGTGTCATTTGATTCGTTAATTTATCTAGTTTTGAATCATTCGGCCGTTTGGCCATTAAAAGACATACAGGGCCCGAAAATCCGGAATTCCGATAGAGTGTCCGCTGTGGGATAGAAAACTGATTGTATTGCAGGAAAATCAGTCATGCGAATTTAAAAACTCTAAAAATTCATACAATGAACTATTTCATGTAATGAGATGAATCAGGTTGGCCATTCCGGAGTAGGTTCCTGTGGGGTCATGGGTGGCCAGTCTAGGATTGGAAGTAAAACCTAGCAATATGGGTATCAAAGTTCTTGGAATTAGTTCGGTAGGTGATATTTTTTACATTTCGAAGTATTTTGATTGGTTATTTCGAAAATGGTTTCTACGGGGTCACAGATGATACCGCAGGATTCAAGATAATGCTTAGCATTATCAGATCAGTTCAAAACGTAGAACCATCCGTTATACATTTGGAATCAATTCCGAAATTATTAATAAGTACTAAACTGGCCATATCAGTTCAAAACATCTAAGAGATCCGCTAAACCAATTCTAGTATTGGGTTATGTACCCAACTGGCCATCTATAACCCTACAGCGGAGGCACCGGTGCTTTTTAATGTCGAGGTGGACTTCTTGGGCAGCGCTTCCGTTTTCGGAGAGATTCTCTTTTTGGGATGCGCTTAGGGCTAGACAGTATCGATACTCGAAGGCCGATATTTCGATATATTTAATCCATACTTACGATATTACGCTAAATCGATACTTTCATTCCGACATTGTTTTGATAAAGCAGGATACGCAACTGAAAAGATATGGAAATAGGCCAAAAATGCTCAAGAAAGCATTTTTCAAATTTTTTTCTCATGCTGTTTTATTTTTAGGTGTGTACCAAGCTTAATTTTTAAATGTACTTTATTGGAATTTACTCTTATGCAAAGCCTTGAATAATTTCATTTACATGTTTAACGCTTATTGAACAGTTAGTACATACGATACAAGATTTCCAGCAATTCAGAATTGACTAAAGAGCACACAGAGTAGTAATGGGCGTTGATGGTAGTTACAAAGACTTTCCAGCTTTTTACGCGCCATAATAGCGGCAACATAGGGTAACCAACCTATTTTGGACCCCTTCAGCAGCTGTACATAATTTGGACACTTCCATTTGATTTTGCTGTAAGTGTCCAAATTATGTACAGCTGTTGAGGGGGTCCAAAATACGTTGGTTACCCTAATACGTGTTCATAAAACTTGTACATCATTGTTGATACCTCTGTTTACGTCAATTTGGCCAAGTATCGACGAGCGCAGAATGTGTTGACCACGATTCTGAGGAGGAAAAAGTATCAGAAGGTGGACAGGGATCGTAAAAATGGCCAACTGGAATTAATAGCAACGGCACTCCACTGGATAGTTTCAAGAATTTGGAAAGCGGAAAACCTACTAGAGAAGTAGATGTAGGACGTGGTTTGTCTCATCTAAAAAAATGACGATCAGCTAGACTACTGTAATTACCGCGGCAGTTAGTCAAAGCAACCACCAAGGTGCTCTCCCAGATTTTATTACGTCATGTATCCCCAATAGCAAGAGAATTTGTAGGGCAGTACCACATTTTCGAGGATTTCAGGGCAGCATGCAATACGGTCGAGCGTGAACAGCTATGGCAGATAATTCACGAGTACGGTTTTCTAAACAAACTAACACGGACAAACTGGAGCTACCCTGGAGCGAGTTTTGTGTTACGTGCATGTTGCGGTGGCACTCGAGTCCTGTCGTATCGCGTAGAGGGTTGCGGCAAGGGGATGGACTGTCCTGTATGTTATTCAATATCGAAGGTGTGATCCGGTGAGCGGGTATCAAAACGAGAGGAACGATCTTCAGCGAGAGTAGCCAACTCCTAGACTTCGCAGACAATCTCGACATCATAACACTTTCAGGTGCATTTAAAAAGACATTGCATAGAAAATGGAAAAATTTCACTCATTTAGGTTGAGTGGTACTAAGAGCATTAATATTTACGATCTGCGAGGTAATGTCGACCATGAAAGTGATCTAAGTTTGAAAAGCCGAGCTGTAACTTGTTAGTAATTTTAAATGAAAATCTAAAACTATGTTTAATCGTCATTCTGAACATTTTTCCACGAAAATAAATAAATTGTCATGCTGCTAAAGCATTCAAAGGGGTATAAAAAATAAATAAGATATTTTTCTTTGAAAAATACTACCAGCATAGTTTAAGTGATCGAGTTTGAATCAGAACGGTATTGTAATATGTACAGCCTTTTGGTGATTTGCACCAGTGTTTATTACACCAACTTTGCGTAGTCCTACTGCAGTCGTGGTTAGTACACAACCCCTCTAATTTTTTGTTATTCAAGAGTGGTGCAAAACTGTAGCCGAAGAGAAGTGCATTACTATGAAACGTTTGATAAATTACTTGAGAACAATTAAAACACCGGCAACAATAAATTTAAGTGGCTGCTTTATTTACGCCGTCGTCAAAGAAAAGTAAAATATTTTAACGTTAGTTAGGGTGTAACTAGATAACGAAAGAGTGGAGTACAATGAGAAATCAGAGAAATTACTTTTCGAGAGAAAACCATATAACCCAGTAAACCATTTTGTTTGTATATCTCGATTGCAACTGAGATATACGAAATCATATCTGAACGAAAAAGTTATATTTCACGCCATATAAGAACATATATGTACCAAAGTGGAGGCGATATACGTGCGAAAATTTTGACAACTATTTGTAATTCTATTTTACGTAGTTTTTATAACACGCAACTAAATACTTCTGAATATATGATTAAGATATAATCAAATATTGCAATTGTCTATACTGCTTTATAATTCACAGTCATGGATTGTATATGAAGATACGCACGACTGCAAAACAACTTATTGTTCACTTCGGTTTGACATACTCTAATCATTATGCAATTCCAATGTGAAATTCACATGAAAACGATTTAATGTGAACTTTCTATTACGATTTTGTGTTATCTGGGAATTCACCTCAGAGGTCCAAATCACCCCTACGTCCCCTATGTGAAGAGAAGTTGAATTTTCAATGATGGACAGTGTCACCAGGCATGTGAAGCAAACTCGCCGCCATACAAAAATAGTCCTACATGATGCATAACCGGAACGCAAAAAATTGGCGCGAATATTAAACTACCATTTCCAGATGGCACGCACCAATGCCTTTACAACCTAACAGACATCTAGCACCTAAGGTTAAAATTATAGGTCAAATCAAATAAGCATTCTGCACAAACATGCATGAGTGTACCAACGGTTCACTGGCTATACGAATGGCAGAGCATGCGCCATGTCATGGGTTTGAATCTCTCTACGTGCGGTAACTTTTTTTTTCTTCTGTTTGTTACACTAACTATTTTTCTCTTCTGTTCTGTTTGTACTTGTTACACTTTTAATTATTTTGCTTTTCTGAATGTTCCCAGAACCCGGTTGTTCAAGGAAATCGATGGTTTCCCCTAATACCGTCGATATAGGCATGACCTATGTCACTTGCTCGAATACTGCTCCTGTTCGAGATATTCATCTTATGTGAAATCTTTCTGGAAGTTAGCCCACTAGTGAATGAACATTCGCTGGTACTCACAATTTTCCCCCACCCCGGCCGTTTTGTGGAAATCGCAGTTTTCTCTCCCAGGGCCTTGTATGCATACATGACTTGCGTCACTCTATCGACCATAGCTCCATTTTAAGGAAATTAACATCTATGAAATTTTCATGGATGGTGGTCCACTAGTAGATGAACATTCGCTGGTACTCACAATTTTCCCCCACCCCGGCCGTTTTGAGGAAATCGCAGTTTTCCCTCCCAGGGCCTTGTATGTATGACCTGCGACACGCTATCGACCATAGCTCCATTTTAAGGAAATTAACATCTATGAAATTTTCATGGATGGTGGTCCACTAGTAGATGAACATTCGCTGGTACTCACAATTTTCCCCCACCCCGGCCGTTTTGAGGAAATCGCAGTTTTCCCTCCCAGGGCCTTGTATGTATGACCTGCGACACGCTATCGACCATAGCTCCATTTTAAGGAAATTAACATCTATGAAATTTTCATGGATGGTGGTCCACTAGTAGATGAACATTCGCTGGTACTCACAATTTTCCCCCACCCCGGCCGTTTTGAGGAAATCGCAGTTTTCCCTCCCAGGGCCTTGTATGTATGACCTGCGACACGCTATCGACCATAGCTCCATTTTAAGGAAATTAACATCTATGAAATTTTCATGGATGGTGGTCCACCAGTAGAGGAACATTCCCTGGTACTCACAATTTTTCCCCACCCCGGCCGTTTTGTGGAAATCGCAGTTTTTCCTCCCAGGGCCTTTTATGCATACATGACTTGCGTCACTCTATCGACCATAGCTCCATTTTAAGGAAATTAACATCTATGAAATTTTCATGGATGGTGGTCCACTAGTAGATGAACATTCGCTGGTACTCACAATTTTCCCCCACCCCGGCCGTTTTGAGGAAATCGCAGTTTTCCCTCCCAAGGCCTTGTATGTATGACCTGCGACACGCTATCGACCATAGCTCCATTTTAAGGAAATTAACATCTGTGAAAATTTCACGGATGTTGGGCCACCAGTAGAGGAACATTCGCTGGTACTCATAATTTTCCCCCACCCCGGCCGTTTTGTGGAAATCGCAGTTTTTCCTCCCAGGGCCTTGTATGCATACATGACTTGCGTCACTCTATCGACCATAGCTCCATTTTAAGGAAATTAACATCTGTGAAAATTTCATGGATGTTGGTCCACCAGTAGAGGAACATTCGCTGGTACTCACAATTTTCTCCCACCCCGGCCGTTTTGTGGAAATCGCAGTTTTCCCTCCCATGGCCTTGTATGCATGACTTGCGTCACTCTATCGACCATAGCTCCATTTTAAGGAAATTAACATCTATGAAATTTTCATGGATGGTGGTCCACTAGTAGATGAACATTCGCTGGTACTCACAATTTTCCCCCACCCCGGCCGTTTTGAGGAAATCGCAGTTTTTCCTCCCAGGGCCTTGTATGCATACATGACTTGCGACACGCTATCGACCATAGCTCCTTTTTAAGGAAATTAACATCTGTGAAAATTTCATGGATGTTGGTCCACCAGTAGAGGAACATTCGCTGGTACTCACAATTTTCCCCCACCCCGGCCGTTTTGTGGAAATCGCAGTTTTTCCTCCCAGGGCCTTGTATGCATACATGACTTGCGTCACTCTATCGACCATAGCTCCATTTTAAGGAAATTAACATCTGTGAAAATTTCATGGATGTTGGGCCACCAGTAGAGGAACATTCGCTGGTACTCACAATTTTCCCCCACCCCGGCCGTTTTGAGGAAATCGCAGTTTTCCCTCCCAGGGCCTTGTATGTATGACCTGCGACACGCTATCGACCATAGCTCCATTTTAAGGAAATTAACATCTGTGAAAATTTCATGGATGTTGGGCCACCAGTAGAGGAACATTCGCTGGTACTCACAATTTTCCCCCACCCCGGCCGTTTTGTGGAAATCGCAGTTTTTCCTCCCAGGGCCTTGTATGTATGACCTGCGTCACTCTATCGACCATAGCTCCATTTTAAGGAAATTAACATCTGTGAAAATTTCATGGATGTTGGTCCACCAGTAGAGGAACATTCGCTGGTACTCACAATTTTCCCCCACCCCGGCCGTTTTGTGGAAATCGCAGTTTTTCCTCCCAGGGCCTTGTATGCATACATGACTTGCGTCACTCTATCGACCATAGCTTCATTTTAAGGAAATTAACATCTATGAAATTTTCATGGATGGTGGTCCACCAGTAGAAGAACATTCGCTGGTACTCACAATTTTCCCCCACCCCGGCCGTTTTGTGGAAATCGCAGTTTTTCCTCCCAGGGCCTTGTATGCATACATGACTTGCGTCACTCTATCGACCATAGCTCCATTTTAAGGAAATTAACATCTGTGAAAATTTCATGGATGTTGGGCCACCAGTAGAGGAACATTCGCTGGTACTCACAATTTTCCCCCACCCCGGCCGTTTTGAGGAAATCGCAGTTTTCCCTCCCAGGGCCTTGTATGTATGACCTGCGACACGCTATCGACCATAGCTCCATTTTAAGGAAATTAACATCTGTGAAAATTTCATGGATGTTGGGCCACCAGTAGAGGAACATTCGCTGGTACTCACAATTTTCCCCCACCCCGGCCGTTTTGTGGAAATCGCAGTTTTTCCTCCCAGGGCCTTGTATGCATACATGACTTGCGTCACTCTATCGACCATAGCTCCATTTTAAGGAAATTAACATCTGTGAAAATTTCATGGATGTTGGGCCACCAGTAGAGGAACATTCGCTGGTACTCACAATTTTCCCCCACCCCGGCCGTTTTGTGGAAATCGCAGTTTTTCCTCCCAGGGCCTTGTATGTATGACCTGCGACACGCTATCGACCATAGCTCCATTTTAAGGAAATTAACATCTGTGAAAATTTCATGGATGTTGGGCCACCAGTAGAGGAACATTCGCTGGTACTCACAATTTTCCCCCACCCCGGCCGTTTTGTGGAAATCGCAGTTTTTCCTCCCAGGGCCTTGTATGCATACATGACTTGCGTCACTCTATCGACCATAGCTCCATTTTAAGGAAATTAACATCTGTGAAAATTTCATGGATGTTGGGCCACCAGTAGAGGAACATTCGCTGGTACTCACAATTTTCCCCCACCCCGGCCGTTTTGTGGAAATCGCAGTTTTTCCTCCCAGGGCCTTGTATGTATGACCTGCGACACGCTATCGACCATAGCTCCATTTTAAGGAAATTAACATCTGTGAAAATTTCATGGATGTTGGGCCACCAGTAGAGGAACATTCGCTGGTACTCACAATTTTCCCCCACCCCGGCCGTTTTGTGGAAATCGCAGTTTTTCCTCCCAGGACCTTGTATGCATACATGACTTGCGTCACTCTATCGACCATAGCTCCATTTTAAGGAAATTAACATCTATGAAATTTTCATGGATGGTGGTCCACTAGTAGATGAACATTCGCTGGTACTCACAATTTTCCCCCACCCCGGCCGTTTTGAGGAAATCGCAGTTTTCCCTCCCAGGGCCTTGTATGTATGACCTGCGACACGCTATCGACCATAGCTCCATTTTAAGGAAATTAACATCTGTGAAAATTTCATGGATGTTGGGCCACCAGTAGAGGAACATTCGCTGGTACTCACAATTTTCCCCCACCCCGGCCGTTTTGTGGAAATCGCAGTTTTTCCTCCCAGGGCCTTGTATGCATACATGACTTGCGTCACTCTATCGACCATAGCTCCATTTTAAGGAAATTAACATCTGTGAAAATTTCATGGATGTTGGGCCACCAGTAGAGGAACATTCGCTGGTACTCACAATTTTCCCCCACCCCGGCCGTTTTGTGGAAATCGCAGTTTTTCCTCCCAGGGCCTTGTATGCATGCATGACTTGCGTCACTCTATCGACCATAGCTCCATTTTAAGGAAATTAACATCTATGAAATTTTCATGGATGGTGGTCCACTAGTAGATGAACATTCGCTGGTACTCACAATTTTCCCCCACCCCTGTTTTGAGGAAATCGCAGTTTTCCCTCCCAGGGCCTTGTATATATGACCTGCGACACGCTATCGACCATAGTTCCACTTTAAGGAAATTAACATCTGTGAAAATTTCATGGATGTTGGGCCACCAGTAGAGGAACATTCGCTGGTACTCACAATTTTCCCCCACCCCGGCCGTTTTGTGGAAATCGCAGTTTTCCCTCCCAGGGCCTTGTATGTATGACCTGCGACACGCTATCGACCATAGCTCTATTTTAAGGAAATTAACATCTGTGAAAATTTCATGGATGTTGGTCCACCAGTAGAGGAACATTCGCTGGTACTCACAATTTTCCCCCACCCCGGCCGTTTTGTGGAAATCGCAGTTTTTCCTCCCAGGGCCTTGTATGCATACATGACTTGCGTCACTCTATCGACCATAGCTCCATTTTAAGGAAATTAACATCTATGAAATTTTCATGGATGGTGGTCCACTAGTAGATGAACATTCGCTGGTACTCACAATTTTCCCCCACCCCGGCCGTTTTGAGGAAATCGCAGTTTTCCCTCCCAGGGCCTTGTATGTATGACCTGCGACATGCTATCGACCATAGCTCCATTTTAAGGAAATTAACATCTGTGAAAATTTCATGGATGTTGGGCCACCAGTAGAGGAACATTCGCTGGTACTCACAATTTTCCCCCACCCCGGCCGTTTTGTGGAAATCGCAGTTTTTCCTCCCAGGGCCTTGTATGTATGACCTGCGACACGCTATCGACCATAGCTCCATTTTAAGCAAATTAACATCTGTGAAAATTTCACGGATGTTGGGCCACCAGTAGAGGAACATTCGCTGGTACTCATAATTTTCCCCCACCCCGGCCGTTTTGTGGAAATCGTAGTTTTTCCTCCCAGGGCCTTGTATGCATACATGACTTGCGTCACTCTATCGACCATAGCTCCATTTTAAGGAAATTAACATCTGTGAAAATTTCATAGATGTTGGGCCACCAGTAGAGGAACATTCGCTGGTACTCACAATTTTCCCCCACTCCGGCCGTTTTGTGGAAATCGCAGTTTTTCCTCCCAGGGCCTTGTATGTATGACCTGCGACACGCTATCGACCATAGCTCCATTTTAAGGAAATTAACATCTGTGAAAATTTCACGGATGTTGGGCCACCAGTAGAGGAACATTCGCTGGTACTCATAATTTTCCCCCACCCCGGCCGTTTTGTGGAAATCGCAGTTTTTCCTCCCAGGGCCTTGTATGCATACATGACTTGCGTCACTCTATCGACCATAGCTCCATTTTAAGGAAATTAACATCTGTGAAAATTTCATGGATGTTGGGCCACCAGTAGAGGAACATTCGCTGGTACTCACAATTTTCCCCCACCCCGGCCGTTTTGAGGAAATCGCAGTTTTCCCTCCCAGGGCCTTGTATGTATGACCTGCGACACGCTATCGACCATAGCTCCATTTTAAGGAAATTAACATCTGTGAAAATTTCATGGATGGTGGTCCACCAGTAGAGGAACATTCGCTGGTACTCACAATTTTTCCCCACCCCGGCCGTTTTGTGGAAATCGCAGTTTTCCCTCCCAGGGCCTTGTATGTATGACTTGCGTCACTCTATCGACCATAGCTCCATTTTAAGGAAATTAACATCTATGAAATTTTCATGGATGGTGGTCCACTAGTAGATGAACATTCGCTGGTACTCACAATTTTCCCCCACCCCGGCCGTTTTGAGGAAATCGCAGTTTTCCCTCCCAGGGCCTTGTATGTATGACCTGCGACACGCTATCGACCATAGCTCCATTTTAAGGAAATTAACATCTGTGAAAATTTCATGGATGTTGGGCCACCAGTAGAGGAACATTCGCTGGTACTCATAATTTTCCCCCACCCCGGCCGTTTTGTGGAAATCGCAGTTTTTCCTCCCAGGGCCTTGTATGCATACATGACTTGCGTCACTCTATCGACCATAGCTCCATTTTAAGGAAATTAACATCTGTGAAAATTTCATGGATGTTGGTCCACCAGTAGAGGAACATTCGCTGGTACTCACAATTTTCCCCCACCCCGGCCGTTTTGTGGAAATCGCAGTTTTCCCTCCCAGGGCCTTGTATGTATGACCTGCGACACGCTATCGACCATAGCTCCATTTTAAGGAAATTAACATCTGTGAAAATTTCATGGATGGTGGTCCACCAGTAGAGGAACATTCGCTGGTACTCACAATTTTTCCCCACCCCGGCCGTTTTGTGGAAATCGCAGTTTGTCCTCCCAGGGCCTTGTATGCATACATGACTTGCGTCACTCTATCGACCATAGCTCCATTTTAAGGAAATTAACATCTATGATTTTCATGGATGGTGGTCCACTAGTAGATGAACATTCGGTGGTACTCACAATTTTCCCCCACCCCGGCCGTTTTGTGGAAATCGCAGTTTTCCCTCCCAGGGCCTTGTATGTATGACCTGCGACACGCTATCGACCATAGCTCCATTTTAAGGAAATTAACATCTGTGAAAATTTCATGGATGTTGGTCCACCAGTAGAGGAACATTCGCTGGTACTCACAATTTTCCCCCACCCCGGCCGTTTTGTGGAAATCGCAGTTTTCCCTCCCAGGGCCTTGTATGTATGACCTGCGTCACTCTATCGACCATAGCTCCATTTTAAGGAAATTAACATATGTGAAAATTTCATGGATGTTGGTCCACCAGTAGAGGAACATTCGTTGGTACTCACAATTTTGCCCCACCCCGGCCGTTTTGTGGAAATCGCAGTTTTTCCTCCCAGGGCCTTGTATGCATACATGACTTGCGTCACTCTATCGACCATAGCTCCATTTTAAGGAAATTAACATCTATGATTTTCATGGATGGTGGTCCACTAGTAGATGAACATTCGATGGTACTCACAATTTTCCCCCACCCCGGCCGTTTTGAGGAAATCGCAGTTTTCCCTCCCAGGGCCTTGTATGTATGACCTGCGACACGCTATCGACCATAGCTCCATTTTAAGGAAATTAACATCTGTGAAAATTTCATGGATGTTGGGCCACCAGTAGAGGAACATTCGCTGGTACTCACAATTTTCCCCCACCCCGGCCGTTTTGAGGAAATCGCAGTTTTCCCTCCCAGGGCCTTGTATGTATGACCTGCGACACGCTATCGACCATAGCTCCATTTTAAGGAAATTAACATCTGTGAAAATTTCATGGATGTTGGGCCACCAGTAGAGGAACATTCGCTGGTACTCACAATTTTCCCCCACCCCGGCCGTTTTGAGGAAATCGCAGTTTTCCCTCCCAGGGCCTTGTATGTATGACCTGCGACACGCTATCGACCATAGCTCCATTTTAAGGAAATTAACATCTGTGAAAATTTCATGGATGTTGGGCCACCAGTAGAGGAACATTCGCTGGTACTCACAATTTTCCCCCACCCCGGCCGTTTTGAGGAAATCGCAGTTTTCCCTCCCAGGGCCTTGTATGTATGACCTGCGACACGCTATCGACCATAGCTCCATTTTAAGGAAATTAACATCTGTGAAAATTTCATGGATGTTGGGCCACCAGTAGAGGAACATTCGCTGGTACTCACAATTTTCCCCCACCCCGGCCGTTTTGTGGAAATCGCAGTTTTTCCTCCCAGGGCCTTGTATGTATGACCTGCGTCACTCTATCGACCATAGCTCCATTTTAAGGAAATTAACATCTGTGAAAATTTCATGGATGTTGGTCCACCAGTAGAGGAACATTCGCTGGTACTCACAATTTTCCCCCACCCCGGCCGTTTTGTGAAAATCGCAGTTTGTCCTCCCAGGGCCTTGTATGCATACATGACTTGCGTCACTCTATCGACCATAGCTTCATTTTAAGGAAATTAACATCTATGAAATTTTCATGGATGGTGGTCCACCAGTAGAGGAACATTCGCTGGTACTCACAATTTTCCCCCACCCCGGCCGTTTTGTGGAAATCGCAGTTTTTCCTCCCAGGGCCTTGTATGCATACATGACTTGCGACACGCTATCGACCATAGCTCCATTTTAAGGAAATTAACATCTGTGAAAATTTCATGGATGTTGGTCCACCAGTAGAGGAACATTCGCTGGTACTCACAATTTTCCCCCACCCCGGCCGTTTTGTGGAAATCGCAGTTTTTCCTCCCAGGGCCTTGTATGCATACATGACTTGCGTCACTCTATCGACCATAGCTCCATTTTAAGGAAATTAACATCTGTGAAAATTTCATGGATGTTGGGCCACCAGTAGAGGAACATTCGCTGGTACTCACAATTTTCCCCCACCCCGGCCGTTTTGAGGAAATCGCAGTTTTCCCTCCCAGGGCCTTGTATGTATGACCTGCGACACGCTATCGACCATAGCTCCATTTTAAGGAAATTAACATCTGTGAAAATTTCATGGATGGTGGTCCACCAGTAGAGGAACATTCGCTGGTACTCACAATTTTTCCCCACCCCGGCCGTTTTGTGGAAATCGCAGTTTGTCCTCCCAGGGCCTTGTATGCATACATGACTTGCGTCACTCTATCGACCATAGCTTCATTTTAAGGAAATTAACATCTATGAAATTTTCATGGATGGTGGTCCACCAGTAGAGGAACATTCGCTGGTACTCACAATTTTCCCCCACCCCGGCCGTTTTGTGGAAATCGCAGTTTTTCCTCCCAGGGCCTTGTATGCATACATGACTTGCGACACGCTATCGACCATAGCTCCATTTTAAGGAAATTAACATCTGTGAAAATTTCATGGATGTTGGTCCACCAGTAGAGGAACATTCGCTGGTACTCACAATTTTCCCCCACCCCGGCCGTTTTGAGGAAATCGCAGTTTTCCCTCCCAGGGCCTTGTATGTATGACCTGCGACACGCTATCGACCATAGCTCCATTTTAAGGAAATTAACATCTGTGAAAATTTCATGGATGGTGGTCCACCAGTAGAGGAACATTCGCTGGTACTCACAATTTTTCCCCACCCCGGCCGTTTTGAGGAAATCGCAGTTTTCCCTCCCAGGGCCTTGTATGTATGACCTGCGACACGCTATCGACCATAGCTCCATTTTAAGGAAATTAACATCTATGAAATTTTCATGGATGGTGGTCCACTAGTAGATGAACATTCGCTGGTACTCACAATTTTCCCCCACCCCGGCCGTTTTGAGGAAATCGCAGTTTTCCCTCCCAGGGCCTTGTATGTATGACCTGCGACACGCTATCGACCATAGCTCCATTTTAAGGAAATTAACATCTGTGAAAATTTCATGGATGTTGGGCCACCAGTAGAGGAACATTCGCTGGTACTCACAATTTTCCCCCACCCCGGCCGTTTTGAGGAAATCGCAGTTTTCCCTCCCAGGGCCTTGTATGTATGACCTGCGACACGCTATCGACCATAGCTCCATTTTAAGGAAATTAACATCTGTGAAAATTTCATGGGTGTTGGGCCACCAGTAGAGGAACATTCGCTGGTACTCACAATTTTCCCCCACCCCGGCCGTTTTGTGGAAATCGCAGTTTTTCCTCCCAGGGCCTTGTATGCATACATGACTTGCGTCACTCTATCGACCATAGCTCCATTTTAAGGAAATTAACATCTATGAAATTTTCATGGATGGTGGTCCACTAGTAGATGAACATTCGCTGGTACTCACAATTTTCCCCTCCCTTGTTTTGAGGAAATCGCAGTTTTCCCTCCCAGGGCCTTGTATGTATGACCTGCGACACGCTATCGACCATAGCTCCATTTTAAGGAAATTAACATCTGTGAAAATTTCATGGATGTTGGGCCACCAGTAGAGGAACATTCGCTGGTACTCACAATTTTCCCCCACCCCGGCCGTTTTGTGGAAATCGCAGTTTTCCCTCCCAGGGCCTTGTATGTATGACCTGCGTCATTCTATCGACCATAGCTCCATTTTAAGGAAATTAACATCTATGAAATTTTCATGGATGGTGGTCCACTAGTAGATGAACATTCGCTGGTACTCACAATTTTCCCCCACCCCGGCCGTTTTGTGGAAATCGCAGTTTTCCCTCCCAGGGCCTTGAATGTATGACCTGCGTCACTCTATCGACCATAGCTCCATTTTAAGGAAATTAACATCTATGAAATTTTCATGGATGGTGGTCCACTAGTAGATGAACATTCGCTGGTACTCACAATTTTCCCCCACCCCGGCCGTTTTGTGGAAATCGCAGTTTTTCCTCCCAGGGCCTTGTATGCATACATGACTTGCGACACGCTATCGACCATAGCTCCATTTTAAGGAAATTAACATCTGTGAAAATTTCATGGATGTTGGTCCACCAGTAGAGGAACATTCGCTGGTACTCACAATTTTCCCCCACCCCGGCCGTTTTGTGGAAATCGCAGTTTTTCCTCCCAGGGCCTTGTATGCATACATGACTTGCGTCACTCTATCGACCATAGCTCCATTTTAAGGAAATTAACATCTGTGAAAATTTCATGGATGTTGGGCCACCAGTAGAGGAACATTCCGCTGGTACTCACAATTTTCCCCCACCCCGGCCGTTTTGAGGAAATCGCAGTTTTCCCTCCCAGGGCCTTGTATGTATGACCTGCGACACGCTATCGACCATAGCTCCATTTTAAGGAAATTAACATCTGTGAAAATTTCATGGATGGTGGTCCACCAGTAGAGGAACATTCGCTGGTACTCACAATTTTTCCCCACCCCGGCCGTTTTGTGGAAATCGCAGTTTGTCCTCCCAGGGCCTTGTATGCATACATGACTTGCGTCACTCTATCGACCATAGCTCCATTTTAAGGAAATTAACATCTATGATTTTCATGGATGGTGGTCCACTAGTAGATGAACATTCGATGGTACTCACAATTTTCCCCCACCCCGGCCGTTTTGTGGAAATCGCAGTTTTCCCTCCCAGGGCCTTGTATGTATGACCTGCGACACGCTATCGACCATAGCTCCATTTTAAGGAAATTAACATCTGTGAAAATTTCATGGATGTTGGGCCACCAGTAGAGGAACATTCGCTGGTACTCACAATTTTCCCCCACCCCGGCCGTTTTGTGGAAATCGCAGTTTTCCCTCCCAGGGCCTTGAATGTATGACCTGCGTCACTCTATCGACCATAGCTCCATTTTAAGGAAATTAACATCTGTGAAAATTTCATGGATGTTGGTCCACCAGTAGAGGAACATTCGCTGGTACTCACAATTTTCCCCCACCCCGGCCGTTTTGAGGAAATCGCAGTTTTCCCTCCCAGGGCCTTGTATGTATGACCTGCGACACGCTATCGACCATAGCTCCATTTTAAGGAAATTAACATCTGTGAAAATTTCATGGATGTTGGGCCACCAGTAGAGGAACATTCGCTGGTACTCACAATTTTCCCCCACCCCGGCCGTTTTGAGGAAATCGCAGTTTTCCCTCCCAGGGCCTTGTATGTATGACCTGCGACACGCTATCGACCATAGCTCCATTTTAAGGAAATTAACATCTGTGAAAATTTCATGGATGTTGGGCCACCAGTAGAGGAACATTCGCTGGTACTCACAATTTTCCCCCACCCCGGCCGTTTTGAGGAAATCGCAGTTTTCCCTCCCAGGGCCTTGTATGTATGACCTGCGACACGCTATCGACCATAGCTCCATTTTAAGGAAATTAACATCTGTGAAAATTTCATGGATGTTGGGCCACCAGTAGAGGAACATTCGCTGGTACTCACAATTTTCCCCCACCCCGGCCGTTTTGAGGAAATCGCAGTTTTCCCTCCCAGGGCCTTGTATGTATGACCTGCGACACGCTATCGACCATAGCTCCATTTTAAGGAAATTAACATCTGTGAAAATTTCATGGATGTTGGTCCACCAGTAGAGGAACATTCGCTGGTACTCACAATTTTCCCCCACCCCGGCCGTTTTGAGGAAATCGCAGTTTTCCCTCCCAGGGCCTTGTATGTATGACCTGCGACACGCTATCGACCATAGCTCCATTTTAAGGAAATTAACATCTGTGAAAATTTCATGGATGTTGGGCCACCAGTAGAGGAACATTCGCTGGTACTCACAATTTTCCCCCACCCCGGCCGTTTTGTGGAAATCGCAGTTTTTCCTCCCAGGGCCTTGTATGTATGACCTGCGTCACTCTATCGACCATAGCTCCATTTTAAGGAAATTAACATCTGTGAAAATTTCATGGATGTTGGTCCACCAGTAGAGGAACATTCGCTGGTACTCACAATTTTCCCCCACTCCGGCCGTTTTGTGGAAATCGCAGTTTGTCCTCCCAGGGCCTTGTATGCATACATGACTTGCGTCACTCTATCGACCATAGCTTCATTTTAAGGAAATTAACATCTATGAAATTTTCATGGATGGTGGTCCACTAGTAGATGAACATTCGCTGGTACTCACAATTTTCCCCCACCCCGGCCGTTTTGAGGAAATCGCAGTTTTCCCTCCCAGGGCCTTGTAAGTATGACCTGCGACACGCTATCGACCATAGCTCCATTTTAAGGAAATTAACATCTGTGAAAATTTCACGGATGTTGGGCCACCAGTAAAGGAACATTCGCTGGTACTCATAATTTTCCCCACCCCGGCCGTTTTGTGGAAATCGCAGTTTTTCCTCCCAGGGCCTTGTATGCATACATGACTTGCGTCACTCTATCGACCATAGCTCCATTTTAAGGAAATTAACATCTATGAAATTTTCATGGATGGTGGTCCACTAGTAGATGAACATTCGCTGGTACTCACAATTTTCCCCCACCCCGGCCGTTTTGAGGAAATCGCAGTTTTCCCTCCCAGGGCCTTGTATGTATGACCTGCGACACGCTATCGACCATAGCTCCATTTTAAGGAAATTAACATCTGTGAAAATTTCATGGATGTTGGGCCACCAGTAGAGGAACATTCGCTGGTACTCACAATTTTCCCCCACCCCGGCCGTTTTGTGGAAATCGCAGTTTTTCCTCCCAGGGCCTTGTATGTATGACCTGCGACACGCTATCGACCATAGCTCCATTTTAAGGAAATTAACATCTGTGAAAATTTCATGGATGTTGGGCCACCAGTAGAGGAACATTCGCTGGTACTCACAATTTTCCCCCACCCCGGCCGTTTTGTGGAAATCGCAGTTTTTCCTCCCAGGGCCTTGTATGTATGACCTGCGACACGCTATCGACCATAGCTCCATTTTAAGGAAATTAACATCTGTGAAAATTTCATGGATGTTGGGCCACCAGTAGAGGAACATTCGCTGGTACTCACAATTTTCCCCCACCCCGGCCGTTTTGTGGAAATCGCAGTTTTTCCTTCCAGGGCCTTGTATGCATACATGACTTGCGTCACTCTATCGACCATAGCTCCATTTTAAGGAAATTAACATCTGTGAAAATTTCATGGATGTTGGGCCACCAGTAGAGGAACATTCGCTGGTACTCACAATTTTCCCCCACCCCGGCCGTTTTGAGGAAATCGCAGTTTTCCCTCCCAGGGCCTTGTATGTATGACCTGCGACACGCTATCGACCATAGCTCCATTTTAAGGAAATTAACATCTGTGAAAATTTCATGGATGTTGGGCCACCAGTAGAGGAACATTCGCTGGTACTCACAATTTTCCCCCACCCCGGCCGTTTTGTGGAAATCGCAGTTTTTCCTCCCAGGGCCTTGTATGTATGACTTGCGTCACTCTATCGACCATAGCTCCATTTTAAGGAAATTAACATCTGTGAAAATTTCATGGATGTTGGTCCACCAGTAGAGGAACATTCGCTGGTGCTCACAATTTTCCCCCACCCCGGCCGTTTTGTGGAAATCGCAGTTTGTCCTCCCAGGGCCTTGTATGCATACATGACTTGCGACACGCTATCGACCATAGCTCCATTTTAAGGAAATTAACATCTGTGAAAATTTCATGGATGTTGGTCCACCAGTAGAGGAACATTCGCTGGTACTCACAATTTTCCCCCACCCCGGCCGTTTTGTGGAAATCGCAGTTTTTCCTCCCAGGGCCTTGTATGCATACATGACTTGCGTCACTCTATCGACCATAGCTCCATTTTAAGGAAATTAACATCTGTGAAAATTTCATGGATGTTGGGCCACCAGTAGAGGAACATTCGCTGGTACTCACAATTTTCCCCCACCCCGGCCGTTTTGAGGAAATCGCAGTTTTCCCTCCCAGGGCCTTGTATGTATGACCTGCGACACGCTATCGACCATAGCTCCATTTTAAGGAAATTAACATCTGTGAAAATTTCATGGATGTTGGGCCACCAGTAGAGGAACATTCGCTGGTACTCACAATTTTCCCCCACCCCGACCGTTTTGTGGAAATCGTAGTTTTTCCTCCCAGGGCCTTGTATGTATGACTTGCGTCACTCTATCGACCATAGCTCCATTTTAAGGAAATTAACATCTGTGAAAATTTCATGGATGTTGGTCCACCAGTAGAGGAACATTCGCTGGTGCTCACAATTTTCCCCCACCCCGGCCGTTTTGTGGAAATCGCAGTTTGTCCTCCCAGGGCCTTGTATGCATACATGACTTGCGACACGCTATCGACCATAGCTCCATTTTAAGGAAATTAACATCTGTGAAAATTTCATGGATGTTGGTCCACCAGTAGAGGAACATTCGCTGGTACTCACAATTTTCCCCCACCCCGGCCGTTTTGTGGAAATCGCAGTTTTTCCTCCCAGGGCCTTGTATGCATACATGACTTGCGTCACTCTATCGACCATAGCTCCATTTTAAGGAAATTAACATCTGTGAAAATTTCATGGATGTTGGACCACCAGTAGAGGAACATTCGCTGGTACTCACAATTTTCCCCCACCCCGGCCGTTTTGTGGAAATCGCAGTTTTTCCTCCCAGGGCCTTGTATGTATGACTTGCGTCACTCTATCGACCATAGCTTCATTTTAAGGAAATTAGCATCTATGAAATTTTCATGGATGGTGGTCCACCAGTAGAGGAACATTCGCTGGTACTCACAATTTTCCCCCACCCCGGCCGTTTTGTGGAAATCGCAGTTTTTCCTCCCAGGGCCTTGTATGCATACATGACTTGCGACACGCTATCGACCATAGCTCCATTTTAAGGAAATTAACATCTGTGAAAATTTCATGGATGTTGGTCCACCAGTAGAGGAACATTCGCTGGTACTCACAATTTTCCCCCACCCCGGCCGTTTTGTGGAAATCGTAGTTTTTCCTCCCAGGGCCTTGTATGCATACATGACTTGCGTCACTCTATCGACCATAGCTCCATTTTAAGGAAATTAACATCTGTGAAAATTTCATGGATGTTGGGCCACCAGTAGAGGAACATTCGCTGGTACTCACAATTTTCCCCCACCCCGGCCGTTTTGAGGAAATCGCAGTTTTCCCTCCCAGGGCCTTGTATGTATGACCTGCGACACGCTATCGACCATAGCTCCATTTTAAGGAAATTAACATCTGTGAAAATTTCATGGATGGTGGTCCACCAGTAGAGGAACATTCGCTGGTACTCACAATTTTTCCCCACCCCGGCCGTTTTGTGGAAATCGCAGTTTTTCCTCCCAGGGCCTTGTATGCATACATGACTTGCGTCACTCTATCGACCATAGCTTCATTTTAAGGAAATTAACATCTATGAAATTTTCATGGATGGTGGTCCACCAGTAGAGGAACATTCGCTGGTACTCACAATTTTCCCCCACCCCGGCCGTTTTGTGGAAATCGCAGTTTTTCCTCCCAGGGCCTTGTATGCATACATGACTTGCGACACGCTATCGACCATAGCTCCATTTTAAGGAAATTAACATCTGTGAAAATTTCATGGATGTTGGTCCACCAGTAGAGGAACATTCGCTGGTACTCACAATTTTCCCCCACCCCGGCCGTTTTGTGGAAATCGCAGTTTTTCCTCCCAGGGCCTTGTATGCATACATGACTTGCGTCACTCTATCGACCATAGCTCCATTTTAAGGAAATTAACATCTATGAAATTTTCATGGATGGTGGTCCACTAGTAGATGAACATTCGCTGGTACTCACAATTTTCCCCCACCCCGGCCGTTTTTAGGAAATCGCAGTTTTCCCTCCCAGGGCCTTGTATGTATGACCTGCGACACGCTATCGACCATAGCTCCATTTTAAGGAAATTAACATCTGTGAAAATTTCATGGATGTTGGTCCACCAGTAGAGGAACATTCGCTGGTACTCACAATTTTCCCCCACCCCGGCCGTTTTGTGGAAATCGCAGTTTTCCCTCCCAGGGCCTTGTATGTATGACTTGCGTCACTCTATCGACCATAGCTCCATTTTAAGGAAATTAACATCTATGAAATTTTCATGGATGGTGGTCCACTAGTAGATGAACATTCGCTGGTACTCACAATTTTCCCCCATCCCGGCCGTTTTGAGGAAATCGCAGTTTTCCCTCCCAGGGCCTTGTATGTATGACCTGCGACACGCTATCGACCATAGCTCCATTTTAAGGAAATTAACATCTGTGAAAATTTCATGGATGTTGGTCCACCAGTAGAGGAACATTCGCTGGTACTCACAATTTTCCCCCACCCCGGCCGTTTTGTGGAAATCGCAGTTTTCCCTCCCAGGGCCTTGTATGTATGACTTGCGTCACTCTATCGACCATAGCTCCATTTTAAGGAAATTAACATCTATGAAATTTTCATGGATGGTGGTCCACTAGTAGATGAACATTCGCTGGTACTCACAATTTTCCCCCACCCCGGCCGTTTTGAGGAAATCGCAATTTTCCCTCCCAGGGCCTTGTATGTATGACCTGCGACACGCTATCGACCATAGCTCCATTTTAAGGAAATTAACATCTGTGAAAATTTCATGGATGTTGGTCCACCAGTAGAGGAACATTCGCTGGTACTCACAATTTTCCCCCACCCCGGCCGTTTTGTGGAAATCGCAGTTTTCCCTCCCAGGGCCTTGTATGTATGACTTGCGTCACTCTATCGACCATAGCTCCATTTTAAGGAAATTAACATCTATGAAATTTTCATGGATGGTGGTCCACTAGTAGATGAACATTCGCTGGTACTCACAATTTTCCCCCACCCCGGCCGTTTTGAGGAAATCGCAGTTTTCCCTCCCAGGGCCTTGTATGTATGACCTGCGACACGCTATCGACCATAGCTCCATTTTAAGGAAATTAACATCTGTGAAAATTTCATGGATGTTGGTCCACCAGTAGAGGAACATTCGCTGGTACTCACAATTTTCCCCCACCCCGGCCGTTTTGTGGAAATCGCAGTTTTCCCTCCCAGGGCCTTGTATGTATGACTTGCGTCACTCTATCGACCATAGCTCCATTTTAAGGAAATTAACATCTATGAAATTTTCATGGATGGTGGTCCACTAGTAGATGAACATTCGCTGGTACTCACAATTTTCCCCACCCCGGCCGTTTTGAGGAAATCGCAGTTTTTCCTCCCAGGGCCTTGTATGCATACATGACTTGCGTCACTCTATCGACCATAGCTCCATTTTAAGGAAATTAACATCTATGAAATTTTCATGGATGGTGGTCCACTAGTAGATGAACATTCGCTGGTACTCACAATTTTCCCCCACCCCGGCCGTTTTGAGGAAATCGCAGTTTTCCCTCCCAGGGCCTTGTATGTATGACCTGCGACACGCTATCGACCATAGCTCCATTTTAAGGAAATTAACATCTGTGAAAATTTCATGGATGTTGGTCCACCAGTAGAGGAACATTCGCTGGTACTCACAATTTTCCCCCACCCCGGCCGTTTTGTGGAAATCGCAGTTTTCCCTCCCAGGGCCTTGTATGTATGACTTGCGTCACTCTATCGACCATAGCTCCATTTTAAGGAAATTAACATCTATGAAATTTTCATGGATGGTGGTCCACTAGTAGATGAACATTCGCTGGTACTCACAATTTTCCCCCACCCCGGCCGTTTTGAGGAAATCGCAGTTTTTCCTCCCAGGGCCTTGTATGCATACATGACTTGCGACACGCTATCGACCATAGCTCCATTTTAAGGAAATTAACATCTGTGAAAATTTCATGGATGTTGGTCCACCAGTAGAGGAACATTCGCTGGTACTCACAATTTTCCCCCACCCCGGCCGTTTTGTGGAAATCGCAGTTTTTCCTCCCAGGGCCTTGTATATATGACCTGCGACACGCTATCGACCATAGCTCCATTTTAAGGAAATTAACATCTGTGAAATTTTCATGGATGGTGGTCCACTAGTAGATGAACATTCGCTGGTACTCACAATTTTCCCCCACCCCGGCCGTTTTGAGGAAATCGCAGTTTTCCCTCCCAGGGCCTTGTATATATGACCTGCGACACGCTATCGACCATAGCTCCATTTTAAGGAAATTAACATCTGTGAAAATTTCATGGATGTTGGTCCACCAGTAGAGGAACATTCGCTGGTACTCACAATTTTCCCCCACCCCGGCCGTTTTGTGGAAATCGCAGTTTTCCCTCCCAGGGCCTTGTATGTATGACTTGCGTCACTCTATCGACCATAGCTCCATTTTAAGGAAATTAACATCTATGAAATTTTCATGGATGGTGGTCCACTAGTAGATGAACATTCGCTGGTACTCACAATTTTCCCCCACCCCGGCCGTTTTGAGGAAATCGCAGTTTTCTCTCCCAGGGTCTTGTATGTATGACCTGCGACACGCTATCGACCATAGCTCCATTTTAAGGGAATTAAGTTTTCCCGATAAATAAGTTTGCTTTTCTGCATGCGAATTTTCCTCATTCTCTTGCATACAAGTTGCTCTCTTGTTTTCACTTGCGCTTTTTGTTTTTAGCTTGCATGCAAGTCTCTTGCGCACTTGCGCATATAACCGCCATCTTGCATGCAAGTCTCTTGCGCATAATTACTTGCGCATTTAACCGGGGTGCCCTGTATCACGCCAGCAGTAACCCTTATGGGGTCGGTCAAGACGCCGTCGTGCAAAACCTTGCACGCGAATGCCTAAAATACAGACCATCCCAGGCCTCTATTGGATTTCATACTCTTGATGGCTGCTACAATTTTATCCAGCGATGGCGCATCCGAGTTGACGCGATTAATCCGACGAACTGTAGGCGTAATGTGCTGCTGGTTTTGATGGTCTCTGGCATTTGAAACTCGGAAGAGTTGTTCAAAATGTTCAGTCCATCGCTTAAGCTGTTCTGTACGGTCAGTCAGTAGCTGACCAGCTCTGTCCTTTAGCGCCATATTTGTATTCATCCTGGCACCACTATGGCGGCGATAAATATCGTATAACAAACGGCTATCACTGTGAATACCCGATGACATGGTCGGTTTCATTCCAGATGCTACAAACAAAGCACGTCTTACCTGTCCAAGAGTCTGCTGGAAAAGAGGAAGATAGACGAGCAATGGTGCCAATGATAATTGCGCACTGTACCAGCTTTACATGACAGCGTTGCCAACACTTTAATTGTTAGGGGGAAGGAATACTCAAATATAGAGTCCTGTATGCACCGCAGATGTTTGTACCTCACAATCACCATTGGCGGCGGCGGTTTCTCCTTGTTCGGCTGGGGAGCTATTCCAGGCTCTCTTGTCCCGCCTACAAGCACGTTTGACAGCCCTCTCCAGCTCGGCGTATCGTTGACGGGCAGCTGTCTTAACCGATCTGGTTCGCGCTCGCTCAATGCCGGCTTTCGCCTCTCTCCGCTTGTCGATCTTTCTCCAAGTTTCATCATAAATCCACTCCCTCCGCCCGCTGCACGCTTTGCCGAGGGTCCATTGCTCTTCGACGATTCCACCAGGTGGCAACTCCGAGGCTCGGGATTCAAATTGTACGATAAAGGCCCTTTTCACCTCAGGATTCTCCAATCAGCGGACGTCGTAGCGGCACCCAACTTTCTCCTCCCGTCGTTTAGGATGTAATTTACTAGGTAGGAATATCTACGTCTCCTGGAAGAGTATACGAAACTGAAAAAATGAACAACTTAGGTTTAAGTGTAGGAAATCAGGCAGTTTATTTTTATTTCACCTGTTTCTAGGTAAAGCTTTCAGTTATCTTTACTTGAATGAAAAGGAAAGAGGGTTAATTATGAATTTCTATTGGAAAGTAGGTAACATAGGTTTTATATCTTTCTCTGTAAGAATCGAAATTTTGTAACCTACCTGTAAGTTTGGTATTTAATCTAGTTTTTGGTTTTAGTCCATCTTTTCGCGTGCGTAATGGCGGCAAGTGGGTAAAACTTTCGGAAAACGTTAGCGAAACCTTTGGCAACTTTATTCACAAGTTGATATTTGCAGCCTTGATTGTTGTTGTAGAACTTGCTGTTGTAGAAGCGTACGTGAGCGGAGTTCCCAAAAGCAAATAAATATTTTCGAAAAGTGTACCCACTAGCCGCCGTTAAGCGCGCGAAAAGGTGGATAAGTCAGTGTGTTCAGTAAGCAGCAAGCAGGGTTTTGTTTTCACTCAAGGTGTTCAGAGTTATAAGTGCCTTTAAGATCATTATCATTTTAAGAAAATAAGAGGTTTTTGCGCTCCCTTGAACTTCTATTAAACTAGAAACAATGGAGAATGATTGGCTGCTTTCAGACTCCAGTGACGAAGATCTTGACATAATGACCCGAATATTGTTTCGGAAGTTGGGAGTGGAAAAATTGTCCGCATGGACTGAACAATACAAAGGGAAAAATAAAAAGCCGACCATCGTCCTAGAAGCAGTTGCTTCATACGTCCTAGAAGCAGTTGCTTCATACGACTTGTGGATCAGGCATGCCTTCTTTGGTATGCCAGGGTCGACAAATGACATAAATGTTCTGGAACGTTCCCCGCTTTTTGCGGAACTGTACTCTGGTAGGAGTCCTCATGTAGAATACAAGGTAAATGATAGAACCTACACTACCGGATATTATTTAGCTGACGGAATTTATCCTCCACTGTCCACACTAGTTCAGACAATTTCGGCTCCGGTTGGTCAAAAACGTAAGGTACGTTTTATAAACCTAAATTGATATTTAATGCTTACATTAACGAAGATGTAAAATATTTTTTAGTTTGAATATTTGAACTTAAAATTTAGAACGGCCGCTTGCATACGCAATCGAGCAGCCGAACGATTCAGCCGCAGAAGTAGTCGTTGTGTGCTAAGTGGTATATAACCCAAATTAGCCGAGGAAGTGCGCGAAAGTGTCAAGCCAAAGGCTTGAGAGTGGCGAGTGTTACAGTGATACAGTGCTAAAAGGTGACGGAGGTGCCCGGAAGACCGGGGTAATTGAAAAAGTTATACAGAAAAGTTTCACAGGAGGGTATTTCTGAGAGTTTTCGGACGCGAAACTGAAAAATTTGCCTGCTATCTTGAAGGAGGAGCAGCGAGCGGGGGGTATAAATCAGTATCAAAGAAGAGAGTGTAAAAGTGAAGTGAGTGTATAAAAAATTGGTGCTTTAAATACGGAGGCTGCTGGCGGTTAAGAAAAATAACCGTTAAAGCCGAAGTAAAAGTGTGTTGGGGCATATATCAGTGCGCAATATATAAGCGATACAAGCCGTTGCACCGGCGTAATTTGCGACTATATAGGTGAGTGTTAGTGCGGCGGTTGAAAATTTTGTCGCTGGGTGAGCGATAGTGAGAGAGGGAGAGTGAAGTGAATACTGGCTGTGCGCACACATTGAAGTACGGTGCACATAACCGGCGCAGAGGCTGGTTGATATATGCACAGCAAAACTGCAAATAAAGCACGTATGTATCGGATCCCGATTTCGTTGATCACGTTCGCACAGTAGGCGTCGAAACGAAAGAGCGCTGCACCGACAGCTAAGACGGCGTTAAATAGCGGAGTGGTGAGGAAATATAATTAAGTATTGGTAACTGGCATAGCAAGGAGGGTGAGGGTTGCCAGTATCGTTGACACATTTCATACAGGTATTTATTCTAATAATAATAATTAATAATCATATAGGATCAGCGGTACTGATGAGCAGAATATCCATATTAAATTCACCTTTCATCACATGTATATTTTTTTATATTATTGAAAATTACCAAATTAACAAACTACCAAATACATACTAAATACTAAATATCGGCACAAGCAGATTATTTCACCTTCCATCACAAGTATTTATTTATATATTTATTTATTATTATTAATCAACGGGCTCGATTTGGCCCCAATGATTGTCAGGTTAACATAAAAATAGTCAAGTCGAATTGAGTAAGATTCTATCAAACGTATACAAACAGATTTTAAAATAACTGTATCTTCGAGGTTTACCTCTCCCGAAAAAAGCGAATGAAACTGCCCTGTAGTATCCGTCGTGGCAGATGAAAGTCGAATAACGACGATACTTGATTAAAGGCCCGCTGTAGACCGCCGATAGCGCCGTTCATACTGTAGTTAGTGCGACGAGGTGGCAATCTCAACATTGCATTGTTCCGCAACGCTCGTGGTTGAACATTTATGTTAATTTGTTCCAGCAGCGCGGGGCAGTCAATTCTCCCTTGTAAGCTATCCGCGATAAACAGTGCTCTGGAGCTAGCCCGACGAACACGGAGAGGTTCTAGATCGATCAGTTGACAGCGGCTTTCATAGCTGGGAAGACGGAACGGGTTTCTCCATGGCAATTTTCGCAAGGCGAATCTAAGAAATCTACGCTGAACGGACTCGATTCTTTCAGCGCTGTTGTTGTAGTTAGGGTTCCAAACAGACGAACAGTATTCCAGAACTGACCGCACCAGCGAACAGTATAGCGATTTGAGGCAGTATATGTCAGAAAAAGTTTTCGCGATCCTAAAGATAAAGCCTAAGGACCTTGAGGCTTTAGCGACAACATACGAGATATGATGCTTGTACGTTAACTGCGAATCTAAGACAACGCCCAAGTCTTTAATATGCGAAACACGTTCAATTACTGTGCCCTCGAGCGTACAACGAAACAGGATCGGATCTTTCTTACGGGAAAATGTGATTGCTGAGCACTTCTCCGGGTTCACTATCATACAGTTCACGTCGCACCTAGTGGCAAAGGCCTCGAGTTGATTTTGAAGAAAGTGACAGTCGTCAGTCGAGCGGATCCGGATGTACATTTTAGGATCATCTGCATACGAGAGTCGTGGGCCCTTAATGAGCAAATTAACGTCGTTGAAATAGAGCAGAACAATCAGAGGACCTAGATGGCTTCCTTGAGGTATACCTGATGAAGCTGGATAGCTATCGGATCGACAATCTCCAACGGCAACCACCAGCTGTCGGTCAGTGAGATACGACTGAAACCATTGCAAAAGGTTACCGCTAACACCCAGTCTATGTAGTTTGGCAATTGTGATGGCGTGGTTTATCTTGTCAAAGGCTGCCGACAGGTCTGTGTACAAAACATCTGTTTGCGCTCGTTGTGCCATACCCTCCGTTATGTATGATGTAAGACACAGCAGATTAGTAGTGGTAGAACGCTGGAATGTGAAGCCATGTTGATCAGCACTTAGATATTGCTTACAGTGGGAAAGCAGAGGTTCCATGACCACCAGCTCGAATAGTTTCGAGACTGCGCTCAACGATGTGATGCCTCGATAGTTGTCTACATCTCGTTTACTTCCTTTTTTGTGTACAGGGAACATATGTGCAAATTTCCAACACGACGGGAAAATCCCACTGGAAATGGACATTCGAAATAAACGAAGCAACGGTGTCAGTAAGCAGTCTATGTGTCTCTTCAGGAATACGGAAGGTAGTCCATCGGGTCCAGAGTTAAAGGACAACTTGAGCATGTTCGCAGCCTTTGAAATCATCTCAACATTGATGTCGATGGCACCCAGCGTTTGACCATATATTGGAACGTTGTTGGCTGCTAGGGCAATACAGTCCGCGCTCAATACCTCGTTGGAGAAAACACTTGCAAACTTCCTGGAAAAGAAACGGCATGTATCCTGAGGAGTGGCAGCAACTTCCCCGTTGTATTCCATTGATGATGGGAGCCCGGACTCTTTGCGTTGCTCGTTTACGTAATTCCAGAAAGACTTCGGGTGATGCTTCAATCTTCGTTGAATACTGCGTTGATACTTTTGGGTACGTGTCGATCAATAGCATATATCAGGACATGAGTGAAGGTCTGCGCAGCGGCTTCGACGTCATCGGGATCTAGTGTGTTTGTCCAGTCAATACTAGACAACAAATCATTGATGCTTTGTTGGTCAGCTTTACGGAAATTATATGAGATAGCAACTGGACATTCATCGAAGTCCTGAAGGAGTTTATCTTCTATACAGACGATCAGAGGAGGATGGTGTGGAACTCTCTTGATTAACGGACATGGAGCCGCTGAGATGAATGGGGCCTTGTCCTGTGCGCTCACGAAGCAGAGGTCTAACGAACGGTTGTTCTCGTTGACGATATGATTAACTTGATGAAGCATTGCAGCACTATAGTTGTCAAGAAGATTAATTGCACCGGCAAGGATCGTAGAATTTTCAGAATCAGGGTAGAGGAAACCGCTATGGGCAGGTTTCCACGATATATCTGGCAAATTGAAGTCGCCCAAAATAACTATCTCATCGAGCGGCGTAGCGTCCCTCATAACTGAGTAAACTGACTGGCAATGAGCGTCAATTAGATCGTTGTCCCGGACACGATCAGGTGGGATGTATAAGGCACACAAAAAGAGGAAGCGATCACTCAGCTTGATGGCCGTCCAAACCTGTTCTACGCAGTTCCATGAGTCCTTCTCAATTGCTCTTGCTTTCAATCCACGTCGAACAGCTATCAGAGCACCACCGCCAGTGGATTTGCGGCTGTTGTTAGGGTTTCGATCGCAACGGAAAACTTCGTACTCGGAACCAAAGACTTGCATGGAAATCGTCTGAGAGTTAAGCCACGTTTCGCAAATGACAATAATATCATAGCAGCAATCCGATACGGCTAGTCGGTAGTCTTCAATATCGGAATTCATTCCACCGGCGTTTTGATAGAAGACTAGGACATCTTGTTTGCGACTTGGGGTCGGAGTACCATTTTCCTCGATAATTACGAATGTGTCGGAAGAATGCTGTCCATTAGCGGAGCTGGAGGAGCCCCCGTCGCCGTCGTTAGGCTGCGTTATCCACGCCTCAGTAGAAGGCCGGGCTGAGACGGAGCTGTCTACGCTGACATAGACGTTGCCCGCAGTGCTGTGAATTGGATTGACATCAGACAGCGAATGAACTGCTTCTCGAGTATACTTGCCAGAGGAAGCAAGTTGGAAGACTCCTGATCCACATCTAGCCACAGTTCCGGGACGACTTAGCTGAATACTTGCGGGAAACGACAGGACTGGGTTAGAGGAACCAGGAGCTTCCAAAATGCAATCTGATGAGCGTCCCGGAGATGAACAAAGGTAACTCGGGCGGTGAAACGGGTGTTTAGCATCGATGAAGTTGTTCGGTTTCGGGTGAGAAGTGTACGGTAAACCATCGTCGCAAGAATCGTTACTACGAACGGGCAAACTTTCAAAAAACGAAGATGTACTGGAATTATGCTGGTACTTGCCCAAGGAAGCAAGTTGGAAACCCCCATCACCGGCACCGAGCACAGGAACGGAACGGCTCTGATGGCAGGAACTAATTGCATGATCGAAGTTTAGGCAGCGCTCGACTGTGACGGGCAGGCTGAGGGTTTCCATCATGCTATCTACAGTGCGTTCCGTTGTTGAAGTTGAGCTATTGCAGAGTCGTTGTTGCAATATCTTGAGGGCTGGTCCGCGGCATCCATAGTACTGAGAACACGGCATGGGTGAGTGAGCGGAATGAGGTAAGCGTAATTGTACTTGCCGGGAAGAGTGTGCTGGAAGCCTCGTTCTCCGTGCACATATATGTTATATGTTTTTATATTACTATTATTATATATTACTTTATATAGCGGTACTGGTGAGCAAAATATCCATATTAAATTCACCTTTCATCACATGTATAATTTTTTATATTATTAAAAATTACCAAATTAACAAATAACCAAATACATACTAAATACTAAATATCGGCACAAGCAGATTATTTCACCTTCCATCACAAGTATATGTTTTTATATTACTGAAAAATTACCAAATACATATTAAATATTGAAATTATCGGTACAAACAAGATATTAATAACATCTGCATATTGCCAGACGAAAACCGGCAATTCCGGTAAGATACGAAATAAACAAAAAATATCAATCATATCATAAACACACACATGTAACTATAACTATGAGGACATAATTGAATATAATGGAAGCGCGGGGTGTTAAATGTATAAAGTAAACCGTATGACTAAAAATACCCATATAATTCTAAGATATATATAAAACAAAAAAAACGTAATAACAATGAAAAATACAGAGATAAAAGTAATGCAAAATTAAAAAAAATAAAATTAAAAATTACAAAAATAAAAAAATTATAAAAACATATTTTTTCGACGTTTTTCACCGAAAAGTATCAATTAAAACCAGACAAGCAAAAATAAAAAAAAATTGAAAATTACAATTATAAAAAGACAGAAAAGTAGATACAAAAGAATAGAACAAAAATAATTAAACCTTCCCCCAAGGTTTTTTTTTTTGTAGATTGGTGCTAGCTCAAGTGGAGAGGGGAGAACTATGGCACGGACAGGAAGGATGAGAAGATGAGGACTAGAGAAGTAGAGGACTATAAACGGGAAATTACATAACGGGATGGTAAAACTTAAACATGAAGGTATGACATAGAACTACCAGAATATTATTATAACGTGCTATATATCATATTATAATTATCACTGCTATGAACTGCATAATTGTGGAAGGCTGGATGATGGAGTGGATTGCCAACCGGAGTCCTTAAGGTCTGAAACAGTTATGACAAGTTCTACTTCTCACAAACAAACCATCACGTGGGTTAAAGCTGGTGCAGCGAAATTGATTATTACATGGAAGGATCCTAATGTTGGAAGGAAAATCTTAAAACCCCGGAATGCGCACAAGTGTCTCTGCTTGTGGGTCCGCCAAACCCCTTTTGGTTCTTCTTTAACAGCATTAGTGTGATATTCATTTGATAATCAAATTTGGATCTACTGTAAGTCTACCCACATACACTGGCAACCCAGCTAGCACCAACTCGTATATCAATGTACGAAAACTATCGTAAATATCTCCTAACAAACTCGAAATCGTAACTAAAGCTGGATTAAGTGGGATCAAGTTTATTTTCTGTCGTATATAATGATAATGACTGACATACATACGATTTTCAGCACAAAATCGTAGAGTAGTACGGAGCGACTCGCGCTTAATCGGATATTATCGTATATAAATACTAATATAGTCGTAATGCTCAAAATTATTCGTAATCATGTATATCGCCTCCAAAATAGTACGGATATGCCAATTTTGCACATGAAATACGATTTATTTAGCATGTATATCTGTACGTAATGCTGATATTTACCTTTTTTATACATATGAAAATGCTAGCTGGGAAGTCCTTGAAATGATGGTGGATGAATGACCTTACTACTACTACTTGAAATTTAGAACGGCCGCTTGGTTTCGGAATATTAACGGAAATTAATTTGTTTTCTGATTTGGCTATCCGATTCAATAGAAAAATTATTTTATCCATACATTTATTCCATACTGTAAAGTTTCAAAGACGTGTAACATTGCCAAATTTTAAACTCAAATCTTTAAATTACAAAATGTCTCGCATATAATAGTGGAAGCATTGGAAAACAAAAATATAAGACATTTTCTGATTATAGCTTTTTGTTCTCTGCAGCATTTCGCAAAGATGCAAGAAGGGTGTTGAACGTGCGTTTGGTGTCCTGATGGCTCGTTTTAGTATTTTAAAAAATCCGGCAAGATTGTGGCATAAAGACGATTTGAAGGTCATCATGCGTGCATGTATAATATTACACAATATGATAATCGAAAGCGAACGAGACGTTGAGATAGCGGACGAATTCGGAGACGTTGCGTTCAAAATGGGTCCCGAATCAAGTTTTCAAGATTTTCTGGATCGCCATAGCCAGGTTTATAATGCAGACCTGCATCACCAACTACAGGACGATCTCATCGAAGACCTGTGGAAAATGAAGGGAGTAGAAGAATAGATCACTAACCATCTTAAATTCAAACGATAATCCTCATACCCAACCCCTGACCTAGTCACCCTTTTTCCCGCT
This sequence comes from Sabethes cyaneus, assembly GCF_943734655.1. Lineage (NCBI taxonomy): Eukaryota > Metazoa > Arthropoda > Insecta > Diptera > Culicidae > Sabethes > Sabethes cyaneus. Next base: position 135,371,216 of record NC_071355.1, read on the forward strand.
TCCTTCCCCATCCTTTCTACTCAACCTCCACCTTCCCCACTTGAACACACACACTCCCATATACGATCAACTCATTAAATGATTTTTAAAATAAATTTATTTGACAGTTGTTATGTATACTTCATTTGATCTTGTGCCATCATCACCTAGACTATCACTATCATCAAGATAATCTTCCTCTGGGAATAGAGGTTTTCCGTCAAAAAATTTTTTTTCATTAAATGTTCGGTTTTGACTCTTAGAAATGATACCCATATAAAACTTTCTTTGATAAAGCCTCTAACTACTGTGAAAATGAAAAAATAAAATACGTATATTTCAACCCGTCACTTCTCGGATGTATTACATGCCTTTTTATACCAGTGTCCTTTATTTTCACCACTTCGAAACCATTTGTGCCACTCTTTACTCTTGTGGCAAGCAACACACGAAACGAAAAAGAAGGTAATCATTAGCTTTTCATTCGTTTTGTTCTTTTCACTCAACCGCTGATACACATATGTCAAAATCTGTTGTGCAATACTGCCAGAAAAACTAAAAATTTTGATAAACAGTGCTGCCGAAACCAATTTTTTAAAACTCAACATTCGTGATTTGGTGAAAAGAAATTCAACATTCTTGCAATTTGCATTGTTTAAAAAATCGTAGTAAATTCTAGAGTCAACGAAGAAACTATATTTTTGCACCATTATCACTCGTATTGGGAGTACTTTCGGGAAAAAATAAGAAAAGGAGGGGTATGATCTGACGGAAAACCTCTATTCATTTACATCTTCTACTTCATTTACCCTGCCATCTTCTACTTCTTCACCATCGTCATCATCAATACAAGATTCGCATTCTAGACCAAGTACTTGGCTGGCAACTACATTTGCTTTTTTAATTTCCGCTTTGGTTTCTTCCAGAATTCTCTTCTGTTCTATTTCGTAGTATTCCTTAGCCGTTCCGCTCAGTTTCGAAAAATCTACCGACATGACAGAGTGGTTGACCATTCTTTGTAGAACTTGTGTCCGTTCTTTTGCACTGGCAGCCTTTTCTTGCGCTGCTGCAGCGAGTAAGTTGCCAGCCTTTGCCATTTCGAACCCTGCTTGAGACCCATTTTCAGAAAGCTGAAGTAACTTTTTTGAACGTTTCTGGCCCATAGGCCGACTCGATGAGGAGGCCTCTAGATCCAAGGCTTCCATGTAAATATCTTCATTTTCCGTCATTTTTCTCTTTGACGGACCAGTTGAAGTCTGAAAAAAATCAGAGGGGTTGTGTACAAGACACGACCGCATATATAGGTGACGCAGGACTACGTAAGTCTCTTTCTAATGATAGCAGCATGTATTCATGCTTGTAATCATTCGATTCATGTATACATGCTATATGCAACATAAATGCATGCTACACGCGTTGTATGTAACATTTATCAAAGTAGTAACATTGCATACGCTCAAATCTCAAAAGATTGTGCATTTGAAAACAAATTAACAAAATCAAGAACACAAACTATTGCTTCCCTGCTACCTTACTGAAATTAAAGATTGTTTTTATTATCCATGGTTTCCCACGTTGAAGGGATTTTACCAATTCAATTCTATTTTATCAACAGCGCATCTTTTCACTACACTTCTAATGAAACGGCAAGCATGCGTATTCATACAGAGTCGTATTGTAACCGAACACTACAGCTGTAGCACATTTTTCCAACACAGATATCAAATTCGCCGAGGTTTAATCGTCTCGCAGTAAAGAATTTGCGATCTGTTGGGACAACGAACTTGTATCATTTTTTCTGGCACACTTCCCTAACACAGACATCAAATTGGACTAGGTTTAATCGCGTTCGTAAGAAATCTGTTGGCACGAGTGGGCTTTGTCACTCTCTCTGGCGTACTTCCCAAGCAAGGACATCAAAATGGTCTAGGTTTAATCGCGGTGTTAAGAAATCTTGTTGAAATGGGGAAACTTTGTCACTTGTTTTGGCTTACTTCCCAAGCACAGATATCAAATTGGTATAGGTTTAGATCATCGTAGAGAATCTTCCAACCAATCACGAAGCGAGAATTCTGGTAAAACATAGGTTCATTATTTTCAATTTTTCAATAGTTCAACATCAAGAATCCATACTTTTCTTCATTTGGGTCAATTCTTAGAAGATTTTCCGATCGATTAGTGTAAGAATATTGAAAATCGATCGGAAAATCGCTGAGCTATTAGCGCTCAAAACCTTTCATTTTTCGTGACGCTTGCATTTTTCGATTTTTTGGAATGACACCCTATCTCAAAACTTGCTGTAAGACGTAGTCCTACGTCAAAAACAATAGAAATTTTATTATTCTAGTATCACTCGACTTCAGTTTTTCCCATTGGCTAAAGAGGGGCTTAGCCTCTCCCAGGAGAGAATTACCCCACCTAGAAAAATTAGTCCAAAATTTAAAACTTAAGAAAGTATTAAGCTAACCACTTCAAATGAAAACTTAAGTGTAATTTTTATTTGCATCGCTTTAATAAGATTTCATTACGCATTTAATTATAATATGCTGACAAAATAGCACCGATAAAGAAAATTGCGGGAGCTTTAGCTCCCGTAGGAATGAGCGTTAGTTCCACTTAATGATTTTTCCTTCTAATCCCTCTAATCTACTATAAAAATCAATCTATCTACCGATAGGCCGTTATGCACCGAGTGACAGAATGCGACAATTGTCATTACAGGTAAGGGCTTTCGTCATTTAACATGACAATTGCCACATCATTATCGCCAGCGAGTCACGTTCGCCTATAGGTGACAATTCTCAGAAGGTCGCATTAGCCATGAAAAAGGATGGGTTATACAAAATGCGACCTCCTTAAAACTAAAGCTGGAATTGTCGCAATGAGTCACTCGAGTTGCTGCATAAGTGCTATATTTTGTTCTCGACTTGTGAGCATCTTCATATCAACTTCTTTTTATTAAAACAAGATAAGAATATAATTTTGAACATCGGAGAATTTGGCATGTTCTAATCCACTATATACATATATACTATGGTCCGTGAACAACCAAGTCGTTTAGCACCTTTAAATAGATCCTATGGTTTAATCGTTGAATAGAAAGCGAAGAATTCCTGGTATATCCGGTATGTAGTAAGCATTGCAATGGTTTACACGAAAAAATAGTCTGGATACCAGCTGACGTAGTCTAATGCAGCAATCTGATTTGTTCAAAATTGAGTTCCGTTACATAACACGTGTAATCTGGAATCATTTTTATTGCCAGTTGTTTTTGGTTTCTATAGATCGGGTAATACGATCCTAGTGAATGGTTGCTTTTTGCTGGTAGAACTCAGGGTTGCCAATGTAATAATTGCAGTGAAACACAATGCTTGTGTACAGCTCAACAATTTATTACGAAGTAAGTTTTACATTATTGTATGTGTGTTTGACTGGACGGACGCGCCTGTCTAGCTAAATATGTATATTTATAACAGCCCTATGGTTATGACAGTGCTAGTTCTAACATTATTACACGCTTCCCTTTTGTAAGAAGTTCTTGCATTTCCCACACTAAGCAATCCATTCTCCATAAAGTTGCGGAGGCTTTACCAGACGACCACTTCGCGTTCGTTTCGGTTCCTCTGTTGGAATTACACGGTTCTCCTGAGGCTCAAATCCTTCGAAAGAATCTGTGTCGTATCCTTCAAAGGGACCCGAACCATCAGAGGCAGTGTCATAGAAGGTTGCCGAATTCGACTCACTATCAACTTGGTTATTCTCTTGTACGTTGTCACCTTTAGTTAAGTCATCCCTATCTGTCTCGCTAGGAGAAACATGAGCGTTATTATTTGGTAAATTTGAATGGTTAAGGAGGTGCTCTTCAAGAAGCAGCTCACTAGGATCAATCTCATTATTCTGAGTTTTAGATATGAAACGGCGATTTCTACGGTAGAAATTATTAAAATTATCTTCAATAATGTATGATCTATCATTCACTTTTCTGACGACACTGCCATAATGCCACTCTTTTCCGTTCTTTTAAAACAATATTCGATCTCCTTCATCCAGAACTGGCAACGGCTTCGCATGCTGATCATAATACTTCCTCTGATCTTGTCGTTTCTGATCAATGCGGTCCTGAACAACTGATTCTTCCAAGTTATTACGATGTAGGAGTTTTGCATCAATCGGTAACGCTGTCTTGATTACGCGACCAAAGAAAAGTTGTGCTGGTGAAAGCTTCATCCTAGCGACTGGAGTTGCATTATATTCGAGCAGCCTGAGCTGATACATATCCATGGCACCCTCCTCAAGGCACCGTTTCAGGAGATTCTTCGCAATAGCTACACCTTTTTCCGCCAGACCGTTACTTTGGGGATATCTTGGACTAGAGAAAACAAAACGAAGGTTGTAATCGTTAGCATACTTATCACACACTTCTGAGTTGAACGGTACGTTATCACATCGTATCTCAGTTGGATAACCATAGCGACAGAAAACAGCATTCAATATTTTAACGACCGATGGAGCGGACTTGTCAGACAGTACTTCTGAACACAGAAAACCAGAATAAGACTCCATCAATGCCAAAAAGCTTCTTCCCGCGTAATCGAAAATGTCAACAGATACTTTTTGGAAAGGATACTCAGGTTTGTCGTTTTGAACAAGAGGCTCTTTTTGATTGTTGCGCTTAAATTTTTCACATACCACGCAATCTTTAACGATCTCGGAGATATCCTTAGTCATACCAGGCCAATACACATGTAGTCGAGCACGAGCCAACGTCTTTTCAACTCCCATATGAGACGCATGCAACCACTTGCAAATAGTATACTGTAATTCTGTAGGAACAACCAGCCTATGGTCTTTGAAAAGCAATTCCTGTTCGTAGTGCAGTTCATCTTTGACCTTATGGAACAACTGCGCCAGATCATCAAGCTGATGAAACGATGGCCAGCCTTCCTGTACATATTTGCAAATGCGCTGATATTTCTCATCGCTCTTCAATGCTTTGACGCATATCTTATAGTTATCTTCCGACATGCATATCCGACGAGTCACTGAATGAATCAATCCCTCCAAGTGCAAATTATCGGTCACTGGATCACCGAGTGGGGCTCTTGAGAGACAGTCTGCCATCAACATATCTTTACCAGGGGTATAGATAATAGACATACCAGCATACTTAAGCAAGAACATGAACATTCGTTGCAGGCGAGGAGAGACGGCGTCAATGTCACGAGTGATCAACGTAGACAACGGTTTATGGTCGGACTGCACAATAAACTCCCGACCATACAAGAAATAGTGAAAACGCTCACATGCGAACACAATAGCTAACAGTTCTTTCTCTATTTGAGCCCACTTTTGCTCACTTTTAATCAAACAGCGAGACGCGTATGCCACAGGCCGTCCATTCTGCAACAATACACTGCCGATTCCATCCTTCGAACTATCGGTCTGAATAACAACTTCCTTCTCCGGATCATAAATAGTCAACACCGGAGAAGTCGATATAATGTCTAGTAACTGTTCAAGCTCATCAGCATGTGCTTTAGTCCACTCCCACGGCTTACCCTTTCTCGTCAAATCACGCAAAACAGTAGTCCTCTTGGACAGATTTGGTATGAATTTCGCCAAATATTTGAATAATCCAAGCAACCGCATCAGCTCCGTCTTAGTTGTGGGAATGGGAAACTCAGTAATAGCACGAATGTATTTATTGTCCGGTCTGATGGTACCATCTGCAATTATGTGCCCCATAAACTTGATCTCACTGCATCGGTACTGGATCTTATCAACATTGAAACGAATGTTATTTTCAATGGCTCGTTCAATTACGATTTTTAACACGCGATCATGCTCCTCATGATCCTTACCCGCAATAGCGATGTCATCGAAGTATACTTCCACACCAGGAATGTCACCGAAAATCTGAACTATTTTCTTTTGGAACATTTCCGGTGCACTATTGAGACCAAACGGGACACGGTTCCAACGGAATCTCCCAAACGGGGTCATAAATGTCGTCAAATCTGAACTCTGGCGGTCAAGTTCCAACTGCCAAAATCCACTCCTAAGATCAAGAACAGTGAACACCTTTTTATTAGACAACCTGCTCATGATGTTTTCAACTGTTGGTATGAGAAAATGTTCCCGCTTTATGCATGCATTGAGCGGTTTGGGGTCAAGGCAAATTCTTAAACTACCGTTTGGTTTTTCCACTATTTGAATATTATTGACCCAATCCGTAGGATAATCAACCGGTGCAATGATATCTTGATCAACCATTTCCCTTAATTGATCCTTTAGTCTGTCGAGCAAACTAAACGGGATTCTCTTACGGTAGTGTAATGATGGGACTGAGCCTTCCTTGAGAACAATTGAACACGTACCAGGACATTTGCCTAGGCCTTCAAAAACCTCCTTGCACACTTTTACAAATTCTACAACGCTAGAGGGTAATATACTTCCCATCTGAACAGCGTAAGTACGTTTAATCAGTCCCAGGGCCACACATGATTCCAATCCTAATAAGGGCTCAAACTTATTATCAACGACCATGAACATGGCAACGTGAGATTCGCTTTTATTTTTATCTAATAGAGTCAGTCACTTGACCGTGGATCTTGATTTCATTGCAACTATAATCAAGAATTCTGAACCGATTGAAGTTCGTTATTTTACCATTTATTTTTTTGACAAGATCATACGGAATGCAATTAATATCTGAGCCTGTGTCAAGTTTAAACGCTACTGAAAAGTCCTGAACGAAGAAAGTTTTTATCCATCTGATCCGATTAACGACTCGCTCCTTCACTCCTCTGTAATAAAACGTATCTGATAAGCCTACCTGTTTAGCACTGTCACCCTGATCTAATTCATTTGCAAAACAATTACCTGTGTCACGCCAGTCAATCGATTTGATTGTTTTCACTGTACTCTTCTTTTTATCCTCTTTCGCTGCACGACGATCGCCCGTCGATTCCCCTCCTGCTCTACAATATTTTTGAAAATGTCCGAACCTTCCACACTTATTACATTTAACCTTTATTGCCGGGCAAAAACGCAAATGTTGATTGTTGAAGAACTGACCACAATTGTAACAGTGACGCTTAACAGCAGCCACCCCAGCCGACTCGGTTTTTGGTGCTTCCTCCAGCAGTGCTTTAACCTCAGCTTGACCTAGACACTTTCGATCCAACAGCTGTTTATTTGCCGCAGCAGCTTCGAATACCTTGCAGATTTCCACAACCTTCGGTAACGGATCGTCTCTACCATCCAACAGCTTGAGTTGCAGCTTTTTGTCCTGAATTCCTATTAGGATGCGATCTCTAAGCATTCTGTCAGCATAAGAGGTACGGCAATTCATACACTCGAACTCACAATACTGCAGCTGTTTTCGCAATTCGGTTTCAAAACTTCCGAATGACTGCTTCTCCTTTTGGCTAATCATATTAAATTTGAATGCTTCCATTGCCACGTTTTTTCTCGGCAAACAATAATTATCAAATGCCTTGATAACGATAGCAAGCGTCCTACGACCAGCAACATTCGCTCCAATACCACCGACCCGCGCAGCGACATTTTCATTTTCATCATCAGCGACCGCTTGTTCAATAACCGCGCCTCCATCCACATCGCCAACTCGACCAGCAGCAGCCACACCAACACCAGCAACAGCATCCAAAGCAGCAACATCACCCTCACCACCGAGCATATCATCGAAGCTTCCGTCATTCGGGAATAATGTATTAAATATTTCAACTCCACTTTGACCAATCAACCACAGGAATGTGGCTATCTTACTCTGCTCGCTATCGTTTTGCTTGTTGTTAGCGATCATGTAAATGAGAAAAGTTTGCTTCCAATTCGGCCACTCTGCTGTTAAATTTGTACAATCAAGAGGCTGTGGAAGTCTCAGCTCCAGGGACGACGCCATTTTCCTTCCTTGAAAATTCCAAATTGTTTCACTCCCACTCACTGATTTTTTTTTTTCCGGGTTCACTAACTGTGACAGTTATTCCGTTTGGGAACCGAAAAACGCTAGGAAAAACTATTTTCCGATGAGAAATGTCCGAAATCCCGTTTCTGACACCAAGTAATAATTGCAGTGAAACACAATGCTTGTGTACAGCTCAACAATTTATTACGAAGTAAGTTTTACATTATTGTATGTGTGTTTGACTGGACGGACGCGCCTGTCTAGCTAAATATGTATATTTATAACAGCCCTATGGTTATGACAGTGCTAGTTCTAACATTATTACAGCCAAGTCCGAAAATTTCAAAAACCGGCCGGTCGATCCTGCCTTTAAAAACTGCTTGGGGGGGGGGGGTTTGTGGCAGCATATTACTAGAGGATTTGCCTGGAATGTTAAATGTGCGTTAATTATTATTTAGGTAGTCGTCGGAATCGAAACCACAACGAACATTACATGGATTATTGCATGGATTAGTTGCTTCTGGAGCTGGTGGACAATTTAATGTATATTACCGCCAGAAGCAAAGTATATCACTGCAAAACTGGCTATCTTCAATGATCCACTGCTCAGGATTGCTAATAAATTTATCATAAAATTTAACAAATCAGGAAAAAAGTACCAATCCGGCTATGTCGGCAAACCGGCCTTTTTGCAGGATTGACCGGCCACCGGCTTTGCAGGTGAAAAACCGGTCGGGCCGGCCAAAAACCGGCCACTTGGCAACCCTAGTAGAACTGCGTACAAAGATTTTGCCAATAGGTACTTTCGATGCCGCTGCAGCCGCCTTCAGATCTTTCACTCTCCCTACATGTATGTTGTATAGCCTGATATTTACGTTCTAAGAGCATAATAATTTGTAACTGCATGAGATATTGCATGGTCAAGCGATCTACCACCCTGTGTACTACTTTTGTATACCAAGAGGGCATACCACTATTCGGTCTACCACTACTATTGCATCCAGCGGGGTGGTGTGGCTGTCAAACTACATACATTGCACATGTCCCACTCATTGGTTTTGGTACCTTTGGTTCTGGTGCCTACTTAGAGGATTATTCATTTTAAGACTACTGAAACTAATTAGAAAGCAGTTAGACACAGCCTTTTAACTATAATTTAACTAATATTAGCTGTTATTTTCGGTATACTGGCTGGTTCAAAATTGTCGCCGTCCATGGATGTTTAGTCCGCAAAATTTTGACAATTTCACACCCCTGATTGCATCTGGAAAGCCTGGAGTTGAATTTCATTTATATTTTGATACTGTGCTCTGTTGCCCAGTGCTGCTAATTTCTATCTGCTGGTTGAAGCTTAAGATTCTGATGAGCCGGACTAAAATCAAAATAAATAGTTTAATACTTCTTGCATGCCACTGCCAAAATCCTCACTTGCTGCTGCACTACCAGTAATCTCAGCGACAATCACACACAGTCAATCACACGTAGAAACTCCACCCGTTGCTGACGGTGTTAAGGTAGAAAAACGAAACCTTTGATTGAGAATTTTTGTTTGTCGAATGGTGGTGACCTCGCCATGAGTTGGGTATTGTATAACAAAATGCTTCCGGGAAAATAGTTCCCGTCATTTTTAAGCTGTTCATTGATCTCAGCTACATATTTTTTCATGTTCGTAAATATCTATACGGGCCGCAAAATTTGGAGCGTTTTTTGCAACTTGTTTGATGTAGCAGTATCAGACAGCAATGTCTGTCAAATTGTACCGGTGTTTTATCCTTGATTATTTTTGCCGTTTTGCGAAAATGATCCTAAAGTGCTTTATATCCAGAGAGTTGGTTGCCATTATCAGTAACTGTTATCAGATGTTTTTTACAACCTTGAGAAATGTTTGTGTAACAGGCACTGTTTTTATATATACTCTCTCCTTTTTGCTTATTTATTTGCTGCATCTGCTGGTCGAAAAATGGATACTATACTAGGCCCATGTGCAGGAATACGCAGGTTCGGCTGAAAAGTTGCTGTTTTTGCTTTCTTTCGCAATTCTTATTATATGGGAGTACGACGTGATTATATTTAGGTGTAATGAATATGAACAAACCATAAATTTGAATTGCAAATGGACAAAAAAGCGACGTTGATACTGAACGAGACCTCCTAAACGGGTCATACCATACTGTTAGAAAAAAGGTCTGCTTTTTCACAGAAAGCCCTTTGTTCTTTGTCCTGATTTGTTTTAGGAAAATTGTAGAAATTAATTGTAATTTGATTACGTTTAATGTAAAATTTTTTACTTTCCTATAAACGTGTTTTTATGAAGAACAAAAATTGAATGAAACGAGAAAAATGATATGCAAACTATGAAGAATAATTGACTGTCCATATGGGATTTGAACCCACAACTCTCACACATTTACTCCTCCATAAAAAAGTAAAAAATAACATAATTAATAGGTACTTACAGGTACCAAAATCTGCAAAAAATAATGGAATTATTCGAATTTCCACCACTAGTGGTGCGTCAACCATACGAAATGTTTTTTTTACGTTTCCGGACAAAATCGATTTGAAGCATATCTGCATCATCACCAACCATTGTATTAGCCTCCCAGTTGGCTTCGACGTATGACTCTGGTCTAATAAGCCAGTCGTCGTATGTTCGAATCTCAACTGAGAGAGACTGCTAGAGTCAATAGGATCGTACCAACTGGCCCTGTAATTGTCCTGCACTCTAACAGTTGGCTGCGAAGTCTGTCGTACAAAAACAGAAGGTCAAGTTTCGATAACGGAATGTAGCACTTAGGCTTTGATTTGCTTTGCACCAATCCTTCCTATTGTCGAACCATGAGCTTATTTCCAAAATCTCTCATATCTTGAGCTTGGATAGGCTTAACATGTGCACAGTGTGTATGTATGTATGTTTATATGCATGAATGTGTGTGTGTGTGTGTGTGTGTGTGTGTGTGTGTGTGTGTGTGTGTGTGTGTGTGTGTGTGTGTGAGAGTGTATGTGCTGTGCGTGGTAAACATTAATTTAAGTATTATGTGAATCTGATTCTTACTTTATGTACTTGTTTTATCCATAGTAAATACCTTTAAATTATTGTACTGCTTCCACTTCGGGGCGCTTTCTAAAATCTTGAAAGCGTGCATGAATCCGAATGAATTTCCGACTGAGGTTCCATAAAGAATTAGAGCCTGTTTAAGAAAGTCTTCAGGGGACGCCCCGCTTTGCTGCCGACCGGAAATTTGGGCCAAGCAGCCAGAGAACTTGCTACAAGCCTTACTTATAACAAGCTATCTGGCTTTCAGCCCACTTGGCCCTCGCAGCTCCGGCTGGCAGACTGTGTTGCATGCTGTGCAAGTATCAACAAATAATGCATATACACGTTCATAAAGTGTGTCCAGTTTTTGGTTGGTCCCAGTACTTGCGTCCTGGGACACATTTAACCTTTAACATTTAACACATTTAATACACAACGCCTCATCTTCGTCCGTGGTCCACTTCTTTCCCCGGTTTTTTGATCCGCTCATTTTCTAAAAATAATAATTTGTTTAGTTATTGTAAAATGGCCATGTATTAGGTGAAATGATCAATATTTACAATATATTTTCCGGAAAAGTTAGACACTAGCAATTTAGCGTTTACGTTTGAAAATATCACAGCTCGATGTTTACTATTTTCCCACTTTTGTCAGCCAGTAGAATATTATAGCTGTCTCTAGCGCTGTTATCGGGTTGCTAAATTTTTGAACGCGATGCTTCCCGAACGCCCGGCTGCTAGTTTAGCAGCGCGTTTAACAGCGACCGGTGCGGTGCAGAGTGATGGCAGAGAGCTGCTAAATTGGGTTTAGAAGCGCGCCGTTACGGATGCTCTTAGGTACCAACGGGATAGCAGTATAATAGCACCGTAAATACTAAAGATACAGCAAAACTTTCGTCAGTAACAGTACCGCCATCCGGGGTGAGATTGTGCCACCGGGGTGAGATTGTGCCAAACACCAAAAATGTTTATTTGTGAAAATTTATTATAACTATAGAAACTGGTGACTTAAATTCAAAATGATGATGAACATAACATATTTATCCATAACTTAGAATGGAACACAGATAATATTAGCAAACTATATAGCCTAAACAGGGTTTCAAAGTTCGCGATCAAAAATACTCGGAAATAACGCTTGTAAAAAATGTCTCGCATAAATCAACCCAAACAAGAAATCGCATCAACTTGCTATTTTGAAGGTATATAGACTAATCATTTACAATGTATTGAAAGGTTATTATGCGTTGGATAAGTTTTGATTACGAAAATAATATTTTTCGAAACTTTGTACTTTTCGTGAGATTGTGCCAAGCCATAATGATCGATTCAATTTGTGGATTTCACATGCACAACAAAAATACGTCAGTATACACCAGTACATTCACATTCTTTACTATTGAGCACAATATTTTGACAGATTAGGTTGCATCATCCATTTTGGAGCAAACAGTATTATAGGTGTGCTAAATACTTCAAACTAATTTTTACTTTTTCTCTGGAAATTTCAGATACTTTGAATAAATACTCTAATATAAGACGAATATATCATACCGTGTATAAACTGCCAGTTTTAAGAAGGGAGAGGGGGGTGGGATAGGCCACATGTTCTGAAGCCGCGGGTTCTCGAACGAAGTAATGGTTACTTTTGTTAAATGATCAAATAGGTATGCCCCCTTAGGATACACCTCTTCATATATCTCCACCTTGCTAACCCTAGAAACGCTACTGGCTATATAAAGGCTGTCTATTGATAACGAACTCATTTTTAGTTATTTCAGACCTCCCCGGGTTATTTTCGTTCATACTTTTTGTATGTTACGTTGTTTTTGGCCGACCCCCTGTCCCTAATAGTCCACTTAGTTCATGGACGGTCCCATATGAACTACTTTATATTGATATTTATGTGTATTGTTTATAAACATGTTAATGTTTACTGTTTAGGTTTTTAGCCTAACTTTATGTTTTTGGCACAATGTCACCCTCTAGAAGGGGTGAGATTGTGCCAAAGTTCATGCACTTCCAGTAAGATTAGGTTTCATTGTAACTAAACCATCTCTACGGTAGTTGTTAATTGAACAATTTAGTATATATTGACAGGTTTGAAATCAACTTAGTTGTGTGTATACTGAGCTAAAGTACAAAAACATATGCTTTTTTGGCACAATCTCGCCCCGGATGACGGTATTGTAGATAACTAGTCCTACGAATGCCCCATACATAACTTTTCTTTAACAATAGAGCTTGCTAATTTGCGGTTGTATTGATGGTTTGTTTTCCCCCAGTTTGAAAAACGACATGGAAAAACCAACAGCAGCAGCAACAAATCGCGTGTACGTATACGCGGCATAGTGTGCGTAGGGAAGCTGTTAGCAATCTCAATATTGTAGATAATAATAAACTCTACAGCCTCCAAGTTGGCCTCGAGGTATGATGCTGGCCTAATAAGCCAGTCGTCGTATGTTCGAATCTCGGCTGGGAGAGGATGTTGGAATCAATAGGATCGTAGCAACTAGCCCTGCAATTGTCCTGTATTCTAACAGCTGGCAGCGAAGTCTGTCGTACAAAAACAGAAGGTCAAGTTTCGATAACGGAATGGAGCACCTAGGCTTTGCTTTTTTAATAAACTCTACAGTTGCCCCATACACCACATTTTCGAATACTGTTTCGTTGAGGCGCTGTAGTCAAATGAGCAAAAACTGAACAAAACAGCAAATGAAGCCTGCATATCACTCGACTCTCTGCGCCTTATTGATATCGGTTTTCCAAGCAGCCGGTACACCTTTTCAGGAAAATGGCAAAATATTAAAGAATCACAGCTGATTATCAAACATATTTTTATTCAACGGATTTGTTTTTTTTGTGTTACTTAAACATTTCTTCAAGCTTACAATCGAAATAGCAAACTATGCATTTTTTCGAAAAAATGCTTGCATTACAACTACGATTCTAACAACCGTCTTTCTGGCGAAATTCTATTTGTGGAAGTATATAAGGTCATAGCTGTTACTTGTAACAAAATATAGTAAACCAGAAAGGGCACAATCGTATATTTTCACACACGAATTTATAAATTCCTACATGTACTAATTTATATAATTTTATGTATGCTGATGCATAGACGCCATATATATATATATATATATATATATATATATATATATATATATATATATGTATATATATATATATATATATATATATATATATATATATATTTATATATATACATATATATATATATATATATATATATATATATATATATATATATATATTTATATATACACATATATATACACATATATATATATATATATATATATATATATATACATATATATATATATATATATATATATATATATATATATATGTGTATATATAAATATATATATATATATATATATATATATATATATATATATATATATATATATATATATATATATATATATATGTATATATATAAATATATATATATATATATATATATATATATATATATATATATATATATATATATATATATATATATATATATATATATATTTATATATATACATATATATATATATATATATATATATATATATATATATATATATATATATATATTTATATATACACATATATATATATATATATATATATATATATATATATATGTATATATATATATATATATATATATATATATATATATGTATATATATATATATATATATATATATATATATATATATATATATATATGTGTATATATAAATATATATATATATATATATATATATATATATATATATATATATATATATATATATTTATATATATACATATATATATATATATATATATATATATATATATATATATATATGTGTATATATAAATATATATATATATATATATATATATATATATATATATATATATATATATATATTTATATATATACATATATATATATATATATATATATATATATATATATATATATATTTATATATACACATATATATATATATATATATATATATATATATATATATATATATATATATATATATATATATATATATATATATATATATATGTATATATATATATATATATGCGTGTGTGTGGCCTACTGTTTAACGAGCACGGTCACTATTTTACATTTCGATTAATATTCTATTCTGAGTGGCGATCAAACAATTTCCAGAACAAAACTAAGTTTAATTTTATACCGAATCTATTATACCAAGCTATTTACTAAATTGGTTAATGCAAATTGGTCTAAGTTTTGGTGGAACTGCTGTCAAAGTGCCCTATTTAACACAAGAAGATTCCTGCTATCAGAATCTCCTATTTCAGTAAAATAAAGGTGATCTCTTTACCGAGTATTCCAACTGTTGGATTCTCCTGCTGATTTTGTAAGCAAGGCATTCTTAACGAATCTTCCGCATTCCTCTATACGATTCCTATACGAAGAACCCCAGAGACTGTGCTCGAATCCTTTTCGTTCATGCGGTTAACAAGAATTCATCCCGGTTAACCCGATTAAATAACGAACTCAAAATTAATGAACGATATACGAAGCTTAGTAGATTGACCTGTAAACCATAATGCCAGACGGTTTCATCCTGGGTTAAAAATCAACATTTCAGTTTTATCGATGCTTTCACAGCCGTTCGATTAAAACTGAGTGCTAACCATCCTGAAACAAGTTACTCTATAAAGAATTCGTTACAACTAAGATGATTTAGAAGTCGATTTGTCATACTCCAGATAGCGCTAATTAATTTTGGATTAGTTACCATGAACCCCGATCTTGTCCGTCTTTCGAATGGTAAGATTAAAAATTTGGTTTCAAATCAGCGATGTCAACCTTCCAGACAGACATTTATAAATAAAAAAACATTTGTGCATGCATAAATTTGGGACCCACCAATTATTTTAGTTCCTGTAAGTTCTGCATTTACTAAAGTTTAAAGTATTCCACAAACTATTTTAAAGCTTAAACTTAGAAAATAAAATACTGCGGAAATATGACAGGGTTCTAAAGAAGGTTGGCACCGCTGGTTTAAATTGAGAGTATTAATTTTGGAACTAGATAATTTCAAGTCTACAGTTGTCGTTTTAAATTTGAGTACCCCAACTTTACTCCAACCAAAAGGCAATGGTAAGCTGAAACGCTTACCTGGGTATCCCGTGCCATTTTACTGAGAATGCCTATTTACGAAAGTACGATAATTCATTTGAATTTACCATAATTCTGGTACATGCAACATATGTTCAGTCAACTTTTTTATAACCTTTCATGTAATTTTGACCATGATTTTTTTTATTTTTACTTTGCATCATCAATACCGAGAACAACACATACCTAGTAATTTTGAATAGGACAAGTACAACAGAAATCTTTTTAGGTACAAAGCACAACTGGTATATTATATCATCTTATTTTTAATCTCTAATATAACCCTGCCGCAATTTTTTTCTGTTACTTCACAAGTACTCGAAACATCAGAACAGTTGGGGTGAATTCTACGTAAACTTTAAGTGCTTTTTATAGAAATTGTGATGTTTTTTCTATCTTTGTCAACCATGTGAGGCTACTTGTAATAATACCTAATATTACAATGCTTGTTTTTATACTATACGTGATTCCTATATGGCTAGGTCGCAATTTGATTTGCATCTTGGACACAGTTACGTCAAATCTTTCGAATTTCTGAGTACAAAGATGCATCATGCGATTGACTGGTCCATTTTCGCGTAAAGGGTTCTATATAAATTTTCCAAAAAAAGGAGATTAGAGAAAATTAAATACAAAAGGTTTACCATTACCATATTGTATTACTGCTTTAATATTATTTTTACATATACCTACATAGCGCACAAAGTGAAAAAACGCCTAAACAGAATAAAAAGTGAAATTTTGAGAATTGTATCGATTGGTCGCAAGATACTTATTACAACACAGGTCAACGATAAGTAGCATTTCGTATAAGCAATGTTTTGAGCTTGAGAAATACTGAGAAAGATATCATCAATATATGATAAACGATATCGCTAATTATCAAGGATAAGCTATATTCCATCCGAGACAACGATCGCCGGACTTTAACAATAATCACGGTCGCTTTAGTACTGGTGACAACATTCACCTCGGGGTTGAACATCACGATACATCAAACACGTAGGGCAATTTTACAAGCTTGCGGACAATTCAATCACTACCGATGTTTTGAATTTCATGCATGACAAATATGAAAAATTCCATGAACTGTTATGACCTTTGCGACAGCACCTACGAACAAAATAAGTCTTTAATCCAAAACTTAATTAAATTAACCAAAATCAATTTTCAGGTAAAATATCATATGGAGTTCTTTGAAATGTACTGAGGCATTAAGAGTTAACAGAAATTTAACAAGCTGGTTTTTACTCACTATTTGTTACCTATTTATGAGTACCGTGCAAGCACCTGTCGCCGCGCACTAAGTGGTATTTTCATCAACTACAGCGATACAAGCACATACATATAGTTTTGTAGCGATAACAGTTCCAGATATATGCATAGCATTAAAAGTTTTGATTTCCCTAGAAATCGATGAAAATACCACCTACTGCGCAGCGACTCGGGGCGGGCGACGGGGGGCATAGTCCTTTTGCGATTCTAAAAAATCGAAGTTTTTTATTGATTATTTCGAAAGATTGGCATTTTGAAGCCGTTTGGATGAATTTCAAAAATTGACAAAATTACAGCTATTTGTAGCGCGCATGTCTGGAACGTCATTTTTTCAACTAAATTTGGAATTTTTTATTTCGGATAAGCCCCCAAGCGCCGATCCATGATATTGATTAGTACAATGTTTAAAATGCAAAAAAATATGAATCGATTCGTCGTTTGCATTATCGAGAAAAAAAATATTTGAAGAGTTGCGAAAAACATGGTGTTAATAGTACTATACCTCCTAAAACATGCGCGGCCACTTGTGCTTTTACGGTATACTTAATACATACTCTTTGATCAACGTGTATAAAAGAGAGAAGATATGATAATAGGTCAAATATTTATGTAGCGTACAGAAATACAACCTTTACAACTTTTATCATTCTTGTATCGAATTATATTGCCCAAGTTATTTTGAACTTTCTTATGAAAAATTTAATGTTTTTTGTGACAAACGAACCTTGGATGAACTGAATGAACTGGGAAAAATGATATGCAAACTATGAAAAACGATTGACTGTTTACCCACAACACTCGAGTGCGTTTCAACAGTAACACATTTACTTCCTCATAAGTAGGTACAGAAATAGTTACCAAAAATCCCTATATGTATGCAGTCTTCGTAATTATTTTATTGGTGTTGAAATCAACGCGTACGATCGTATCTTTTGAATGTCAACATTTTTATATTCATACAGGTTTATGTTATGTATTAGATAAGTTTTTTGTGTCGACTTGTTATGATCAAAATTCAGAATATTGTTTTCTCGAAATGTAGAATAGAACTGTAAAGTTTGTTCGGGATTTATCGGTTTTAAATTTCAGCTGCAAAACAAAATCACACTACTTTAGACCCCACACACACACACACATATATATATATATATATATATATATATATATAGTAGTTGACCGATTGCTTCTAAACTTCGTGTACTTTTGTTTATTTAAAAACTTTTAGACACTTATTATTTGACCAACAGGGTGCGTTTTCCTAAATTAGCCTGCCTTAAAAACAGAAATACAAAACTAATAGCGTTTTTGTTTTTTAACCTAGGTTAGTGTCAATCTAACCGCTGAATAAACAAACATTTTCGTGAAACGTTTTCAGGTTGTAAGTGTATTACTAATGGTGGGGTTGAAACTGTTGAAAACCCCAGAGCGAACCCGTCGTCTAAAAAGTGCATCCCAGAGCGAAACTAAGTTCAACCTGAGTGTAAAAACAAACGTTTTGACAGCCGTTCGATTGGACCTTGGGCGAACCTAGGTTGGATCTAAGCAAAAACAAAAACGCCAATAGTATTTAGTTTGATTCTTGTTAGAAAATCTGACAGTATGAGACAACGGAAATCATGCGGGGATCAATCCCGGTGTAGTGGTTAGCATTCACACCTCTCACGCCGAGAATCCGGTTTCAAATCCCTACCCCGCAGATGTCACGAATGACCCCAGCTGTTAAAATGACTATAATCAAAAAAAAAAACGAAATGATAAGGGATAAGTCCATACAACTCTTTACTTTGCTCGGTCGGTTTCTATTTCTTTTCGTTAATGTTTTTGAGAATCATATCCGGAACGCATTGTAAGTAAGGCACAACTGTTTTTAAAAAACAACATTTAGATTACAGATTTGTGGAAAATGAAAATATGTACCGATGCGTGGTGAATGACCAATTGGTTAAAACCTGAGAGAGATTCGCGAAGAGGAAAAATTCTAACGTCAAATGCAGCCAGTACGATCTGTCAAATGCAGCCAGTCGTTATCGTTGTCCCAAAATGGAAAAGTATTGTTAATTCTCATAAGTTTTCTGCCGGTGTTTTTGTGAAAAACACATTCGGAATTGAATTAGTCTTGTTTGTCTCAATTGTAAATTAACATTTTTGCAAAAACTGAAATGCCCGTGTGACAATTAACACCAAAATATGTTATTATAAAATGCACACTTCACACGTCCAATGAGATGTTCACGCACAAGTTTCATTTATTTGCCCGAAAATGAAAGCAAACATAATAGGAAGAAGAAGCACAGCCAAAGCATAAGAAAAAGAAAACCGTCTCCGCGACTCTCTCTCAGGTTAAAACCACATTAAGGCTGTGAACCATTTCGCGAAATTTTTAACTTTTTGGTTAAAATTTGACAGTTCGATGGTTTTTCGAAAATAACCCTGCTCGGGAGCATGGTTAGTTTTGACTACAGACGGTAGATAATCTACAGACGCGCAAAGAGAAAAATTACCAATTCGGCAACACTTTTTTTTGTTTATTTTATTTAAACAGTTTTGGCAACCAGTAAGAATTGGATCAATCTTCCTATAATCAGCAGTAAGTTGCGTGAATCGCGAGATACGTTTCGTGGAACGTGCGAGTTACCACGCATATTTTGCAAATTGAACAAGCCAATCGAATTTTTTATATAGCATTATATGATATATTAAGGGTGACTAATCCATATGTTGTTAGTAAATCAATAGTTTAAGTTTGAACATTTCAGGTAGATTACAAAACTTAGTCTTCCCTGCCTATACGAAA
This sequence comes from Sabethes cyaneus, assembly GCF_943734655.1. Classification (NCBI taxonomy): domain Eukaryota; kingdom Metazoa; phylum Arthropoda; class Insecta; order Diptera; family Culicidae; genus Sabethes; species Sabethes cyaneus. Next base: position 135,391,412 of record NC_071355.1, read on the forward strand.
CACAAGTTTGTTTACTTTGCTCATTTGGTGCCTCGATTTGACGGTTCGATTGGTGTTTTATGCCACGCTCTTTGCGCGTCTGTAGATTATCTACCGTCTGTAGTTTTGACCAAGGTTTTGACAGTTCGATGGTTCGCTTCAGAGCCAATGAGATATGCACAGGTGAGGAAGAGAGCTTCGACATGTTTCACTGATTTTTCGTTGGAATTTTTTTGCATTGGTATGGATGCTTATCGCATAATAAATTTGTTCAAACAACCCGGGTTGAAATGAGATGAATTTTATCTATCAAATCAACATCAAAAATTCATCCAATTTTAACTCGAACAGAATAAACAATATTTTCATCCTCACCTTATAGGCAATCATTGAACAAAAAAAAACGTCACGTGACGTCACGAATGAACCGGAATGAACGCAATTCACCCATCTGACATCCACTCGTGGTTTGTTTACTATTTGTTAGGCGAATGCGACATGCATAAATTGGAGTTAAACGTTTTAAAAGCGTATTATCCAGCAGTGTCGCCCTCCAAACTACTCGGAATGGCAGTTTTTGTGCTTTTCTGACTGCCGTTAAGGCCTTTAAGCAATATTCAGTTTCAACATATTAGCCCATGATCTAAGTCCATGTAAACAAACCACTGATAGACGTCAAAGAAGTGAGGTTATGCTTGCCCGTGCAAAACCTTATACGTCAAATATGAAATGGTGCATTCTGAACTGATCACTCGAGCAGGGATACCAGATTTGCAGATTTGTCTGCAAATTCCAGATTTTTGGAACGGTCTTGCAGATCATTATAAATTTGCAGATATTTGCAGTTTTTCTGACTTTTATTGTTTTGGTGCAGATTTTTGTTCGAAGCTCTTTAAACTTTCACAGACTTCCTAAAAAAGTGTGCAGATTTTCGCAGATTATTTTTAAACCAGAAAATTCGAGTAGCCGGAAAACTGCTCGATTTTTTCGATTTTCGAGCAGTTGCAGACATTTTTTTAGGAAATATGGCATCTCTGCACTCGAGGAGAAATAACCATCAAACTGTCAAATTTTAACTAAAAAGTTAAAAATTTCGCGAAATGGTTCACAGCCTAAATAGCAATAAAAAAATTATGTACCTTCAGTTAAAAAATACGAAAAACTTAATAACGTAACTAGTTATTTAAATAATTTATTAAACATTTCTCAACGATCTATAAACAAACGTAGCAGACCAGGACAAAAAAAAAGAGAATTAAATTGTCTCTAAACACAATCGCGGACAAGATACAACACTTATAACTGTGGCTCTTACGTTGGCACGAAAAATTTAATTTGTTTGTTAAATTAAATTGTCTGTTTTATCCTAAATCTCAAATAAAAGTTCTCTCCCAGGGAACGGTACATATGCGACACACACAACACCGTTAGCTTCGAGGTACGATGGTGGTCTAATAAGCCAGTCGTTGTACGGTCGAATCTCGCATGGGTGGTACTGCTAGAGTCAAGTAGGTTTTGTTGCACTAGTCCCGTAATTGTCATGTACTCTAATAACGGGCTGCGAAGTCTGTCGATAAAGAAGGGCAATGTCTTAGACAGTTATAGAGCTTTTCAGTTATGTGTGTGTTGGTACTTGAAAATGAAGCAAACAACAACAGTAAACAAAAGAGATGCATTCCTTTGTCACCAAGGCACAGAATGAATTTCGTCTTCCGCTGACTTAAATGCCAGCAAATTTACAAAATGCATGCTTGAATTTAAAACAGGATGAAAAAATTAACCAAAATATGTGCTCTGCAGTGTGGCAAACGGAGTAACACAACCAATAATCGCTATTTTTCGGTTTGTTCCTCCATGCTTTAAGAAGTGCTGTGAGTACTTCATAGATACTTCAAAGCTATTAGGATGCTACATGAAGTTCTGAAGTAACCTTAGTTGCTAAAAAGTTCTGCATGTATGCTTCTGGCCATGAAATGCTTGTTATTAGTTTTATGTTTACATTTCTGGTTATCAAATCAGCAATCCTTTTTATTTCACTCTATCACTCAAATAAATTCAATCATTTCATTTCTAATTAGTAATATAAATTAGAATGCAATGCTCTTTATTGTTTTACAACTATGCGCATATCAAATAACATATGCTGTAAGTATCGCACTACTTCTTGATTGCCTGATGACGAACTTTAATGTTCTATAATTAACTCGCGCTGCATTAAGCTGCTGTCGAAATTGCATGCTAAACGAAATTACACTCAAGAACAACTCATTGGCAAAATTCACATCACTTGTATACGATAAAAATGACGCAATGGATCGGGATAGGTTTACAGCGCGGAACACCCGGATTTCAAACCAAAAGGCGGGCGAATGCAACGAATATAGAAGTTAGGTAGAAGTATAGAAATAGAACATAGAAGTGCTAAATATTAGCTTTATCTTAGTTTTCGGCAGTTAATTTTGAAGCTGCTTAGCGTTCTATGCAGCGAACTCAAGACAACTTGAAAGTACGGTTAATTAGTTAAAAGTGAGCTGCTTAGCAAGTTATAGATCAATATACATAGAGCTGTTCAACCCTCGTTAGACACCATTATCCCAGCCATCGGCCATCGAGAACAAAGAATTATTGAAAGCATAGGAAAGGTCAATAATACGTTTCGTATAGTCACAGTTAAACAACCCCTAACGGTAAGGCAGTTGATTACATCGGTCAGGCACAGAACCGAATTCAAACGAAGAAAAATCCATGTCTTTGAGCGCTGAGAGAATATATTCAACCATGTTCTCCACTAGTTACCGAAAACGTTCACTAGTGGGAACGTCTGAAGTCTCTAATCTTTGAGGAGCTTAAAACAGTGCGAATATGCAAAAGATACGTGTCTAAAATTTTTAGAGTAGACATAAGTACACCAAGTTACAAGTTTTAACCAACTAGCTGGCACCTTTATCTTATTTGCTTTGCGTTGACAAGAGCTAAAGTCGCTACGACTTCACGGTCGTAGTTGTGGACTCCACTGACTTATAGGACAGGACGTAGCACGGGCTAATTGCGATATTGATCTAAAATTGATACAATTTCTGATTGGCTGAAACTGATATTGGACAGTTTCACACGTGGCACGATTTTGTCGACTGCTAAAAAGCTAGTGATTCAACTGTCAGCAAATGACGAGTGAGTTTGTTTTTTTTTGCCATGCATCGAGCCGCTATGATGTCCATTCTTACCGTATTTGACACTAACACGACACGACAGTAACATAGCGTTTTTGTTTTTGCTTAAGTCCAACTCATGTCCGCTCTAGTTCCAATCGAACGGCTGTCAAAACGTTTGTTTTTTCACTCAGGTTGAACTTAGTTTTCGCTCTGGGTTGCACTTTTTAGACGATGGGTACGCTCTGGGTATTTTTACAGTTTCAACTCCGCCATGAACAACCTGAAAATGTTTGTTTATTCTCCCGAAAATGTTTGTTTATACAGTGGTCGAGTTGGAACTAACCCAGGTTAAAAAAACAAAAACGCTATGAGTCGAGTCGAGCTGCTCGACGTGTCTTACATTATAGGGCACATAACAGGGTAACTGTTTCCGTGTTGCTGAAAACTCACGAGTGAGCATATGAAGCTGAGTAGTTATTTTCGATGCGATTGCGCAGTTCGCATTATAAATTTGAAAATGCGAAATGCGAGACATTACACTGGTCGTACAATCTACGGCGTAACACGGAATTGATGTTCGGCAACTAAATTTTTTTAAATATGTGGTGCAACAGTGGTCTAGAGTGTACAAAAAACTTCAACAGGGATGGCAGCCACAATCAGAAGCAGAATAAGAAGAGAAGTGGCACGTGCTGTCCTAGTTACTGATTGCCGTAGAGCTACCTCAAAGTCATAATACACTATACCGGTAATACACTATACCATTTACGCAAACGCTAAGATGTTGGCATCTGCTTGGTTTTAACACAACCAAAGGACTAATGTATCTTTTTAAATATACGCGTGTGCATGTAAGTGTATGAGTACATTCATTCTCTAACATACTGTCTAGTGTAATATCAAGTTTCTTTTTGATTTTATGAACACTGGTCAATGTACATTGCTCGGATGTACATTATGTGCTGGCAACATAAAATAATAAGCAATGGTAACAAGCGATTTTTATGATTCAAATATGGCTGAAAAGCTACTGTAAGACAAAGCCACTTTTTATGAAAATGCAGTAATAAAAAAAATCAACCGACAAACATTCTTATCTTCTGAAAGTGAATCATACGTTACGAAATTTCAACACAATAGCTGCTTCATTACATGGGTGATTTTTTCATCCCTAAACATTATATATCATTTAATGTAAAACATTCTTTCAGTTACTGATTTTTAATTTGTTTTAAAATACACGAAAACATATTTGAGTCATTAGCATTACGTCCACAATAATTTATAGCAAATTTGTTTTTATTAGCTTAATTCAGTTTGCTCGCCGCACTAGTGAATAAGGGCGTGCAACATCATTTGAAACAAACCTGGTTGGGGGAAAATAAATTCGCTATTAAACTCAAATGTAACTGCAAGATGCATTTTATCTAACCATTCCACGAGTAATTAAAACTGCAGCAGCAAATGCTTTATTGTGCCTGTTCATTATTTAGAGGAATATTTGCTCATATGATAGCATTCCGTTCTGGACAACTTTTTTCTATTATGCTTTTACTTTTTTGTATGTTTGAAGAAAAAAGATACATTTTAATTCTTATAAAAATTGTCACTGAGTGAAACTATCAATATCTCTCTAGGCCTCAATCCGCTTCTTGTCCTTCTTCTTTTTCAAAAATGATGGAGTCCGCAAACCTTTCTTTTTCTTTTTATCCTTTTTGGGAGAGCCTTCGGTAGATACGTCCTGTAAAAAAATTTATAATAAAAAAACATTCTATAGCGTTTTATTTTCAGAGATTATTTAGCAATTTAGCCGTTCTTGAGTCTACCCCTTACAAACAATCGCAATTGTTTGTAAGGGATAAACTCAAGAACGGCTGAACGGAATTGCATGATTCTTTTTTCAGTTGCTGTGTTTTGGTCTGCGTCAGGTTTATACGTAAAAAAATGGAAATCTACGCGAAAAGCTGGAAAATAGTAAAAAACCGATATTTTACTTTTCCCGCTATTCGTCGCATAGACAATGTTTCAGACTACTATGATTATTATGGGTGCAAATCAGCCGGCGTCGCATTCAATATTAAGCAGCGTCGTTGCTGGGCTAGATGAGGGTAACTTTGATTGAATGGTCAGTTGTGCCGGATTTTCACAGAACATCTGTTCGTTACAACTGTGTTAAGTCATTAGTTAGAAATGGTCATTTTTACAGAATTTGAAAAAATATTCATTGGAAACATGTGGAAAATGTTGATTTTTCAATTTATAGTACTCAACAGTTAAGCTGGCTGTTAATTTATTTTTCGTAAAAGTAAACTCAATAGCATTAGATAACGCCTAGTTCCGTCTGCTGTAGTTGACCGTTAATATGATATGCAACATACATAAATTCGAACATCTTTATTCTTGCTCTTGCTAATAAACAGTTTTATGGGTTAGCAAATTTAAAAAATAATAAACGTTGTATGTTGCGTAGTGGGTTCAGTTTATCAAAGAGCCTAACAGTCTAAAGCTAATACTTTCTCGTCATTTATCAAATTAATGAAACGCTGTATGCGTTTCTAATGCATGTTTATAAATGTTTTAATGACTCAATAAGTGAAGAATATATAAATTTAATTAAAAATTGTACTTGAAAAGAATGCTGAAATGAATTAGCACTAAAAGTATATGTTACCCATTAGAATAAATCGTATTTAAACAACGTTAATTATTTTTTGGCTTTTTCACTGCTGATTGGACTTCTAAAAAGTTCAAAAAAACTTATAAAATTATGGTTCTGTTTCAAATTGTAGTAAAAAAGAAGAAGGGCTTTAAGACAAAGCGTACATTTATTTGCATTTTTGTATGTTTGAGGTGCCCAGCAAGAAATGAAATTAGCAATGTGGGTAACTGATCGAGGTTCGTATCATCCTTATTATTTTTCATGGTACCCTCGCAATGATTCGCAATTTTCTACAAAATTACAACAATTTTCAACAAAAATTTGGAATTTGTGGAAAGAACCACTACAGATGACTCCATTTCTGGACTTGGAACAATACTTTAATATCTAATGGATTTATAATTTGATTTTAAATAATAGTGAAATTATGATCTTGGTTCGTACCATGTTGATCTTGGTTCGTATCATTCATGATCTTGGTTCGTATCATAATTTCCAAAAGATATATTATTGAATATTAAAGATTTACAAATGGTAATAACATACTTTTTGTGTTGTATACTATCATCTTTGTTCACTTTATCTACCTAGCAGTGTTAAATATGCTTATACATGGCCAATATTCTGACTATTTTGAATAAGATCAATTCTGACATTTCTTTAACTTTTTCCTGTCATATTTAACATAAACTTGAACGCAAATATTCTAAAATAATTTTGTGTAAGTCGAAACCGTATAAAAATCATCCAATTATTGAAATTTGCGTAACAAACGCGTAAATTCCAGATTTCGCTTGCGCTGCGCTTGTTGGAACCAAAGTAGTTATAGTTTAAAGGGAATACATACATGTTAACATTGTTTGCTAAATGCATGGGTCGAGGCAAATGATGCTATTTCATTTCATTATTCATAGTTAATATGATACAATAAGAAATTAATCATAATAAACTTCAAATTGGCATTAAAAAGGTTTATTTTTTGTATTTTCAAATAAATAAGGCAATGAAATGAAACCTCCTGGAATTGATAGCTCTTTTCATCTAGTTTCTGGTTCATGTGATTTAATTTGTATCCGTATACCGACAGTCAAAATTAGGATATTAATTTATTATATTAAAACTTTTGCAGTTCCTAAACAAGCAAAGATAGACGTATACTATATGTTTATCAAAGCTGTTTTTTTACCATTTGTAGAACTTTGTAAAGCATGAAAAGATCATACAATAACTACAAAAAGAGCTAAAATAGAAAAACCGAGAAATAGGATTTTTCTATCTTCACTGAAGAGATAAAAGGTTACTGTCATCAGTAAAATTTCTCAAAAACTGCAGAAAATATCAATGTGTTATATTGCAACTGGGGAAAAATAAATTTTTTATTTCACTTTTAAGGAAATTAATCAAAATTTGAATTCCACCAGACGATAGAACTTTCAATTTAAAGAAACTCTTCCAAAGGTTTCATAAATCTAAAACCAAGTTTTCCCGCTTAAAAAACAACTTTGATGGAGGCATTAGAAGCGGAATTCGCATCTGTTAAACATTTAACTATTTGAGCTAGTTGTAGCAATTTTTATGGCAAATAATGAAAGTCACGAATAGAAAAATAACAGAGAAAGGTTTTAAGTTTGATTTGAATTCAAGATTTAAAATATTTAATGACATAACAGTGATTAAGTTTACAGTACGAACCAAGATCATTTTTTGCATAGTACGAACCAAGATCAATCACCCTTGATTATTTTTTGAGGAATAATAAAAACTATCAGATTTGTATAATAGACTAGCAAATGGTATCGTTTGAGAATAAGTTCTTGAAATTCATTAGTGTAATTCATTCGACAAATTCTTACCAATCGATTGATAAACCAAATAAAATTAAAGATCTAATGAATGTTGACATTCTCATTACATATATATGAATATCAAATTTAAATTAAAAAATTACGGTGAAATCACAACAAAGCTCTAATTATGATAGAGAAAATGTGCCCGAAAGTGTCAAAGAATTACACGGTGTTACACGGAAAAAATACTTCTCAAATGGCCTAGTGTACGTTGTTAGTCACACCTAGTACATCATAAAAACACATTTTAAATCTTCCTAACACCCCCAAAATTTCGAGTTATTGCAAAAAAAACGGTTTTGCCTTTCTACTATATAAATATATAGTATAAAGGTACAGAAATCACTTGGAAAACCGGAAATGGAAAGAAGGTCCTGCTGGCCGAATGTTATATACCATTCGACTCAGTTTCGAAAACTGAGCATTTTCTGTGTGTGTGTATGTATGTATGTGTGTGTGTGTGTGTGTGTGTGTGTGTGTGTGTGTGTGTGTGTGTGTGTGTGTGTGTGTGTGTGTGTGTGTGTGTGTGTATGTGTGTGTGTGTGTGTGTGTGTGTGTGTGTGTGTGTGTGTGTGTGTGTGTGTGTGTGTGTGTGTGTGTGTGTGTGTGTGTGTATGTGACGCTTTTAATCTCACTCACTTTTCTCGGAGATGGCTGGACCGATTTTAATGTTCTTAGTGTCAAATGAAAGGTCTAGGTGTCCCATTGGTCGCTATTGAATTTCATACTGATCGGACTTTTAGTTCAAAAGTTATGTATAAAAATACGAAAAATATGGGACTTCATTATCTCATAGGTCTCTTAACCGATTTGAACAATATTGATTGCATATGAAAGAGGAGCCTTGCAAACCCTTAACTTCCAAATTTCATGACGATTGGACTTGTAGTTTGAAAGTTACATAAAGAAATGTGAAAAAATAGTATTTAAAACATATTTATGTAACATATAAGCATTAATTTAATGAAAAACATCACACATTTTATGATTATTTGAAAATTACTGCTGAGATCTATCAAACGAAACCGAGTTATTTAAAATCGGACGGTTCATTCAAAAGTTATTCAAACTTTAACACTTAAGCACCGTATATTAAACCGTTAAAACATGTGAAATCAAAACATATCAATCAAATGTCGATTGTATTCAATGTATGTATGTATGTATGTATGTATGTATGTATGTGATGACAATTTGCAATTTTAAAATTTGCAATGAAATTCAAGAAAAGTGAGAAACATGTCAATTGTCTGAAGTTTTTGAAGCCTCTTAGTGGAATACGAACTCTGAAATTAAAGAAAAGAAAAAACTTTTACCGACTAAATTCCACTATTTAATATTTATTCGCGACAGATACGTATACGCTTTGAAATAAGACACTGATGAAGCCTGCACGTCGTAGGTGAACTGCGTATCTGTTGCAAATAAATATTAAATAGTGGGATTCAATCGAAGTTTTTTTCTTTTCTTTGATTTCAGATTTCAATTGTCATTTTCTTCGCTTGCTGTTACTCACAATTGTACAAGAAAAGCAAAAAACGAAGAAAAGCAGTTTATTTAAGCATGTAGGTATAGTGGTGTATAGAATCAAAAATACTAGTGAGTTGATTTTTCCAAATAAATTTGTACAAATTCCAAACAAATTCTGCGCATCAATAGATGCTCTTTTCAATCAATAGATACTAAGGCTTAGAAATGTTATATGAAAAATAGGAAGTAAACGTTGCACGGTAGAAATTTTGTAAGATTTGTTTTCGTTAGTGATATTTTAAAGGACAGATGTCTTATGTCATGTATCATGTTTTAATAAATAAAAGCACTGGGAATCATATCGATCGTATTTCCCATTCTCAAGCATGTTTATGGCGCAGCTTTGGCACTATTTTTCGACCTCATCTTGTTGTCCTAACCCTCTAACATTGTAAAAACGATGCGATCAAGCTAATGACTATCTTTTCATGAAAGTACATTCAAAAGAAGCTTAAGTTTTGATTTTCATGCAAAAATAATTATCTGAAGGAGTGCTAGCTAAGAAATAGTTCCATTTCTCGTTTTCATATCTAATGCTCTATTTAGTAATTTTTTTCTAATTCAGATATATTGCAAAATTGAAGCCAAGCAAACCAATAGTAAAATTTTGAGATCAATCATTTTGTTGTAGATATCCTTTTTCTTCAAAAGCGAAATATAATAATAATTTTTCTGAACTCTTGTTTTTCAAAGATACTAACTTTTGAATGCCTGGTATTAATATCAAAATATCAAAAAATCTGCTATGAACAAATACTTCATATTGTCAATTCAAAACAAGTTTCGTATGTGGCTCTGAAGCCCGAAAGTAGACGTCTGTAGACCCGTTAGAGGGTTAATTTCTAATTTTCTATACATATTCATTCAAGTCTGTAAAAATTATCTTTGTGTTTACATTATTTTTCTATAAATATTATAAAACTAAATAAGGTGTTCATCAAGTAACATAAATGACGCTTACATGTATTTACGCACCCAAGGAAAGAAAATATAATTATTCTACACAATACGTTGTGAATTTTACTGGCAAATAAGGATTTTGAGGAATACGGAACGGATATTTAAAAATATAGTCTAATATAACATCTATACATCTACAATTAAGTTCCTGAGAAATTAAATAATGATTATTGTGGCAGTAGAAAGGCTAGGTCACGCCGCTAGGTGGACTAATTCGGGTTTTTGGTTAGGTGTTCACATACTATCATGAATAACTCAATCATTTTCCACGCAATTTCAAGTTTTTTATACGTTTTTGGAAAGCTTATGGAACAACGCTCTGCTTTGCACAGAGAGGGTCGTAGCTCCGTTGTAACGTCACGAAAAATCTGTTAATTTAATATGCGTTAATTATCGCTGTTGCTGCCCTCTGTACATAAGGGATAATCCAAAAATGTGTTGTTAATTTGTCTTTCACTTTTTCGCCTACGTAATTGTGGGGTTGTTCACAAATTACGTCGCGCTGTGGGAGGGATGCTAAGTAAGTGAGACATAAGTAATAGCATCGAAACCTTAAGACATAGCATAATAGTTGCTTCAGAAAAGTTCATTTAAAAAGCACTTCCTAGTGGTGAAAAAATATTCGGACATTAGGGTGTCCTCAAGCAGATACAAAAAATATTTTCTCTATTTTAAGTCAGAAATGGTTGCTGTCTACAGAAAATTTGTAGAAAAACTAATTTTAAGAAACTTTGTGGAATGCTTAAGATTGATATTTCTTACATAAAAAGTTATAGAGCTAAACTCTTAGGGACACCCCTAAAAATTTTTTTTTCGATCTAGCTCTTTATATATATGCCTACAGGGTCGTAATGGCAAAGACCAAGGGCGTGATGGCGAGCAATCGCCAGAGATGCTGGAGCGGATCATCGAGAGCCCACGGCCGACGTTCCAGTATCTCAGACCATAGCGTAGGATGGTCGGACTCCCAGCCGAACATTCAAAGTAACGTGGGCGACGGCGGTTTAGAGGTCGGGGAGGAAGTAACGGTTACGAACGAAGAACTCATCGAGATCGCTAAATCCCTAAAAGTGAACAAGACCGGGGCCAGACGGAGTCCCGAATATGGCCATTAAAGCGGCTATTCTGGAGGCTCCCGAATTATTCGGGGCTGCAATGAGTAGATGCCTGGAAGCTGCCCGCTTTCCGGACAGATGGAAACGACAGAACCTGGTTCTATTGCCGAAGCCGGGAAAATCTCCCCTCGTCATATGGGCCGATCTGTCTGCTCAATACTGCCGGCAAGGGGCTGGAGAGGGTTATCCTTAACAGATTCGTACAGCACACTGAGGGTACAAACGGTCTGTCAAGGAACCAATTCGGCTCCCGAAAACGCAAATCTACGGTGGATGCCATCTTGTCGGTCACTATCACTAAGACAGCCGAGGTGGCAATCCAGCGCAAGAGGACAGGTATCCGCTATTGCGCAGTTGTCACGCTCGACGTGAGAAATGCGTTTAATAGCGCTAGCTTTGCCGACATCATAGAATCTATCATAGAGGTTGAGTTGACGGCTGCCCACTCTATAAGCATTGTTGAAGATTGGATGCGATCCAGGAAACTGGAGCTAGCGCATCATAAAACGGAGGTTATCGTGGTGAACAACCGCAAGTCGGTGCAGCAAGCAAATATCAGCTTCGGGGACTGCACTATTTCGTCAAGGCGGTCCTTAAAACTCCTGGGAGACACCAAAAGCTATCTAGCCAAGCTGGAAAGCACCTATCGTATCATGTGCTTGAGAGTGCCGTGTGCGTATCGCAGTTTCACATGACGCAATATGCGTCTTAGCGGATATGATGCCTATTGACATCATCATCAGCGAAGACGTAAAGTGCTTCAACCAACGTGGAACTAGAGGCATACGGAGTACCACAAGATCGGCCTCGATGACCACATAGCAGCGGGCATGGTCTAGCTCCATAAAAGGTCGGTGGACACATCGACTCATCCCGGAACTATCCGGGTAGGTCAACAGGCGCCACGGCGAAGTCAACTTCCACCTGACACAGATTTTGTCAGGGCATAGTTGTTTCAGACAGTATCTGCACATCCGAATGCGTGGGTGTTGAGGAAACTGCAGAACATGCTTTTTTCATATGCCCTCGTTTCGCGGGCGCGAGAAGCAACATGATGGCAGTGAGTGGACAGGACACTACTACGGATAACTTAGTCGAAAGGATGTGTTCCAGCTCGGACATCTGGGGAGCGGTCAATGCGGCAGCTACCCAGATTGTACTTGAGCTACAAAACCGCTGGAGAGCCGATCAACGGCGAATAAATAGCCTAACTACCATAGTCCAGTAGTTATCCAAGAGGGTGCGTTAAGCACAATAGCCCCTCCCTGAAATAATACCGATAAGGTGGTGCCAGGGGGGATGGAGGTACTTTTGAGATCTCTCTGGATTATTGGCAAACACGGACATGAATCGGAACATGGAAGGATGGGATGGGGGAAAATCAGATATCCCGAATTTCTGTGCCGAATGGTTAATGTGTAGTTTTTCGTTGTCACACGCTTGTCCTCGTTCCGCTCTCGCCAACACAATGACGAGCAGGTATCGTTGCAACTGACATTTACACTACATCTCGTTCAGAACTCGTTTACATTCAAATTGATTACGGGAGCACTTACTCAGGACAGTCTTGGCCAGCAAATATCCTTAATTGCAATGGCTAAGAGTTCGAGCTGTTATTTTCTAACTAATTTTATTATTGACCATTGCTGTTCGGCCGGTATTTGATCGGTCGGTAGAGTCGATTTTAATTCGACTTCACCTGTGCGAGATGTGGAGTGAATGTGAATATATGAATATTTTATAATATTTTCTAATATAATTTATCACCAAATACAAAAGATCCTTACTGTTTGCCTGCCCTACTAACACGATGTCCTTCATTTTCCTGTAACATCTATGAAAGTAGTATGGGTTCCCTGCACTTTCTAAAGTAGATGTTACACTAACATTCCTACCCACTTCCCCTGCGGTTGTTCTGACGTAGCCAGATGTATAATGTGATTGTATAGCAGTGGTGCCTAAACATAGGCGTGGTGCGGGCCAAATCAGATCGCCCCATGAGTCCGCGGGCCGCAATGACCTCTGGCGATTTCTGCGCTTAACAAAATGTAACATAGGCGGCAGCAAAAGCCGATTTTCAGGAATCACCACAAGATTTTAACTGGAAAGCAATCAGATCTACAATATGCACCAGATATTACGGCTGATCTGAGTGACCTCTGTGTCACCAAAGAAGTCCTCCATCCCTCAAACCAGTTCGCGGGCCGCAAGAATCATCACGAAGGGCCGCATGCGTCCCGCGGGCCGCGTTTTGGCCATCACTGTTGTATAGCCACCTACGATGTGTGCAACCGCATATGCTAATGCTAATGCTAATGCTAATGCTAACCGCAACTTTTCCGGTGGACTGGATGCAGGGCAAATTGGTGAAAGTCCCTAAGAAAGGAGACCTAACTGAATGCGGAAACTGACGTGGCATCACGTTACTCTGTATTACTCTCAAAGTACTCTGTAAGGTAATCCTCAACCGGATCCAGGAGAAGATCGACGCTATTCTCCGGCGGCAGTATGCTGGATTCCGTGCTGGCCGATCATGTGTAGACCATATCACAACGCTCTGCATTATATTGGAGCAAATCAACGAATTCCAGGACTCACTTCTGCTGGTGTTCGTTGACTTCGAAAAGGCGTTCGACCGACTCAACCACGAACACGTCTGGGGCGCACTTAGGCGTAGAGGAGTTCCAGATAAGCTAGTCCATCTCATCGAGGCTCAGTACGAGGCGTTCTCGTGCAAGGTGCAAGGAGCAGCTAAATGACCTCGACCTAGCCGATGACATAGTCTTGCTCGCACAACGCCGAAACGATGTGCAGAGCAAGTTAGATGACCTTTCCGAGAGCTCCCAGGCAGCAGGCCTCACAGCCATTGTAGCGAAAACTAAGTCTATGGTAGCGAACACTGACAATTCCACCAACTTCACAGTAGCCGGACAAGTTGAACAGGTAGACGCCTTTCAATATCTTGGTAGCCAGACATCGTCGGTGTCATCAACGGCCGATAGCCACACAAATTCGTGAACGTAGGTGGAAGTGGATCGAACACAGGAAGGAAAGCAGCGAACGAGGTTTGCAGAGAAGCACTCGACAGGAATCCACAAGGACAGCGTAGAAGAGGCAGACCCAGAGGGTCATGGCGATGGAGCTAAGCCAACGACATCCTGTCTGTAGACGAGAACCTGTCCTGGCGACAGGTAAAAGCCATGACGGGTAACCGTCAGCAGTGGAGATCTCCGATTTCATCCCTTTGTTCTGCCGGACCGGCGGTCATGGACACATAAGTAAGCAAATGTATGGATGTTTAAAATATAAAAAAATATGTTTATTCAACCCGAAATGAAATGAGATAAATTTTATCTATCAAATAGGAGCAAACCATTCGAGTGACAACCGTTGTCAAGTTAACACTTGTTGTTTGATCGCTCCTTAAAGTGTAAAATTGTGCTTCCTAATTCGCATTCAAGGTTATTGAATTGTGTGCTTGGAGTGTTGTGCCGTTCGCTTCGACACGACACAAGTGAAGTTACAGTGTTTGGCCTTTCGAATTCTTGTGCTACACTGAGAAAACTTTTCGTATAGTTTCTATGTGTTTCACACATAGATTTTTTCCATGTGCCCAGTAAATGAACTTTATGTGCCAAACAGTTACCATTTATGTGTTTTTAAAATTTACCTTTAAAATTTGCACATACTATTCATATGCATATAATTTTCATGTGAACTTCTGGGCGGATTGTATTTATATGTGGCACATAATAATCATAAGGATTTTCATATGGAAATTTTCCATTAGTTATGTGCGGATTATTTTGAGTGTACAGCGACGTATATCGTCTGCTATCGATATAGTACAGCCCGACAATCGGCATTGTATTCTTCATTGTGTGCTGCCCCGAACACGTGCTACACAGAAGCATCGAAATCGAACGACATCAGACGGTACTGGGGTATTGTTTGTGCAAGCATCATTCAGACAGGAAGAGATCAACTCACCTACCAGCCGGTTTGGATTGTGTTTGGTGAAGTACTGCAATCTTCATATATATATATATATATATATATATATATATATATTTTGTTATTGATAAATTGTTTGCCCGGTAAATTTATTCCCCCCAACATCAAAGTTTTTAAAATTCATGAGCGACAGAGCTTATTGCTCCCGCTGAAATGGAAAATCTAAACGTTGCGATGTTCGTCGACGTCGGAACGGATGAGGAGGAAATAGATGAGCTAGACATCACAGCGCCTAGCTCACCTCTCTTGAACTTTCCGCCCAGTTCTCCCGTCTCGTCTGATCCCCCAGCCCCGTCCGGTCTCCCCACCCCGGACCAACAGGTTGCCCAACGGATTAAGGCTTATCCGGATGACTCGAAGGGGCCGTTTATTGTCTTCTTCGGGCCCAAAATGAAACCTTTGAATATTGTACAAATTGGCAAAGACCTGGCACAACAGTTTTCGGACGTAACCGAGATAACAAAGGTGAGACCGAATAAACTGTGAGTTACCGTGAAAAGCTTGAAGCAAGCAAATGCAATTGCTAGCTGCGAGCTTTTTACAAAAGAGTATCGCGTGTACATCCCTGCCAAGGATGTAGAGATTGACGGTGTAGTTACCGATGGGAACCTCACCGTCGAATATATTTTGGAGCATGGCGTTGGCTGTTTCAAGAACTCCATGCTGCAAAAGGTAAAGGTGCTGGACTGCAAGCAATTGCACTCAGCATCGGTCGAAAATGGGAAGAAAATATTCTACCCTTCGGAATCCTTTCGGGTAACTTTCGCTGGATCAATAAGGCACGTTGAAGCAAATGTGGCGGCAATCATGTGGAGAACGTTTGCAATGAGAACACTGAGAAGTGTTCTTACTGCGAGGGAACCCCGCACGATCTTGCGGCATGTCCCACGTACAAACAGCGCGAGGAAAAAATTAACCGTTCCCTTAGGGAACGCTCCAAGCGCTCTTTTACAGAAATGCTCAAGTGGGCCGAGCCATTGACCAACGAAAATATCTATACCTTTTTGCCAACCGATGAGGGCACTTCTGACGAACCGCTTGAAGGATGTTCTTATGCCACGCAAGAAAACCCTAGGAAGAGAAAAACTATTAACTCTCCTCGACTTACTCGCAAAGGACTTAAGATATCCTCGAACGGAACGGAAAATACATTAAACTCAAAGAAAAGCGGTCCGAAGCAGGTACCTCCAGGGTTGCAAAATTTGAAATCAAACCGGGAGTACCCACCGCTTTCTGGTGCACCAAAAACCCTTGACGCATCCAATTTACATTCAGAGATTAAATCGGGAAAGGGATTTTTGAAGTTCTCTGACATTGTGGACTGGCTATTTGAAACTTTCAACATCTCGGATCCATTCAAAAGCTTTCTACTTGCCTTTCTTCCCACAGTTAAAACATTTTTGAAGCAACTAACAGCACAATGGCCCCTCTTCTCAGCTATCGTATCCTTCGATGATTAATACGTCGAACAATGCTGTAAACTCTATTGCTGTGTTACAGTAGAACTGCAGAAGTATCATCCCCAAATTCGACCTTTTCAAACAATTATTAAATATTTCCAACTGTGACGTATTCGCGCTCTGTGAAACATTTCTCAATTCAAGTAATGATCTCAATTTCCACGCTTTTAACGTCATCCGACGAGATCGAGGATCACATGGTGGAGGAGTACTTCTAGGGATCAAGAAGTGCTATTCTTTCTTCCGAATAGACCTCCCCTCATTCTCGAATATTGAAGTCGTCGCCATTCATGCTAGAATAAAAGGAAAAGACCTATGCATTGCTTCGATATATATCCCCCCATTGGTACGGATTGAGCAGAAGCAACTTTCTGATATTGCAGAATTGCTTCCCGCACCTTTACTAATTTTGGGAGATTTTAATTCCCATTGCATTCAATGGGGGTCGCTATACGACGACAATCGATCCTCCCTGATTAATAACCTGATTGACGACTTCGATATGGCACTTCTAAACAGCGGGGAAGCGACACGTATACCTAATCCTCCAGCCCGCGCAAGCGTACTGGATCTATCTCTCTGTTCGACATCACTAGCGTTAGATTGCAAGAGGAAGGTAATCAATGATCCCCACGGTAGTGATCATCTGCCAATCCTTATATCAATTACTAATGACTATCCGCCCGTGAATTCAATCAATGTTACATATGACCTCAAACGCAATATCGATTGGAAACGCTACGCCGCCGTAATCTCAGAAAACATCGAATCGCCCGATGAGCTTCCTCCGGAGGAAGAATACGACTTCATTACTGGCTTGATCACCGACGCCGCGACTCAAGCTCAGACGAAACCGATACCCGGGAAAACGTTCAACTGGCGGTCTTCCACCATTTGGAGTCGCAATATCGATTGGAAACGCTACGCGGCCGTAATCTCAGAAAATATCGAATCGCCCGGTGAACTTCCTCCGGAAAGGAATACGACTTTATTACTGGCTTGATCCTCGACGCCGCGACTCAAGCTCAGACGAAACCGATACCCGGGAAAACGTTCAACAGGCGGTCTTCCACCATAGGAGTCAAAACGACTACTTGTTAAGCGTAGCTACCAATAACCGCCGTCCCCCCCCCCTCCTCACCTTTTCGCTCTACCCCTCCTTCACCAAAAAAAAAACTTCATTTCTTTCCCCTACCGTCCCGTCATCAATTGTAGAACCATCGATTCAAAAAAAAATGATTGCACAAGGGAAGCTAATTTTCATCTGCCCTCCGTGTAGAAACACTCTAAATGGAAGGAGCATCCGCGCTTACTTAGCTGATCAGGATATTCCTCGTTCAACAAATGCTACCAGTGTCGTTACACAACTGCAGCAATTGACTGGCATAGTGGAAGTGTTAAGCCAAAAAGTTGATAACATTTCTTCCGCAGCGGCACAAAATAATTGCCCTATTGCCTTGCCTGGGCCAAATTTGTCGAATGAAACGAGAACGCCTGTGTGGCTGAGATTAGGTGCCAAACGCCGCCGCGCTAGTTTTGAGCAAACAGCACGACCGTCTGTCAACAAAGGTACATAGGAAATGAACTTTGAGGATCTATCTGTGCCTTTTATCATGCCTGCCGCTCCGAAACCTGTATTCTGGCTTTATCTATCCGGATTTCAACCCATGATTACCGACAAAGATGTTGAAAAAATTGTCTCCCGCTGTCTGGATACTGATGTACCAATGAATGTCATTCGTCTCGTACCAAAAGGGAGAGATGTTTCGAACATGACTTTTGTTTCGTTCAAAATCGGGTTAGATCCTGCCCTGAAAATGCAAGCGATCAATGCTGAAAATTGGCCAGATGGTTTGATGTTCAGGGAGTTTGTTGACCAACTAAAAAATGCTGCGCGCCCGATGTACAACACGCCTCGGCAGTAGCGGAGACTGAACCCTTAGGACGATCCAGCGATAATGATTTAAATTTAATGCGATGCTATGTGGACGGTGGGAACCAACTGGTTCCCGCCAAAGGCGAGTATTCTGTGGATTTTGAATTTTCTCCTACTATCACCGACTGTACGTTGCGGCAAAATGATGCTTGTATTGACGACGGATTTATCTGGATCTACTATCAAAATGTCCGCAGCCTACGAACGAAAATAAATGACCTATTTCTGGCGGCAAACGATTGCAACTATGACGTACTCATCATGACCGAGACTGGATTGGACGACAGCATCAACTCGCAACAGCTGTTCGGCACAGGCTTCAACGTTTTCCGTTGCGATCGAAGCCCCGCTAACAGCAACAAATCTCGCTTCGGTGGTGTTCTGATCGCTGTTGCAAAGCAATATGCCAGCTGTGTTGTGCACACAATGAATGGACAAACGTTAGAGCAAATATGTGTTTCTACGACGATAAAAGGTAGGCGGTTTCTAATGTGTGCAATTTACATTGCGCCAGACAACAGTAAAGACGTTGGCATTATCAATGACCATTTATCTTCTGTTAATGAACTTTGCCAAAAATGCAAACCCGGTGACGATGTCTGGATATGTGGGGACTTTAACCAACCACGCATGCGCTGGTGTGCGGTTGACCATGTTATCCAATGTGATTGTTCTCAGCTGCCACCGTCCAGTAGCACGCTTCTAGATGGCATGGATTACTTGTGTCTCAGCCAAAGGAATCTCGTGCACAACGCACTCAATCGTATTCTCGATTTGATTTTTTGTTTGCCTAACTGTGTGGCCAATGTAATGGGCTGTTCAGTACCGCTGCTACCCGTTGATTCGCATCACCCCCCGCTCGAAATCTCCTTGCCCGTACATGTAGCGTGTGATGAGCCGATTGAAATACAAACTGAACGACCACTGAACTATCGTAAGATTGACTTTGCGGCTCTGTCGGACTATTTGATTACCGTTGACTGGAATGTAGTTTTTACAAACGACGACGTAGATGCAATGGCTGAAAATTTCTGTTCTGTATTAAACGATTGGCTAGTTTTGAACGTTCCACGAGTGCGACCCCCACTTTCACCGGCATGTAGTAATTCACATTTACGTTCACTAAAGCGTGTGCGCAACGCTTGTCAGCGAAAGTTCCGCCGTCAGCACACAACAAACAATAAGGAAAAGTTCAAACGAGCTAGTAATGCATATAGAATTCTGAATGCCTCTCTATACAAATCATATGTATTACGGGTGCAAACAAACTTGAAAGCAAATCCACGTGATTTTTGGCGCTTCGTTAACTCTAAGAGGAAAAGTACTGTTATTCCAAGAAATATTCACATGAATGGAGTGACCGCAGAATCTGCCTTTGATTCGTGTCAATTATTTGCAAATCATTTTGCATCTGTTTTTGCGCCAGATACCGCTTCAAGGTTTGAAATTTCTGAAGCCATCCGTGATGTTCCTATTGATTTAGTAAATGTTGGAGTATTTACCGTAAATCCCGAAATGGTCTCGTTGGCTGCAAAACGATTGACACATTCGTTCGCCCCAGGTCCTGATGGTCTGCCCGCAATTTTAATATGTCGTTGTGTGGCATTATTAGCGCAACCTTTGTGTGACATATTCAACCGTTCGTTCCACCAAGCAAAATTTCCTCGTATCTGGAAGCAATCTTTTATGACTCCTGTTTTCAAACGAGGTGACCGCCATGACGTCATAAATTATCGTGGTATTACGAGCCTTTCAGCCGTTTCTAAATTGTTCGAAATTATAGTATGTAAGCAGCTCCTCAATACTACAAAAAATTATATCTCCAAGAACCAACACGGTTTTATGCCCGGACGATCAGTTACTACAAATCTGATGAATTTTACGACGAAAATAATACATGGCATGGAAGAGAAAGCACAAGTCGACGTAATTTATACAGATTTGAAGGCGGCTTTTGACAAAATTGACCACAATGTATTGCTACAGAAGTTATCCCGTCTTGGTATCTCCGCACAACTGACAGCCTGGTTGGAATCATATCTAGCGGACCGTGAACTTAAAGTGAAGATTGATGGCTATGAGTCACGACCTTTCTCAAATAAATCAGGAGTCCCACAAGGCAGCAATCTCGGGCCGCTACTGTTTGTCTTATTTTTTAACGATGTTGCTCTGGCTCTGGATGGAAGTTTCGAGCTAGTTTATGCAGATGATTTGAAGCTGTACGTAACAGTACGCACACTGGAAGATTGTTGGCGTCTACAAAGCTACAAAAATGACATTCGATTTACACTGTACAAAAATCATATAAAAAGCAACGCGACAGTTGGGTTTTGTTGCCAGGGTAGCGAAGGATTTTTCGGATCCGTATTGTTGGAAGTCGTTAGACTGTGCACTTGTTCGTCCAATTTTGGAAAATGCGTCGATTGTATGGCATCCTCATCAAGTTACGTGGTGCCTAAGGATTGAACGCGTCCAGAAACGGTTTGTTCGTTTGGCATTGAGAAGCTTGCCTTGGCGTGATCCCAATAATCTGCCACCGTATCCTGATAGATGCCAGCTATTGGGGCTGGACACTTTGGAACGAAGACGAAAAATTCAGCAAGCACTGTTTATAGCAAACTTACTGAATGGGGAAATCGATGCCCCCGAACTACTTTCAATGTTAAATTTTCGTGTCCCAGGCAGATCTCTCCGAAATACGCCGTTGCTGCAACCAATATTTCATCGAACTGTGTTTGGCTATAATGAACCGATATCAGCATGTATTCGCACATTTACGGCCGTTGAAGAGTGTTATGATTTTGACGAACCAACTAAACGTTTTTTGTGTAGAATTAGGTCGTTATTATTTTAGTTAAATTTTAAATTCATTAAGACATCATTGTCAGATGGAAATACTGTAAATAAACAAATAAATAAATAAACAAATATATGTATGACCGCATTTCAAGGTCAAGACTAAAAACATGAGATTAGTCTGTAGTATTAGTTGCTTTAGAAGCAGCAGAACGTTTTATTTCGCACTTTTGCGTTGTATAAAAAAAGCAAAGCCTTGGGCATAAACGTCTTTCTTAAGATTTGACCCTTCTTTATCGACAGACTTTTGCCATGCCTACTTTTTTGGAATCGGAAATTGGTCACTCTCCTGGGACAATAGAAATCTGTTTCCGGCACAACAGATGCTCTATCCGGAAGTTTATACATGCTATTTATTAGTTCTTGTCCTAACCTACGACTTTTCGTAATATTGTTTAATATATTGAAAATTGTCGCCTTTCTATGGGGTATAAATTGTTTTTAACCCCTGGTTATTAAATTTTTTAACAAAATTTTTTAGAAATTTCAGTAAGGCCATTGCAAATTATTTTTAAAGTTTTTGTCAAACCTCCCCCCCCCCCTGGAAATTGGCTTGAAAAACCGGGGGGCAAAATAATTTGTAGGACACGAGTTGAATTTTTTATAAAATCAATTTTCTGGGGGCTCTATAGCCTGAAAACTCGAAAAATGAGTGTACGAGTTGAGTTAACGCCTCTATAGCACGAAATAGAAATGGGAATTCAAACAGTGTAATTTCCGAAAATCGGCCAAAAAAATTTCTTTCGTTTTTGTCTTTTTTTCGTAGATTTTTGCATGGAAAATAAAAACGTATATATTAAAAGCAAGAATAGATTTGGTTTTCACGTTATAACTTTAAGTAAAAATGCCTAAAATCCATATGTTCAATATTTTCACCTAGCGACCGCAGGTCGAAGAAGTTATTTTGTACACCATTTTTTTTTACACGATTAAAAAAATCTGTTTTTTTCGCATCCCCCTTCAGTGGCCCAACACCGGAGGGACAAAAACTTTTTAAAATATTTGTAATGGCCTGTCACCTGTTCTGAAAATGCCAGAAAATTTAATAGTGATAGACATCACCTACATGATTTTATTAATATTTGAATATCAAAATGGGTACACGGGTACCCCTCGCCTACATTGTGATTAAATGTATAATAGAACAAGTGTTTAGCAACTGTTAGCTGGAGAAAAATCGAGCTTTTTATAACAACATCTTATGCTGAGCTTAGGGTGCTCATCTTGCTCCGGGTTCCCTTTCGGAGACAAGAAATTTTGATAAGAGCAAACTCACTCGGTCAGAGGCTTATGATGGAATAAAATTTTGCGATTTTTAGTTCATAAATTCAGCTCGGGAAAATAATGTATTCGGGTTGGTTGGTTTTAGGAAAATTAGTACAATCGGAAAAATGGTCTTCGGGGAATTGGTACATTCGGCGACACGGGTTTGCGAGAATTGTTATAAAATCGTATCATTAAATGCTTTTCCATTTGTTATCTGCCGAATTATTTAATACCAAGGCCACAAATCAGGACTGTTTTAAATATAAAAACATACATACCTCTTTGCTGCTATGTGAAAACGTACTCATGTGAGTATCTGAATGATCTCCATTCTGCACATGTTCACCTAGAATATAAATTACAATGAAATCAATCAGTAATATATACTATTTTCATAAACTTACTCGAAACTTTAAAAAATTTAAGGCATTAAAATATCAATGTCATTGGTAGATATTTGGATTCGTCCAACTCGTAAAGCAACTAATAATAAAATATTACACATGCTATTGAATATTTATGTCATGTATGTGCTATGCATAGTAGCTAATAAACTAATCATATTTTACTACTTGAACATGAAAGATTTTATTAATTTTAATAGAAATTTACTGAATAAATATTTTTTAAATTATGAGATAAAATTAAGCTTTGTAATAATGCATTAGAAATCCCTTTTGTTCACTCGCAGACAATCCGGCGTTAATACATTTAGATGACGGAAGCGCACTGCCTCTATTTCTTTTTGTAACTGAACAATTTCATTGGCATTACTCCGCATTTGATTCAGACTGTCACTCATCTCGCTAATACATTCCTCTTGTTTTTCGCAAATCTGGTTTAAAAAGTCTATTTCTTCATGATGCTCCGCTCCATGAAGTTCTTCTGCATTATGTTCTCCAAAATTAAATTCTTCATCCGTGATAAACTGCAGTCTTCGACACTTTACTGCCAAACTACGCAATTTACGTCTTTTTGTCGAAGATTTGATGTCAGAGTCAGCTGCAATGCAAATGAGTTCATTGGTATCTTGATTATTTCCGAATTTATTTCTCTTATCTGACTTGTTAATATGTGTAGAATTATTTGATTTGACACGTTTGATGTTTTCCAAGATAAAATTACGTTTTTGCCGATTTCTTAAATTTTCACTTAGCGACACTTTTTTCGGTTCAGAAGTTGATTTTACTTGACGGTTCTGTTTGAAAAAATCCGAAGACAATGTGCATATGGTTATTCCTCCAACATTTTCGCTTGAAACAGCATTGTTTTGATGCGTTTCGATGTTCTCAATTTGCTTGATTTCTAGTGATTGAATACTGATATCATTATAATTCCTACGATAAAGTATTTCTGCACTGATTCGTTGATATAAATCGGGGATGTTCCCATATATTTTAGAATGATTTAAAATTTTTTCTAAAATCTTAAGATCCACGGAATCCAGCGTCGCAGATGTTGTGTTACATGGAAATGCATAATTTAGTAACGATGAATCATTATTCGATTGAGCTGCGTCTGTAATATATGCATAAGTATACAAAACTAGAAAATATTCGAATTTGTAAATTAAATTAAAATTTTCGAATCGAAATCACATTTAAAGTTGTTATATTAGAACATTTTACTGTATGATATTCACTAGAAAAATATTCAATCGCATCTCTAATTGTGTTAAATTCACATGAAAAGACCAATAAGTCACATGAAAAGACCAATTTTTCTGTAGTATACAGCAATTTCATGAAAAAGAAAGCGAAAGCGATTCTTGTGTACTTGTTCGTTTTCGGAAAATTTTATCCAGCGTCCCAAGCTAGGGTGATACTAGTAGTAAAATCATCCATTTTCCTTGAGACCTTTCTTTATGATTCTTTTTTCTCTAGCTCATGATTCATGATTCTTTTTTCTCTAGCTGTGTTTTGCGTACTCAAAAGTTGTATGTCTTTTTCAAACTTCTACCAACACAATACTAAATAAAAATTCGTTGATTATTTTTCGAGAAAAAGGTATACATAAAATTTGAAAATCGTGTTTTTACAGTAGCGGCGTTTTATACGAGTTTGTTCCGCGGGGCACTGGAATACCTAATGTGTAGATCGTTTTTTATACACTACCCATGGCCGGATCATCGCAAAATTTAAAATAAGCGAAAAAGTCTAAAAATAAAAAATAAGAAAACTTATCCAATTTAATTCTACTATGTGTATTTTACAAGCGTGTGGATGAAATAGCGAAAAAAGGCCATTTGTAAGAACTTATGATATTTTTGACGAAACTGGAATATTCGCGGGTTAAAAACCAGAATGACCATTCTGTTCCGCATTATAGTGGTCCATGTGCATGGGACTTACTTGTGACAGAGATTGAGATAAAACTCCCATAATTTGGGCATTAGGTGAGAGTAGTTAATAAGCGTAAGTCAACTATTGTTTTTGACGTAGGACTACGTCTTACGGTAAGTTTTGAGATAGGGTGTCATTCCAAAAAATCGAAAAATGCGAGCATCACGAAAAATGAAAGGTTTTGAGCGCTAATAGCTCAGCGGTTTTCCGATCGATTTTCAATATTCTTACACCAATCGATCGGAAAATCTTCTAAGAATTGGCCCAAATGAAGAAAAGTATGGATTCTTGATGTTGAACTATTGAAAAATTGAAAATAATGAACCTATGTTTTACCAGAATTCTCGCTTCGTGATTGGTTGGAAGATTCTTTACGATGATCTAAATCTATACCAATTTGATATCTGTGCTTGGGAAGTAAGCCAAAACAAGTGACAAAGTTTTCTCATTTCAACAAGATTTCTTAACACCGCGGTTCAACCTAGACCATTTTGATGTCCTTGCTTGGGAAGTACGCCAGAGAGAGTAACAAAGCTTCCTCGTGCCAACCGATTTCTTACGAACGCGATTAAACCTAGTCCAATTTGATGTCTGTGTTAGGGAAGTGTGCCAGAAAAAATGACACAAGTTCGTTGTCCCAATAGAACGCAAATTCTTTACTGCGAGACGACTAAACCTCGGCGAACTTGATATCTGTGTTGGAAAAATGTGCTACAGCTGTAGTGTTCGGTTATAATACGACTCTGTATGAATACGCATGCTTGCCGTTTCATTAGAAGTGTAGTGGAAAGATGTGCTGTTGATAAAATAGGATTGAATTGGTAAAATCCCTTCAACGTGGAAACCATAGATAATAAAAACAATCTTTAACTTCAGTAAGGTAGCAGGAAAGCAATAGTTTGTGTTCTTGATTTTGTTAAATTGTTTTCAAATGCACAATCTTTTGAGAATTGAACGTATGCAATATTACTACTTTGATAAATGTTACATACACCGCAAGTAGCATGTATATATGTTGCATATAGCATGTATACATGAAGAATCGAATGATTACAAGCATGAATACATGCCGCTATCACTACAAAGAGACTTACGTAGTCCTGCGTCACCTATATATGCGGTCGTGTCTTGTACGCAACCCCTCTGATTTTTTTAGTGCCGATTGGACTCCCCCTCCCTGTATGGGAGACCCCCGCCCCCTAATCAGCAAAAGCCTTGTTTTCGTCAAATCCGCTAATTTTCTTTTGCTTATAACTCCGGAAATATTAAGTCTAGAAAGATACTATTTCCACATTTTCAAAGAAAATTGCCCAAGGAATTCGAAAAAAGCAGTATTTTTTAGCACCAGTGCTGCCAAATATTTTTAAATTTGATTTGAAAACTAAAGTTCTATTTTTGTTTCAACGAATACATTTTAATCTCAAAAGTTCCGACTACATCGTATTCCACAGATTTTTTTTACATTAGAATCACTTATCGTCACGAAGTATTCCTTGCCGATCCAGAGACAACGTTTTGAAGCAAGCGGCCTCCAATTTCTTATGTAAAACCAAGAGCAAAATATTTTTTTCATGAACCTGTGAGTCTCTATGCCCTGTTGTGAAAGCATGTATACAGTACGTAGTAACCTTTTCCTGAGCAGTGTTGCCAGCTTTTTAGTTTAAAATTTAGAATTTGGCAACACTGTCAGTTTTTTTTATTTTTATATAAACAATCTGGGAAATACGATGGAGTTGGAATTTTTGAGATCAAATTGTATTCATTGGGATAAAAATAGAAATTTAGTTTTTAAATCGAATCGAAAAATATTTGGCAGCATTAATACTAAAAAAATACTATTTTTTCAAATTCACTAGCCAATTTTCTTTGAAAATGTGAAAATAGTGCCTTTCTAGACTTAATGTTTTCGGAGATATAAGCAAAAGAAAATAAGTGGATTTGACGAAAACAGCCCAAGTAACAATTTGGGTTTTATAACACTCTTATGATGGTTTATATGACCAATTTTGGTCTTGAAAACCGCAATAAGAGTGCAATAAAACTAACATTGGTACTTGGGACGGCTTTTGTTTATAAAAAGGGGCTGATGCCCCTGTTACACTGTTACACTTAGATTTGTGTAAGAATACATCTTATTAATTCTTACACAAATCTAAGTGTAACAGTGTAGTTATCTTTCTTCTTCACTTTATCGCCTATTTCATCTCTATCTCAATATTTTCCTGATTTTCATTCCGTTATCGAAACTTGACCTTCTGTTTTTTTACGACAAACTTCGCAGCCAGGTCTTACAGTACAGGACAATTGCAGGGCAAGTTGCTGCTACTATTGAATATTGACTCTAACAGTGCCTCCCTTCCGAGATTCGAATATACGACGACTAGCTTATTAGATCAGCATCGTACCTCGAGGCCAACTGAGAGGCACCCTCACCTACCTTGTCGTACAAGATTATCCTGATTTTAGACTCGATTAACCGGGTGAAGATTTTTTTTTAAATCATCATTTAGTAAAAAAATTATAACAAAAGGATTTCTATGACTCAAATTATAAAATTACTCTTACCTTCAAGATGGTATGGAAATAATTAAGAATCTACTCAATGGGCGGCGCAAGTGTCTTAGTAATAACTATAAGAAGTTGCTTTGTTTGGAAAGGGTGTTTAGGTTACAGTTGCTATTTAACTAGTTAAGAAATTAGTTAATATTTTACTATTTACCATTTATTTATTTATTTATTTATGTGACATAATTGCCTATTAAGTTGTTGCAAGTTTCGATTTAAAAGAATTAGTGAAAAAATGCAGCAATTCGGCACCAAATTTTCAAAAGGGCCAATCTGCAAAGTGTAAACAAACCGAGTGAGGGTTTTTTTTCCTATGCTAGTCCAGCAGAAAATAACCCTCACTCGGTTTGTTTACATTTTGCAGATTGGCCCTTTTGAAAAGTTGGTACCGAATTTTCTATGATTATACAATTTTTCATGAATCGTGCAAAATGTTTAGAAAGTAACTGGGAATGTGTTCACGTGACTGAGACCAATAGATTAAGTGAGTTGGTGGGATTTTTCTAGCCTTCTTAGAAGTACCATTAATAGATGGCAGATGGATTTTTTACAGACAGTTAACGTAGCTAGAGAAAAAAAATTGAGTGTTGAAGTTAACTATTTCTCATAGCCTTGTAGTAGCCATTGCATACGTTCAATTCTCAAAAGATTGTGCATTTGAAAACAATTTAACAAAATCAAGAACAGAAACTATTACTTTCCTGCTACCTTACTGAAATTAAAGATTGTTTTTATTATCCATGGTTTCCCACTTTGAAGGGATTTTACCAATTCAATGCTATTTTATCAACAGCACTTCTTTCCACTACACTTCTAAGGAAACGGCAAGCATTCGTATTCATACAGAGCCGTATTATAACCGAACACTACAGCTGTAGCACATTTTTCCAACACAGATATCAAGTTCGCCGAGGTTTAATCGTCTCGCAGTAAAGAATTTGCGATCTGTTGGGACAACGAACTTGTGTCATCTTTTCTGACACACTTCCCTAACACAGACATCAAATTGGACTAGGTTTAATCGCGTTCGTATGAAATCTGTTGGCACGAGGGGGCTTTGTCACTCTCTCTGGCGTACTTTCCAAGCAAGGACATCAAAATGGTCTAGGTTGACCCGCGGTGATAAAAAATCTTGTTGAAATGAGGAAGCTTTGCCACTTGGTTTGGATTACTTCCCAAGCGCAGATATCAAATTGGTGTAGGTTTAGATCATCGTAAAGAATCTTCCAACCAATCACGAAGCGAGAATTCTGGTAAAACATAGGTTCATTATTTTCAATTTTTCAATAGTTCAACATCAAGAATCCATACTTTTCTTAATTTGGGTCAATTCTTAGAAGATTTTCCGATCGATTGGTGTAAGAATATTGAAAATCGATTGGAAAACCGCTGAGCTATTAGCGCTCAAAACCTTTCATTTTTCGTGACGCTCGCATTTTTCGATTTTTTGGAATGACACCCTATCTTAAAACTTGCCGTAAGACGTAGTCCTACGTCAAAAATTAAAAACCCGTACCCGACCCGAACGCGCAAGTTTATTATTTTTGATACCCGAACCCGACCGAAACCCGTCGGGTACGGGTACGGGACCGGATACACGACCATCTTTAGTGTTAAATGTGGTCAGTAGAGATACCCGACCCGACCCATACCCGGTTTCAAAAACAACAATTAAGAACCCGTACACGACCCGAACAAATTATTTTTTTTTTTTCAATATCCGAACCCGACCCGAATCCGGCGGGTACGGGTACGGGTGCGGGTTTTGGGCAAATTTTCCGCTACCCAACCACATACTACATACTACTCTACTACAAACACATACCAATGTTCACACTGAACAGTACCGTCATCCGGGGCGAGATTGTGCCAAAAAGCATATATTTTTCTTCTTTAGCTCAGTATACACACAATTTAGGAACTACGTTGATTTCAAACCTGTCAATATATACTAAATTGTTCAATTAACAACTACCGTAGAGATGGTTTAGTTACAATGAAACCTAATTTTACTGGAAGTTCATGAACTTTGGCACAATCTCACCCCTTCTAGGGGGTGACATTGTGCCAAAAACATAAAGTTAGGCTAAAAACCTAAACAGTGAACATTAGCATGTTTATAAACAATACACATAAATATCAGTGTAAAGTAGTTCACAAGGGGCCGTCCATGAACTAAGTGGACTATTAGGAGCAGGGGGTCGGCCAAAAACAACGCATCATACAAAAAGTATGAACGAAAATAACCCGGACAGGTCTGAAATAACTAAAAACAAGTTCGTAGTCAATGGACAGCCTTTATACAGCCAGTAGCGTTTCTAGGGTTAACAACGGGGAGATATATGAAGGGGTGTATCCTAAGGGGGCATTCCTATTTGATCATTTAACAAAAGTAACCATTACTTCGTTCGAGAACCCGCGGCCGCAGAACATGTGGCCTATCTCACCCCCCTCCTCCCTCCTGGCTGTTTATACACGGTATAATATATTCGTCTTATAATAGAGTGTTTATTCAAAGTATCTGAAATGTCCAGAGAAAAAGCAAAAATTAGTTTAAATTATTTAGCAGACCTATGATGCTGTTTGCTCCAAAATGGATGATGCAATCTAATCTGTCAAAATATTGTGCTCAATAGTACAGAATGTGAGTGTGCTGATGTATACTGACGTATTTTTGTTGTGTATGTGAAATTCACAAATTGGATCGATCATTATGGCTTGGCACAATCTCATCCCCGTGAAGCTCGAAAAGTATAAAGTTTCGAAAAATATTATTTTCGTAATCAAAACTTATCCAACGCATAATAACCTTTCAATACATTGTAAATGATTAGTTTATATACCTTCAAGATAGCAAGTTGATGCGATTTCTTGTTTGGGTTGATTTATGCGGGACATTTTTTACAAGCGTTATTTCCGCGTATTTTTGATCGCGAATTTTGAAATCCTGTTTAGGCTAAATAGTTTGCTAATATTATCTGTGTTCCATTTTAAGTTATGAATAAATATGTTGTGTTCATCATCATTTTGAATTTATGTCACCAGTTTATATAGCTATAATAAATTTTCACAAATAAACATTTTTCGTTTTTGGCACAATCTCACCTCCGTGGCCCAATCTCACCCCGGATGGCGGTAGTGTGGAACTTTTCGACACTTGATGTATTTGAGAATGTCGGTTCTGCTTGCTTTCAGTTTCAGTTCTGTAAATGCTAAATTGCTAAATTTTCTTTTGTCCGGGACTTTTTTCTTCTGCCCGGGACGAAGCATGATGACGGACAATCAGTTGCTCTCAAAGTAACCCAAAAACAATAGCAACCGATGCAAAATCACTGTATGGCGTGGAGGTGTTCAACTAAAAGTCCGCGGGACGCGAAACTGCACGATTATTTAAGGAACACTTCACAACGAGTTACAACAGGAATCATTAAAGTTAACGTTACACGTAAATTTTTTGTAGTTTAAACAACTTTAGTATGAAAAATCCACGAATTAGTAGCGAGCGAAAACAGAATGCTGCTACCGCGATTGCACCGTGTTGCCAGAAACCATTAGTATAGCGTTCGGGTTGGATAATGGTTTGTAGGTTTTCTTAATCTAGATTTTCGGACATTAGAGATGGTTTTCAGATCCAAAACCCGAAAAATACTCAAACCCGTCGGGTTCGGACATGCAACTTGTAACCGGTATCGTGTTCGGGTCGGGTTTGGGTTTGACACAAAAAATGTTCGGGTTCGAGTCGGGTTAGGGTTGACCGGAAAAAATTAATCCGGGTTCGGGTTCATGTAAAACTCAACTCAACTTGAAAGCACTTTAAAACATCTGTTCACCAGCCGACGCGTAAGCGAAAATCGATGAGTACCTTTAATCTTATTTTTAAGAAACCTCGGTTTAATTATTTAAATTTGGCAGTATCTACAGTGTGACACATATATATATTGGTTGTCGTATGCAGACAGAGAAGGTGGAACACTCGCCGTGTGGTTTCCGGCGAGGTGTGGGTACACCGAGGGAGAGTTATTTTCTCTGCTGGATTAGCATAGAGACCCTCAATCGGTCTGTTTACACATTCTGCAGTTGTGCCCTTTGGCGGTTGGCGCCGAATTGTACATTTGGCCAAAAATTGAGCCACGGAACCTGACCCTGCCTCGAGAGTCGGCAAATTAGGAGCCCCTAAGTCAAGATGTAACTCCGTGCCGATACTGGATGGCTGGAGGGGTGAAAACATGCCAGTCGCGAACGGAGTGCTTTGGGCATCTGGCCCCTACTGTGCCATGCGGGGCTCTGGTACGGCCGATTTTTGTTGTCCCTTGCGTCTCGTGGGAATAACATAGTAGTCCTACCTCATTTCCCTTATGGATATTACGCCAAGTGCGTTCTGGCCAACATAATTGGCTTCGCTTACAATTTTCTGTCTGATCTGTGTTGGAGATTGTTTGTGCATATACTCCGCTAGTCAAACAGTTAGAGTTGCACAAATAAATCTTCAACACAAACGGGCAGCAAATTTGTATTCATGCGAAACAATTTTTAATGGCGTTGTCACCATCGTATTGGTTCAGTAGCCATATTTTCGCAAGGGATACTTTCACTCGACGGATATAGGAAACCAGAACTTTACTGTTTTCAGCAAAACTGATATGACAAACCCTCGTTTGATACCCAGGGCATGCATATTGTTGCATAGGTCCATAAGTGCATGCCTTATCTCTGAGTTGACTACTCGAGATATTTGTGCAGTCACAGTAGAACTCTTAGTGGATGATGTCCATAGGCGCTATGTCTACTGTTCTGCATACTTACCACATGACGAATCGTCTCCCATCGATGTTTTCAGAAATGTGGTGAGATACTGCCAATCAAATGGGCTTCCGCTCATTGTAGGCAGTGATGCCAATGCCCATCACATCATTTGGGGCAAATCGGATATCAATCTGAGAGGCTCTGATTTGATGGAATATTTGAGTAGTACCAACCTTGGAATACTCAACATTGGCAATTGTCCAACTTTCATACGAGCTGGTACAGAGGAAGTGTTAGATATAATACTCTGCTCTAACAGGATCAGTCATGAGCTGGCACAATGGCATGTTTCAAATGAGACTCCAATATCTGATCATTGCTTTATATATTTTGATCATTTGGGTGTCTCCTTGAACGCTGCAACTTTTCGCAATCCAAGATTTTCCGACTGGGAACTCTATGAGGAGGAATTGCCGACGAAATTTCAAGGATTCGAACCGACGATTGAGTCATCGATCGACTTGGATGTGGCTGCAGATGTCACAACATCTTTTATTGCGGAAGCTTTTGAAGTAGCTTGCCCACTAAAAAGTATTAAAACGACTAGAGGAACACCATGGTGGAGATCTCATCTCGCGGAACTAAAGAAACGATGCAGGAGAGCCTGGAATAGACGTCGTAGGGATGGCGTGGAGCCTTTCAAGTAGGCCCGGAAAGCCTATGCAAAGGCTCTACGATCTTCAGCACGCACAAGCTGACACAGGTTCTGCAGCAACGTTCCAGTTTCGGCGAGGCAAGTCGACTAAATAAAATACTGTCAAAATCGAAAGATTATCAGGTTAATAACATTCGAAGTTCGAACGGTGAATACTGTTCGAATGACAATGAAATCCTGGAATGTCTCTTTTATAGTCACTTTCCAGGCTGTGTTGAACCTGAAGTTTGAAACGATCTAGAAATCGTTTTAGGTGGCTTAGACTCATGGGCTTTCGCTTGGAGACTTGTCACAACTGAAGCAAATGAGTGGACCGTAAACACGTTTCACGTTTCACGAAAGGAATCTTGCTTAGGAACTTTTTGGGTTATTGAAGGCGCGTTTGATAACGTATCTTTCGCTTCCATATTGGAGGCTGATCGTTATCATAATGTGCCTCCAATAATCATAAAGTGTATAGAACAAATGCTTAGTAACCGATTGTCTTTTTTCGACGTTACGGCAAGCAAGTATTTGGAAGCAAAGTGTTTGTGGATGTCCACAAGGTGGCGTTCTCTCGCCTCTTTTATGGGACCTTGTGGCGGATGGCCTACTGAGGAAACTCAATGGTCTAGACTATCCGTCATATGGTTTTGCGGATGACTATCTCATCCTAGTAGTTGGAAAGTGCATAAGCACATTATTTGACTTAATGCAGCAGGCGCTACGCGTCATGGAAACGTGGTGCCGAGAAACTGCACATTCGGTAAATCCGAGCAAAACATCTTTTGTCTTATTTTCAAGACGTAGAAATACCAATGGAGCTCGCGCTCTGCGCTTTTACGAATCGAATGTTGATGTTGTGAACGAGGTGAAGTACGTGGGGTTGATTCTCAACTCCAAGCTTGACTAGTCCACAAATCTTGATTTCCGAAAAAAAAATGGCCTTTGGGCAATGTAGATGAGCAATTGGCAACTCTTGGGGCCTAAACCCAAATACATACACTGGTTATACACGGTCGTTGTCAGACCAATACTAGCGTATGGTTATCTTGTATGGTGGCAGAGAGGGGAAGTTGTGACTGTCCAGACAAAGCTAAACCATCTTCAAAGGATGTGTTTAATTACAATATCTGGTGCATTTACTACAACTCCTACTGCCGCCCTAGAAGCTATTTTCAAAATTAAACCTCTACACTTCCACTTGAAGCAAGAGGCACTAATATGTGCTTATCGACTACACGCGATTGGCCTTTGGCATTCTGTGGAAGGTTCCACTGGTCATACTCGATTGTGGTCGCAAATTGTTGCTGAGGACAAGTTTGCCCTTGCTCCTAGCGATGTAACGCTCATGCGTACTTTCCCGTATAGGACTTTTTCAAGTGACTTTCCTCCTAGAGAGGAGTATATGTCAGGCTACATGGAAAGAAAAACTTCCGACTATGTGGTCCGTTATACCGATGGTTCCTTGTACGAGGGTCGCGCGGGTGCTGGTGTTTACTGCCGTGAGCTGGAATTGGAGGAATCCTATTCGTTGGGTAGTTACTGCACTGGTTTTCAAGCTGAAATCTATGCAATTATGTGCGGAGCTCAGTTTGCACTTCAGAAAGAACTGATAGGCAAGATTATCTGCTTCTGTTCTGATAGTCAAGCCACTATAAAAGCCCTTTGTGCGGATAATTCTAAATCTAAAACAGTCATCGCCTGCCACACCCAATTGGAAGAACTAAGCATTCTAAATGCGTTCATCTGGTTTGGGTTCCTGGTCATTCTGGTATAACCGAAAATGAATGGGCTGATGAACTAGCAAGATCTGGAGCAGAAAAATCGGTTTTCGGACCGGAACCTGCTTTACCATTTGCGGCATGTTGGATAAAACAAAAGATTCGATCTTGGTTTTCATCTGAACATGAACGCTATTGGGAAAATCTTAAAACTTGTCGTCAAACGAAGGTTTTGAGAAAGTTGCGAAATTTCTTTTGCAACACTCAAAGGTAAATTGCAGTATTCTTGTCGGATCACTGGCTGGTCACTGCAGACTAAATTATCATATGGCTACGATTCAGCGAGCTGAATCGTTTCATTGTAATTTATGTGAATCCGGTACGGTATTCGACTACGGTACACCATATCACGTAATTTGGAACTGTCCTGCAGAAGCACAATTGCGCCATAGCATCTTTGGATCCTACGTCTTAAATGAATCGGATTTTAGGAAACTAAAATTACGAGACATTTTGATGCTTCTTACCGAAAGCGGTATTGAGCTATAGGCTCTTATTTATCCTTATAAACTCTTATAAACCCCCGAGGGGGTGTACTATTGATAAGTTAACTACCAAGGATTGCAGTATCCCCTCGGGGATACAAAAATCTCTCGGTATCAGGGGCGTAGCCAGAAAAGTTTCTTGGGGGTTTTACAAAAAAAAATCGTGTATAGCCTAAACTTATGCAGTTTATTCAAGAAATGGAGAATTATTTTCAGTTAAAAGCTATTTAGGTTGAAATCAAATGTTCTTCATTTGACAAAAAATCAGAGGGGTTGCGTACAAGACACGACCGCATATATAGGTGACGCAGGACTACGTAAGTCTCTTTGTAGTGATAGCGGCATGTATTCATGCTTGTAATCATTCGATTCTTCATGTATACATGCTATATGCAACATATATACATGCTACTTGCGGTGTATGTAACATTTATCAAAGTAGTAATATTGCATACGTTCAATTCTCAAAAGATTGTGCATTTGAAAACAATTTAACAAAATCAAGAACACAAACTATTGCTTTCCTGCTACCTTACTGAAGTTAAAGATTGTTTTTATTATCTATGGTTTCCACGTTGAAGGGATTTTACCAATTCAATCCTATTTTATCAACAGCACATCTTTCCACTACACTTCTAATGAAACGGCAAGCATGCGTATTCATACAGAGTCGTCTCGTAGTAAAGAATTTGCGTTCTATTGGGACAACGAACTTGTGTCATTTTTTCTGGCACACTTCCCTAACACAGACATCAAATTGGACTAGGTTTAATCGCGTTCGTAAGAAATCGGTTGGCACGAGGAAGCTTTGTTACTCTCTCTGGCGTACTTCCCAAGCAAGGACATCAAAATGGTCTAGGTTGAACCGCGGTGTTAAGAAATCTTGTTGAAATGAGAAAACTTTGTCACTTGTTTTGGCTTACTTCCCAAGCACAGATATCAAATTGGTATAGATTTAGATCATCGTAAAGAATCTTCCAACCAATCACGAAGCGAGAATTCTGGTAAAACATAGGTTCATTATTTTCAATTTTTCAATAGTTCAACATCAAGAATCCATACTTTTCTTCATTTGGGCCAATTCTTAGAAGATTTTCCGATCGATTGGTGTAAGAATATTGAAAATCGATCGGAAAACCGCTGAGCTATTAGCGCTCAAAACCTTTCATTTTTCGTGACGCTCGCATTTTTCGATTTTTTGGAATGACACCCTATCTCAAAACTTACCGTAAGACGTAGTCCTACGTCAAAAATCAAATTGAAATAAAATAAGAGAAATGTTAAAATTTTGCCTCTAAGTTGGCATCGAGGCATGTTGTATGTTCGAATCTCCGCTGGGAGAGGCTGTAAGAGTCCATAGGATTGAGTCTCTTCGAGACCCGGCCAGGGTTGAAACAAGCTGACAACTTATCCTGCATGCTTTTCAAGATCGCTCTTGAGGGGGTAATTCGACAAGCAGATATCCAATCGAGAAGTTTGATTTTCAATAATTGTAGCAAACTACGCATGCTATGCGCTTTGATATTAAAGCCAGAAACATTACCACGGCGGAGGCCATTTGCGCTAGACTAAAAGCAGAGGCCAGGAGGATTGAGCTTAAAATAAATGCGTCAAAGACAAAATATATACATGATAGAGGTTCAAACGAGACTAACGCGCGCTTTTCGCGGACGGTAATTGTTGACAACGACGAACCAGAAGTGGTAGATTGGTTCATGTATGTGGGATCGCTGGTGGCCGCGAACAGCAACACGAAACAAATGTAGAGATCCAGCGACGTGTTCAAGCAGGACATCGAGTCTACTTTATCCTTCACAATACGGTACGATCAAGAGGCATAAGCCGCCGTACGAAGCTGGCAATGTACAAACCCCCTACTAGACCGACAGTTTTTAGGGATTTAACAATGCGCACTGAGGACACACACGCCCTTGCGGACGATATTTGGCGGAGTACAAGCTGGAAGGGAAGTGTGACGCAGGTGCAAGAATCAAAGGACACTACGTTACGAGACTACTAACGGATTTGGGGATAGCCAGTAAGCTGCGGTGAACAGAATACGTCGTGAGGAAAACGGTTCTATTCAACAACCCCAACGGGACCCAGAACAGAGGGACTCAACGTGCAATATGGTTTGACCGAGTCTAATCGACATTTTTTATTTTTTAAATAGAAAAAACTACAAGGTATACAGCCCTAAGGGTTGTACGAAAGGGTGACGTAGGACTATATCAGATCATTAGATTAAAGACTAATGTAAACTACATTTCTGGCATATGTATGTTTATAAGAATCTGTGAGTGCCATTGTTTAAGTGAATGTTTAAAAGAGAAGAGCGAAATATTCAGATTCAATTCTTCATTGAATGCAATGGTGGCTTTGCAAATACGTGGACGTGGGTTCCTAAGTACAACGCCTGCAACCACTGAGACATAGAGATTTCTTTTAAAAATCACTTGTGTGCATCATAAATGTTGAAATAGTAATGAATGACCAGCCCAGATTATTGTATTAAATATGATTATGCGTAGCTTGACATGTTTCAATAATCTTACTTTAACTTGCTGGTGGCCTTTAAAAGGGCTATTGGTTACAAATAACATTAAAGCCAAAGCACGTTCATCGCAAATCTGACGTGCCATTCGAATGTCCTTCTCTTTTGACATGAATGGTCAAAGGCACGGAAGTTAGCGGCGTCGATTCACTGTCTTTTGCTCCGAGAAAGTTTTACCAGTTTACTTTCATAGCTTATCGCTTGTTACATAGCAGAAAATATGGCACATACGCAAAAATTTCTATTTTATTTGTATGATAATCCTTATCCTCCTACCACAGGGGTGAGGGGTCTCAAACCATCATAAAATAAATTCACGCCTCCAAAAGCCCCCACAAGTTAAATTTGGTTTTATTTGCTTGATTAGTACTCGAGTTATGAGGAAATTTGTATTACATTTGTATATGAGCCTCCCCCTGTTAAAAGACGGATGGGTCTCAGCACACCATAGAAAAAAACCCGATTTAATCCACCTAGTGGTGAAAGGAACCTTTGTTACACGGTCTTACTTGCTATTTGAGATAGAAATCGACACGTCTTAGGAACATAATTCATCTATTGGTTAACGTTGCGTAGTGCGTTGGTTTTCATAAAATTGTTGGAAATTGAATGAGTTTACACAATTTGAACAAAATAGCAGCACTTATAAATTTGGATAGATCCTTTGTTCATGAAATTACTGAGTAAGGGTAAGTTGGTTGTTACTAATTTGAGTAAGTGCAAGTAAAAGTTGTAAGAGGAAATATTATTCTTTAACATATAGGGTAGTTTGCCAATTGTTGCTCACCTCCCAATTGTTGCCCACTTCTCGGTTTTTGAATAATATCTGAGAATATCTATATTATCGCAGCACTCCAAACAATCAAAACACAAATATATTTCATTACCTTCAAATATGTGTAAACATGATTGTTAGCAAACAAATATTTGGAATAGTAAAATTACCTCATAAAATCTAACTCTTAGTAGAGCCAAAATACGTCGAATGCTTACAGTGTGAATTAAGAAATCACTCATCAAATTTAAGCTTATAGATTTCAACAAAAAGCATATTTACCCCATATTACTTCGTATGCCTTTCAAAATACCCACATTCATAATGTTTGATTAATAAAATAACTAAATGTTACTATTTTTGTGTTCTAATGCATAGTGGTTAATAATTGGAAAAAAATTAGGATTTTGTCCATTTCTTGCACACCATCCGCAAATGCCGCTAAGCTAGGCCCTACTGTACCATTCTTACTTGATCCAACTGTTATTGAAAATTTACCACTATTTGGATGTCGGAATAAAACAATACCAATAATTTTCAATTTCTCTGGAGACTAAATCAGCAAAAGCCTAATGATATTACCAGCGTGTAACAATTTTCGAAAATAGAAAATAATGTTCGTATCCGTAATCCACAGTCGATTAACGGAACAATGTGTGCGGAAGTTTATTATGAGAAATTCTTGAGAAATGAACATAATAACGCAAAACAATGCTT
This sequence comes from Sabethes cyaneus, assembly GCF_943734655.1. NCBI lineage: Eukaryota > Metazoa > Arthropoda > Insecta > Diptera > Culicidae > Sabethes > Sabethes cyaneus. The sequence continues at coordinate 135,430,845 of NC_071355.1, forward strand.
CAGCTTCTATTAAACAGAGAAAAAAGTTATGTTGTTGCTAAAAGAACTTAAAAGTCGAGGTTTTTCTTATACGCTCGAATGTAAAAAATCGAAAAACTTTGCATTTGAAAAAACCAAATCCCAGCCAAAAACGTGCATTTAAATTTGAAAAAGGAAAGATACCGGAAAACATAATTATATTAATTAATTTTAATTAATACATATATTAATTCAATGCAATAATTTTTACCTGTTCTTGTAAACCATTGTTCGGTGAAGATGGAATTACTTTCAAATACGTAACAAAATGGTAACGGTACGATACTTATAATTGGTAAATCTGTTTTTAAGGAGTTCTTCTTCATGTGACAGTTTTCTGTACTTGGTATTTCTACTAATTCCATATTTTCTTTGCCGTGCAACAATTGGATTGAAGGTGTGCAATATTAGGCAAAGGACATTAATGAAGTGGGCAACAATTGGGTCTGTATGCTGTTGAACAAAACCTCAAATTGCATAATATGTGCAATATTCCAGGCTATGAAAACATACCAAATGTTTTAGTGAAAGGTCATTTTGTTTATAGGACAAATTTTGATTTTAGTAACGAAATAGTTTCCCCGAGACATAAGATAAACTGAACGTTCCTGCCTTAGGTGTGCAACAATTGGCAAATTACCCTATTTTGCGTAGTAAAGGTCTAGTTTATAGGTTTTTTAGCTATGCATAAATTCCTGTAATGCCATTCTTTATGATTGACATCAATAAAGTTTTCTTGAATAAATGTCATCAATTTTTATTAACCTTCGGTTACTCACGCTGTTGCATTTTGTACAACACGTGTAGGTTTTTGAATGCCATATTGTTATAAAGTTACAAATCGCTGTTTAACTAACGTACTACTAACTAACTAACGTTGAAGATTACTTCAATTACCTTGTTATGAGCAAAACGTCATAATTATTCAATGCATTAATACTTTAAATTGTTGGAAAAATAGATCAGCATAAACTGACATCACAGAAACGAAGCAATCAGTGTGTGAGGTGTACCGCAATTGACCCCAACTGGAATTTTCTCTCGTTGTTTCATATGGAAAAATAGTGGCTGTATGCAGCACAACTATCAGCAAATGTAAAATGTTTAAAATGTATCTGTTGGTAGTCGAGTAATTCGGAGTCAAAATTAAGGTATTTTTTATAATCAAAGTTCTACAGTACTTAAACAAACAACCATAGAGGTATATTATATTCAGCAAAGCTGTGTATTTTTACTATTTGTACAATTTTGTAGTACATGAAAAAGTCATACAACAATTACAAAAAGGGCTAAAATAGAAAATACTGATTTTACAAATTCATATACATTAAATAAGATATTTCTATGTTCGCTGAATAGATAGAAGGTTATTGTATTCAACAAAATTTCTAGTAATAATATGTTCTAAAACTTTGCAGAACACGTCAATATGTTATATTGAAACTGAAGAAAAATAATTTTTTCATTTCACTTTTAGGGGGATTAATCAAAATTTAAATTCCAGCAGACGATAGAGATTTCAATTTCAAGAAATTCTTACGTAGGTTCCATAAATATAAAACCAAGTTTTCCCAGTCAAAACTCTAGAGCGCATGTCTTTTTGGTTTTGGGCCATTGTGAGCGCGAGTAACCGTATTACAAAAGTTGGCGCGAGTGTTGGAGGGTTAGTATCTTTTGATCGGCAAAACCAATTCTTCTGAAATTTTGCAGATATATTTGCAGCATTAAAACCTCTAATTTGATGCCAAAATAATTCAAACTAGATAAACTATCTTAGATGAAATCGTTATAAATTATTGTAAATTTTAATGTGTGGAATTCAATTGCTCATAACTTTCACATTAAATGTCCAATCAAAAAATAAATCAATAGTGATCTATTAGGCTATGTTACCTTTCAAATGAGCCTAAATCGGTTTAGCCATCTCTGAGAAACAGGCGATAATTATTACCTTGTCAAAACAGGTTTTTTAGGCAAAACTTTTAAACTACTCGTTTGTTTTCAATAAAATTTATCCGACATATAAATTGTTCAGTTTCGTTCAGTAGTTTAGTAGTTATTAGCATTTGAAATCTTTCATTCAAACGTTACACTTCTATTTTCGTTTTCACAAAGTGCTACCCAGTCCCAGTATAGTAATCAAAGACGTAGTCCTACGTCAAAACTACAACTTCAGAAACGCCTGCGAAATGAGCCACGAGTAACCCAAAATCAAATTGAATGAATCTCAAAACAGCACGAACCATCTCGACTCTAAGCTGCTGACGACGACGACGAGGATCGTACAACCAGCCCTGCAAATTTTCTTGTGCTTTAAACCAGGACCCGGCATAGTCGAAACAAATAAATGAAGCGGACTGTCTCTCTTCTTCGCATCATGCATGAAGCGACGGGTTTCATTCATTGAACAGAACGTTTCAAGTAAGCGTCAGTTGAAGTTGGTGACTGTTCCAAGTGATGACAACTGAAAATCAGGCACGAAAATTAAATATTACATGGGTGGACATACATGTAGGAAATGTTACTCAAATTCAATTCATTTTTAACGCAAATGTTACTGAACTTCTACTGAATATTTGATAGAAAAGTGAAAATGAAACTTTAAAACCGATCGTGATGCTGAAGTGAAACCCGTTTTACTGACACTGATTGAAGCCAGCTTTGAAGCGAAGCGGTGTTGCTTCTGTTGAAACCGAAGCTTCATTGCTTCATTGTCGAGTGATGATTTGCAATTGAAAGTGACGTTGCCGGGTCCTACTCTAAACAGATGGAATTTCAAGCTTGAAAGTGTAGAACAACTTTCCCCCCTTTTGTCAACTCCTTCAGTTCTGATTCCCTTATGTCAAGGAACATGTATGTCAAGTTTGATAAAGGCCGATCAAGGCATTCCGGAGTTATGAGTTCCTCCCTTATTACCCCCTCTTTGTCAACCCTTGGTGCTGATTCCCGGATGTCAAGGAACATGTGTGCCAAGTTTGACAAAGAACGGTTAAGGCGTTTCGTAGTTATGGCTCCCCCCCCCCCTATTCGAGACCATCCCCATTGCTATTAGGGAACATCCTCCCTTTCTTTTTGTTAACCCCCCAGTGCTTCTCTTTTGTCAAGGAACATGTGTGGCAAGTTTGATGAAGAGCCGTCCAGGAATTAAGGAGTTATGGCCTCCCCCCCTGTTCCGACCGCTCCCCGCCCCCTCCCCCCTTATCAACCCCCAGTGCTGATTACCGTGTATCAAGGAATATGTGTCCCAATTTTGGTGGCGATCGGTCAATGCGTTCTGGAGTTATGGTTTAACATACAAACTCTCGCTCACTTTTATATATATAGATAGATATATAGTGGAAAGGCAAAAAATTCGATTTTTTGGAATTGAAAAAGTATTATGCCCCCTTAAGCAGATTTCTATTTTTATTTCATCTGCTAACTGCTACCTATGACGTTAAAATAATCTTACTGCGATCTGGAATATTTCCAGGGAAATGAAACCATAATTTACCAACTTGTTTTTTCGTTGAAGGCTAATCAGACGTGGTTCTTTTAAGACTAGCTTCATAAAATTCGAATGGAAATCAGGGCAGATAGAGCCAAAAATGCAGCTGAAAGTACCTTCATTTTTGATGCCGGGACGTAAAGGTTAATTTCATTTTTTACTTCTAGCACTTTCACTAGCCGTTTCTGAACATAATATGGAGACTAAGAAAGACTCCTAGATCGTTAAATTATATTGAACTCATTTGAAAAATTCCTGTTTTAGCGTGTGTCACAACTAAAAAAAATTACTTTGATTCCTAATTACAAAACACGGATATTTTTCAAGCAGAAAAATATACTTTTAGTTAATACAAAATATTAGTTCTGTAGACCATCTATATTAGCATAAAGACTTTTGTTCTACATTTATCTTATGACTTGTAGTAAGAGATATGTTTGGTTTGTCTAAGTTTATCCTCTTCCAATACGACAAATAAATATATTATTGTTACCTGGGAATTGTTCACTTTCCGTTGTCTGTAATCTGGAGTATTGCAAATCACAAAGTTTTTCCAGAAAACTATTTGTGTACCGCATATTGTTGTACTGCAAGTTTCGCAAATGATCATCGCAAGCTTCAGCAAGACACTGCAAGTTGTTATTTCTATCAACATTTTCCATTGTTTGATAGTGAAAATCCGAATTGCGATCAAATTGCAACTGATCACAGAATAACCTTTGGTTTATACCACGATTGAGAATGTTATTGGGCATAGATAAAAAAAATTTTGTAGTAAAAACGTCATCCAATGAAGTTGTAGGATAACGGTATGGTAACTGTGATGGTACAGAAGGAAAGTGGAAATGTGTCACATACGGTATGAATATCGAAGATCGAAATCCTAGAAAAGCGTTGCTTCGGTAGGGAAAATTGAGAGTACGCTTAGCCAACCCAGCGATGGCGTTAGTATTGACAATGCTCATTGCTCCTGTTCTTATCCGTAAATGTTCTTCAATCCAAGGGTAGGCGACGGCATTCGAACAAGCGCCTTTACCTGCCTTCGAAATTTCATCGCCATATGAAGAATCTGCTAGTTCTAAGCCATCTAAACCAACAAAAGTTGTTCTGCTTTCCAAATCACAACTGGAATCATTGTAGACTAATATATCAGCTTTCGAAGGCTTATTATTCTGCTTACATTCTTCATTATCTGCATTTCATGAAATTTGAAATTAGTATTTGCATATTTAATAAATTAGATAAAATAACATGGTAACACATTACAGACACAACAGAAGTATAAAGTTTATGATGACGGTGCCAATATATAAATTGTATGTAAACCTACTTTACGATAGTAGAAAAACAGTTTTAAAACACATCTAAAAAAAATTGTCAGTTTCTTTTTAGTTTCTAGTTTAGGAGTTTTTATAGGAGTTAATTTTAGTTTAGAATCTTGTTCGAATCCACTATCCTAAAATATAATGCTATATATTAACTATGCGACTACAGAGAAAACTAAATAAATAGGAAGAGTTAGCCTATCACATAAAAAAGATAGCAAAAATTATAACAGGAATCTAATGCAAAAGCGCAAGTCATCATTTCCATGACTCTACAGTTAGAGGTTTTCTTAGTAAAAGTTTCGAGAAAAATGTTATAACTTTTGTGCTTTATAAACAAAACACATGCGATTGTAATCAGGAAAAAAATAAAATCATTGCATTTTCTGTCCCTTTAGAAAAAATAGATGTATTGCATTATTTGGTTTAGGGTGTCTCCTAGTGATTTCGTGTGCATTTTAACACATCAGCTTTGCATGAATCGGTTGCCGGAGTCACTAGTTAGCTAAATGTTTTGAAAATTTCCTTTTCTATGCATTTATGTAGCCAGGAAAACCAGAAGAGAGGAGACGCGAAGAGAATTTCTCACTGTTACATAGGTCTATTTGAAAAATTACCCGAGAAAAAATCAAACGTCCCTGTATTTGTGATATGTTATGTAAAAATTTTCAAATATGCAAAAAAATATATGAAAACTGGTAGCTTTTTGGGCATCTGTCAAGTCTGGTGTATTTTCAATTCCATGTGTATTTCATAAATAGCTCATCTAATTCACAATCCAATATTTTTCGTAAAAACTACAAGGTATACAGCCCTAAGGGTTGTACGAAAGGGTGACGTAGGACTATATCAGATCATTAGATTAAACACTAATGTAAACTGCATTTCTGGCATATGTATGTTTATAAGAATCTGTGAGTGCCATTGTTTAAGTCAGTGATGCCCAGGCATATGCATGGTGCGGGCCAAATCAGATCGCCCATGAATGCCGCGGGCCGCAGTAATCTCTAGCCATTCCTGTGTATAACAAAATGCAAAATAGGTGACAAAACAAAAACCATTTTCTAGGAATCACCATGATATTTAAACCGCAAAGCATTCAGATTCACAACATGCGCGAGGCATAACGATTAAACTGAGGGACTCCTATATGTCATCAAAAAATTTCTCCTAAGTCCACCATCTTTCAAATCAGTCTGCGGGCCGCACGAATCGTCTGAAAGGGCCACATGCGGCCCGCGGGCCGCAGTTTGGCCATCACTGGTTTAAGTGAATGTTTAAAAGAGAAGAGCGAAATATTCAGATTCAATTCTTCATTGAATGCAATGGTGGCTTTGAAAATACGTGGACGAGGGTTCCTAAGTCCAACTCCGGCAACCATTGAGACATAGAGATTATTGTATTAAATATGATTATGCGTAGCTTGACATGTTTCAATAATCTGACTTTAACTCGCTTGTGGCCTTTAAAAGGGCTATTGGTTACAAATAACATTAAAGCCAAAGCACGTTCATCGCAAATCTGACGTGCCATTCGAATGTCCTTCTCTTTTGATATGTATGGCAACAGGCACGTAAGTTAAAGGCGTCGATTCACTGTCTTTTGCTTCGAGAAGGTTTTACTAGTTTACTTTCACAGCTTACCGCTTGTTACATAGCAGAAAATATGGCATATACGCAAAAATTGCTGTGTTATTTGTATGAGAGTCCTTATCCTCCTACCACAGGGGTGAGGGGTCTCAAACCATCATAAAATAAATTCACGCCTCCAAAAACCCCCACGAGTTAAATTTGGTTTTATTTGCTTGATTAGTACTCGAGTTATGAGGCAATTTGTATTACATTTGTATATGAGCCTCCCCTGTTAAAAGACGAATGGGTCTCAGCACACCATAGAAAAAAAAACCCTACATTCTAAAACCCCCGCATGCCAAATTTGGTTCCGTTTGCTTGATTAGTTCTAGAGTTATGAGGAAATTTGTATTTTATTTGTATGGAAGCTCCCCCCCACCCCATCTTAGAACGGGAAGGGGTCTCAGTACACCATAGAAAAAATTCTTGCCTCCAAAAACCCCCTTATGCCAAATTTGGTTCCTTTTGCTTAGTTCTCGAGTTATAAGGAAATTTGTATTTCATTTGTATGGGAGCCCCCTCCCACTCTTAGAAGGGGAAGGGGTCTCAGTACACCATAGAAAAAAATCCTGTCTTCTGAAACCCCCACATGCCAGATTTGGTTCCATTTGCTTGATTAGTTCTCGAGTTATGAGGAAATTTGTCTCATTTGTATAGGAGCCCCCCTCTTACGTCTTCCTTAAAATTGCTCTCTTTCCCCCCCCCCCATAAAATTGGTTATTGGTTGGTTATTTTATCTATCCAACGACATATAAATTGTTCAGTTTCGTTCAGTAGTTTAGTAGTTATTAGCATTTGAAATCTTTCATTCAAACGTTACACTTCTATTTTCGTTTTCACAAAGTGCTACCCAGTCCCAGTATAGTAATCAAAGACGTAGTCCTACGTCAAAATTAGCATATGTGACTTTATATGTCAGAATCATCAATTAACACAGAGATTTGTTTGTTTTCATCTACCGCCGATCGAATTGTTTTGTTTCGGCTAATTTTCGGATCACCATTACAGCATTATTCGGTCAGACAAAATTTCGTTTTTCATCCAAAAAATATCTTTCATTAAATATATTCTAAGCTCCATAGTTCATTTTTTCACAAAGATATTTAATTCCTTAAAAAATGCGTACTAAGCGATTTCCGTCACCCAGTACCGGAAACCGAGCCATCCCCCAATACCGAACAGCAAAATGTTTTACTTGGTTGAGTCAAATTCTTGAAGATTCTTGAAAATCTTGATCAAGATTTTGCAAGAAAACAAAAAGAATGAGAATAAAGAAAACATTAGTTATCCCAAACCGGTTATCTTAAATATGAGAAAATAAGGAAACCTGTTGATGATCAAATTCTCATCGAAAACAGAAGAGCATCGATATAGAGCATAAAAAACTGTTAATTTTTATTCAAGGCAATCTTTAGTCAACAAGTATGCAACTTGCATAATGCAAGCAATAAGAGATTTTAAACATTTTGACATATTTTATTCAAAAATATAAGTCCTTAATTAGTTTATTTTATGATTTCTGTTAAGTGTCTGGTACTGGGAGACACAATTTTTAAATAATGATTTTTATCGATTTCTCATTTAACTTCTAAAATGATTCAAGTGATTCAAGTACGTGTAACCTATTTTAACTGGAAAATAGTTTTCTGTATTACTCTTCCAGTAAACTGAAGTTATGCTAAATGTTGATTTTATATATGTAAAAATCCTTAAGTGTCCGGTACTGGGTGACTTGCCCCTAATGATGCCTCACAAGTCTCCATGAGATTTTAGAATATTTTGTTTTCCGCTCGGTGAACGACTGGTGAAGGTGCCATTTGCTAGTTTGGTGTCGATCTAACTCGTGAGTAAACTAAGTAAGTATTGACCAGCCGAACTAACGCACTTCGGTCAATTGGACGCTGTTAATCGGACCAAGAGGAAAGTGGAGGGGGGTTCGGGTTCAAATCACAATCCCTTAGAAGTCACGAATGAACTGAGCTGAAGTCAAACTGAAGCGGCGAGATGAAAAAAACTTGAAAGGCGCCCAGAAGATTTTGATTGAAAAAAATGCAGCTATTGAAAAAAAAACTTTTCAGGCGGGTATTTCCCGTTTTTTTTTGTGAAATTCCCGGCTTTTTCCCGACTGTTAGTGATTCCCGACATTTTCCCGGTTTTTCCGACTGAGTGATCACCGTGATAATGATAATGCTTATCTGATGATGGGTTTGTTGAAGAAAACCGGCATTCTTCGGACATGTCCAGCTACAGGTTTTCTTCACATGTGCGATGGAAATTTCTCCGAACAGTGCCCTACTTACTTATCCTTGTGCGCTGTCCCTCGGGATTTGATCTGCATAACAACGTTCCGCCAAAAATCCCGGTCCATGGCTGTCCGTTTCCAACTTCTCGACTGTCCCACAATTTCCAGGTCATGCTCCACTTGGTCCATAACCATCGTTTCGTGCCCGTTGAGGACTACCGGTCTTATTAGCGTTTCGTACATGGTTTATTTGCATTTTAACACATCAGCTTTGCATGAATCGGTTGCCGGAGTCACTAGTTAGCTAAATGTTTTGAAAATTTCCTTTTCTATGCATTTATGTAGCCAGGAAAACCAGAAGAGAGGAGACGCGAAGAGAATTTCTCACTGTTACATAGGTCTATTTGAAAAATTACCCGAGAAAAAATCAAACGTCCCTGTATTTGTGATATGTTATGTAAAAATTTTCAAATATGCAAAAAAATATATAAAAACTGGTAGCTTTTTGGGCATCTGTCAAGTCTGGTGTATTTTCAATTCCATGTGTATTTCATAAATAGCTCATCTAATTCACAATCCAATATTTTTCGTAAAAACTACAAGGTATACAGCCCTAAGGGTTGTACGAAAGGGTGACGTAGGACTATATCAGATCATTAGATTAAACACTAATGTAAACTGCATTTCTGGCATATGTATGTTTATAAGAATCTGTGAGTGCCATTGTTTAAGTCAGTGATGCCCAGGCATATGCATGGTGCGGGCCAAATCAGATCGCCCATGAATGCCGCGGGCCGCAGTAATCTCTAGCCATTCCTGTGTATAACAAAATGCAAAATAGGTGACAAAACAAAAACCATTTTCTAGGAATCACCATGATATTTAAACCGCAAAGCATTCAGATTCACAACATGCGCGAGGCATAACGATTAAACTGAGGGACTCCTATATGTCATCAAAAAATTTCTCCTAAGTCCACCATCTTTCAAATCAGTCTGCGGGCCGCACGAATCGTCTGAAAGGGCCACATGCGGCCCGCGGGCCGCAGTTTGGCCATCACTGGTTTAAGTGAATGTTTAAAAGAGAAGAGCGAAATATTCAGATTCAATTCTTCATTGAATGCAATGGTGGCTTTGAAAATACGTGGACGAGGGTTCCTAAGTCCAACTCCGGCAACCATTGAGACATAGAGATTATTGTATTAAATATGATTATGCGTAGCTTGACATGTTTCAATAATCTGACTTTAACTCGCTTGTGGCCTTTAAAAGGGCTATTGGTTACAAATAACATTAAAGCCAAAGCACGTTCATCGCAAATCTGACGTGCCATTCGAATGTCCTTCTCTTTTGATATGTATGGCAACAGGCACGTAAGTTAAAGGCGTCGATTCACTGTCTTTTGCTTCGAGAAGGTTTTACTAGTTTACTTTCACAGCTTACCGCTTGTTACATAGCAGAAAATATGGCATATACGCAAAAATTGCTGTGTTATTTGTATGAGAGTCCTTATCCTCCTACCACAGGGGTGAGGGGTCTCAAACCATCATAAAATAAATTCACGCCTCCAAAAACCCCCACGAGTTAAATTTGGTTTTATTTGCTTGATTAGTACTCGAGTTATGAGGCAATTTGTATTACATTTGTATATGAGCCTCCCCTGTTAAAAGACGAATGGGTCTCAGCACACCATAGAAAAAAAAACCCTACATTCTAAAACCCCCGCATGCCAAATTTGGTTCCGTTTGCTTGATTAGTTCTAGAGTTATGAGGAAATTTGTATTTTATTTGTATGGAAGCTCCCCCCCACCCCATCTTAGAACGGGAAGGGGTCTCAGTACACCATAGAAAAAATTCTTGCCTCCAAAAACCCCCTTATGCCAAATTTGGTTCCTTTTGCTTAGTTCTCGAGTTATAAGGAAATTTGTATTTCATTTGTATGGGAGCCCCCTCCCACTCTTAGAAGGGGAAGGGGTCTCAGTACACCATAGAAAAAAATCCTGTCTTCTGAAACCCCCACATGCCAGATTTGGTTCCATTTGCTTGATTAGTTCTCGAGTTATGAGGAAATTTGTCTCATTTGTATAGGAGCCCCCCTCTTACGCCTTCCTTAAAATTGCTCTCTTTCCCCCCCCCCCCCCCATAAAATTGGTTATTGGTTGGTTATTTTATCTATCCAACGACATATAAATTGTTCAGTTTCGTTCAGTAGTTTAGTAGTTATTAGCATTTGAAATCTTTCATTCAAACGTTACACTTCTATTTTCGTTTTCACAAAGTGCTACCCAGTCCCAGTATAGTAATCAAAGACGTAGTCCTACGTCAAAATTAGCATATGTGACTTTATATGTCAGAATCATCAATTAACACAGAGATTTGTTTGTTTTCATCTACCGCCGATCGAATTGTTTTGTTTCGGCTAATTTTCGGATCACCATTACAGCATTATTCGGTCAGACAAAATTTCGTTTTTCATCCAAAAAATATCTTTCATTAAATATATTCTAAGCTCCATAGTTCATTTTTTCACAAAGATATTTAATTCCTTAAAAAATGCGTACTAAGCGATTTCCGTCACCCAGTACCGGAAACCGAGCCATCCCCCAATACCGAACAGCAAAATGTTTTACTTGGTTGAGTCAAATTCTTGAAGATTCTTGAAAATCTTGATCAAGATTTTGCAAGAAAAAAAAAAGAATGAGAATAAAGAAAACATTAGTTATCCCAAACCGGTTATCTTAAATATGAGAAAATAAGGAAACCTGTTGATGATCAAATTCTCATCGAAAACAGAAGAGCATCGATATAGAGCATAAAAAACTGTTAATTTTTATTCAAGGCAATCTTTAGTCAACAAGTATGCAACTTGCATAATGCAAGCAATAAGAGATTTTAAACATTTTGACATATTTTATTCAAAAATATAAGTCCTTAATTAGTTTATTTTATGATTTCTGTTAAGTGTCTGGTACTGGGAGACACAATTTTTAAATAATGATTTTTATCGATTTCTCATTTAACTTCTAAAATGATTCAAGTGATTCAAGTACGTGTAACCTATTTTAACTGGAAAATAGTTTTCTGTATTACTCTTCCAGTAAACTGAAGTTATGCTAAATGTTGATTTTATATATGTAAAAATCCTTAAGTGTCCGGTACTGGGTGACTTGCCCCTAATGATGCCTCACAAGTCTCCATGAGATTTTAGAATATTTTGTTTTCCGCTCGGTGAACGACTGGTGAAGGTGCCATTTGCTAGTTTGGTGTCGATCTAACTCGTGAGTAAACTAAGTAAGTATTGACCAGCCGAACTAACGCACTTCGGTCAATTGGACGCTGTTAATCGGACCAAGAGGAAAGTGGAGGGGGGTTCGGGTTCAAATCACAATCCCTTAGAAGTCACGAATGAACTGAGCTGAAGTCAAACTGAAGCGGCGAGATGAAAAAAACTTGAAAGGCGCCCAGAAGATTTTGATTGAAAAAAATGCAGCTATTGAAAAAAAAACTTTTCAGGCGGGTATTTCCCGTTTTTTTTGTGAAATTCCCGGCTTTTTCCCGACTGTTAGTGATTCCCGACATTTTCCCGGTTTTTCCGACTGAGTGACCACCGTGATAATGATAATGCTTATCTGATGATGGGTTTGTTGAAGAAAACCGGCATTCTTCGGACATGTCCAGCTACAGGTTTTCTTCACATGTGCGATGGAAATTTCTCCGAACAGTGCCCTACTTACTTATCCTTGTGCGCTGTCCCTCGGGATTTGATCTGCATAACAACGTTCCGCCAAAAATCCCGGTCCATGGCTGTCCGTTTCCAACTTCTCGACTGTCCCACAATTTCCAGGTCATGCTCCACTTGGTCCATAACCATCGTTTCGTGCCCGTTGAGGACTACCGGTCTTATTAGCGTTTCGTACATGGTTTATTTGGTACGTGGGTGAAGTTTACCAGACCTTAAGGTTTTGTGGAGTCCGTAATATCCGTAGTATCGTAGTCCGAAGAATATGTCTGCGTATTTCTCTGCTATAGTTATTATCCGACGTTATCAACGACCCGAGATCAGCGTTGCCAACCTTCCAGATTTGTCTGGATATCCAGACGTTTTGATGCCTTATCAGACAAAAAAGACGTTATTCAAGCATTGTCTTCCATTAGACCAAATGACAGCCAGATTTTTGCCAGACATGTTTATTCTCGTTTTCCAGATTTTCGCAAAAATCGGTTGGCAACGCTGCCCGAGATATATAAATTCGTCCACCACCTCGAACTCGTCCCCGTCGACTACCACACTATACCCATGCGAGCTCGATCGGTTCCTCCTGCTAACAGGTACTTGGATGTATTTACCACTAATCCAACCTTTACTGCTTCACTTTTCAATTTCTTGGTATACTGCTCAGCAACCGCCTGGGATGCTCTTCCAACAATGTCCATGGCGTCAGCGCAATAGATAAATTGGCTACATTTATTGAAGATCATGCCTCGCACGTTAAAACTCGCACGTTTTATAACACCTTCTAGCAATGTTGAACAGGAGACAGGAAATACCACCGCCTTGTCGAAGTCCTCTGCGTGTTTCAAATGGGCTTGATAACGCGCTCGAAATCCTCACACAGCGCCGAACACCATCCATCGTGACCTTCATAGTCTTGACAGCTTCTCGGGAAATTCGTTTTTATCCATAATTTTCCATTGCTCTTCACGGTCCGTTGTCCGTTCATTTGGTCTGTTGTCGATCGTCCATCCACAAAACCAGCTTGATAACTTCCCACGAACCTACTGATAATCTGAGAAAGCACTTTATAGGCGTAGAGAATGGTAATCGCTCGATAGTTGCTACATTTCAATCTGTCGCCCTTCTTGTATATTGGGCAGATTACTCCTTCCTTCCACTCCTCAGGTACCTAACTGTTCTGTTTTCCTGATCCTAACTATCAGCCGGTGCAGACAGGTAGCCAACCTATCTGAGCCCATCTTGATAAGGTCCGCTGCGATGCCATCTTTGCACCGGGCAGTGCCTATAGCTCATGATTTATACGCCTCCGTCGTGTAACTGTTATCTGCATCACTGCTTCAAGTCCATAGAGAATCGGTCTAACAAAAGTTTTGTACACTATCAGCCAGGGATGGTCCGATCACTTTGACTCACTTTTGTTTCATTTGACAGTACCGTCTCAGCAGAGCAAAATTTGACAAAGTTATATATGAGATTTGTAAAACTTTTGTAGTTACGGTGCTACAATGCTAGTAACTCATTATTGACTAAGTGAACGGCAATCAGCTAGTAAATGAATAAATTTCGTTATCCGAATTTTATTATTTTTTAGAATTATATTTGAAAAACAAAAAAATATAAGTTAAGAGTAGAGTGACTATCTACAGAGTGACGACGTGTCATCCCAAATGTATGGAATGCGAATTTTCTTTCTCTTTCCTGTATACGCGTTGGATAAGTCGTCTGCTCGATTGGAATGACACTGACAGATAATTATCATTCCTATTTTGACATTGTTGACACTCTATACAGTACTGGACGTGGACAAAATAAAGTACGCACTTGCCACATCTTGAAACTTTCACGCTTTTCTCGTTATTTATAGTAGATAACTATTCACAGTGATCGAACAAAAATTAGCTTTATAGATATACTTTCAGAAGATGTTTTATACAGAGGCTTTATACTCCAGAGGTTTGTCGATATATTTTTGAGCAAACTTAAGACGTTTGATCCTATACAAATTAATATTACTTAAAAACAAATATTGAATATGAAATAAACAAACCTGTTAACATTTCGGATAAATGGCCTTCGTTGAGCAAATCCATTTTTAAATCCCATTTCCTTCAGTCTTCTACGAACAGTTCGTTCGGAAATATTTAAATTTTCCCGGATTACACGGCTGGTAGAGAACGGATCTTTAGCCACTTCTCGACGAATCAGGCGATCATCACTGGTTGTAGTCCTCCGCTTTCTTCCTTTTTCAGTCCGGTCTTTCACGCTTCCAAGTTCCTCATATTTTTTCAATGTTTTTCGTACTCCTGCCTTACTAATTTCATATCTTCGAGCAATTTCTCTATTCGAGAAACCTTTCTTACGATTTTTAACGATAAGTTTACGGATATCTTCACAAATTTGCTTTTTTGCCATCATACCAGATAAAAACGCGCACCAGTAATGAAAAATCAATCACAAACAATTTGTTTTGACACTTCGCTGCGGTGAGCAAACTATTCGTATGCAGTCGGCGGCGTTGTGCAGTCATTATATTAGTAGTGCGTACTTTATTATGACCAACTAAAAATTGACTTTTTCTAGAACTATACAATAGCTTGATCCAAATAGCTAACACTTTATTTTTAACGATACATAAATCGTTTAAAGCATTGAAAATGCTACAATTTGTCCAAATATACCGAGTTCATATGTTTGACAATAAAAAAGATACCGCGTGTTATATAGTATGAGAGCGGGTGCGTACTTTATATTGTCCAGTACTGTATATAGTCACTCTAGTTAAGAGGAAAGTTTGCCGTTTTATTCTGCTACTAAAATTAAACTAAAACCTACACAATATTCGCATCACGGATAATTACAAAATTTCACTTTACTATAATTACACTCCAACTCATAGCTAACCTAACTATCCACTAACGCAAACATTCTGCAGATACGTAATTCGACTGTGACTTACAGCCTTCTTCAGTGCTTTGACGATCTGAGTGAAGAAGCATCGGTATTTTATATAAGCAATAGGTAATTTTTAAAGGATGTCGGAATAAGCACCCAATGACTCATACCGC
Organism: Sabethes cyaneus; assembly: GCF_943734655.1. Lineage (NCBI taxonomy): Eukaryota > Metazoa > Arthropoda > Insecta > Diptera > Culicidae > Sabethes > Sabethes cyaneus. The sequence goes on from NC_071355.1 coordinate 135,446,348, forward strand.
AATTAAAAATTGAAACTAAAAAGTCAGGTAGACGAATCGGCGGATTCTATGGAAAGGTGATCCGTCTCATGTCGTGCTATAGAGTTGGAATAATCTTGAAGAGCCATGTAAAATAGTTTCCTTCTTTATTGTTAAGGAGCGAGGAGGATTCTTGTTTATATATTTCCAGATTCTCAGCAGCATCCAACTTACATGGTGCATTAAGGTGAAATCAGTCGTCATTTTATAAGCAAATTTCATAAGCAGGTTTTTTGTTTGAAACAAAAATTTTGGCAATGAAAATATATTCGCTGTGTTCAGATTGGCAAGAAAAACGCAGTGAATATAATTCTATAAATAGAACCCCGCTTTTTGGACACTTTTGTTTTCGAAATTGGGTTCTCGGCCGAAAAGTTAATGACTGCTAGTTTCCCGTTTATTGGGCGGAGGAGATGGATGTTTTCAGGGGTGCACTCAATAAAATCGACACGTCGCATCCACGTGAAAAATCATGTAAACTTCTGTACAGCAACTTATGTGAATTTCATGTACCAGTTAATGGGAAAATTGATAAAAATTACTGGGATCGCACGTAAACTGGTCAGTACGACCAGAGTGCGAGTTACCAACAATTCACGTGAATGTTACATGAAAAGTGTGATGGATGAGAATTACCTATGTTTTCACGTAAACTTGACGTGCTGATTTTTTTGAGTGTGGATATTTTTGAATATATGTTCGGCAACTTTAGACTTAACCACAGACAAACAGACGAGATACTCGCGTTAATTCCATCGTCCAATCAAAAACCACTCATTTTTCAAAAAAGCTTGTTTCGCAACATGGCCACACCGCGGCGCGCGAGTGTTGCTTCGAATTTTCAGTATAAAACCATACAAATGTAAAACCCCTACAGCATAAAACCCTGCAAATGCAAGCTACTCCGCAACATGCATGACAGAGGGTGCAAGTGTGCCAGCAAAATGTGTAGGATGGATTATAAAGGATTTTCTTCTATGTGTCATGTCAGTTCGTCAGGTACTTAACCTTAACATCCCCGACATCAAAGATGATGATACCTGTAGTTACACTTTCGCCTCTATCTCCACTTATTTTTAATCGATTTTTATGCAATTGGTCTTAAAAGAACCACATTAGCTTGGCTTTTAATTAAAAAATAAGTTGGCGAATTTTGGTTCCATTTTTCCAGAGATATTCCAGATCGCAGTGTGATTTTTTGACGTCAAAACTAGCATGTAAAATAAAACTAGAAATCAGCTTAACAGAGTGCGCAAAAGTTACCCATTTCATAAAAAAATCATTAAAATTGGTTTGATGATTAAAAAGCTTTGAATTTAAAAAAAATGTCTGGAGGAATAAATGATGATTTTTACACTGAGAATATAATTTCGTATCGTTTTTGAAAGAACATTCGTAAAACTATTTTCGTACCTGATACAAATAATTTCATACTATTTAACAACTTTCGTAGGCTTATTGTCTACCACAAATGTTGTTATTACGAATGGTTCGTATTTTTTACGAGAGCACATTCGTAGCTGTCTTGCATCAAGACCCATTTGATGCACGGTTGTTGTCTGGCATCATTATCGACGAAAACGGGATGAGAAGATTGTATGAAGAGAAAACAGACTTGTGCAATTATGACCTTCTTGGTATGAAGTGCTGTGGTTCTGTGGTATGCGGCGTCGTCGGCTGTTCGTAGAGAAGTATGACAAACGGGCGTTCGATTCCCGATAAAATCAGCCTTTTTTAAGAGATAATAAAGATTTCACTATTTGTCGATAATGTAGCATACTGACACCTATCGGAAAATAGTGAAATCTAGTAATATTTTTATCGACCGCCTTTTCATGCATTCGTAAAATCTACGAACCGTTTTGTAAAATGCAATAATTCGTACGAATATAGCTTTGATACTATGTACAAAACATTCAGGATTGATTTTACGAATCTACTTCGTGGTAGAAAACAACGAAAGAATTTGTAAAACAAACGCTCGTTTACGTACTATAAACCAAGTTTTATTATCAGTGTAGAACTTGTTGTCAAAGACCAGCTAATGAATTATTTAAACTGTAATCATTTGTTAATTCCAGAGCAATCAGGTTATCGAGAGGGACACTCTTGTGAAACTGCATTGAATCTGGTACTAGCAAAATGGAAAGAAAAAATCGAAGCTAAAGAAACTATTCTTGCTGTATTTTTGGATCTAAAACGCGCGTTTGAAACAATCTCTAGACCCTTATTGTTACAAACCTTAAAGCGATTTGGTATTGTAGGGATGGCATATAAATGGTTTGAAAGCTATTTATGTGACAGAACTCAGAAAACTCGCTTTGATAATTTGAATTCTGATTCCATTGCCAACACACTTGGTGTACCGCAAGGAAGTGTATTGGGGCCCCTTTTGTTCATAATTTATATCAATGATATGAAACGAGTTTTACGGTTCTGCGACATAAATTTGTTTGCTGATGACACGGTTCTATTTGTTGCGGCTAAAGACCCTAATGAAATTGCAACACATTTAAACCAAGATTTACATTATCTTTCGAATTGGTTGAAATTTAAACAGCTTAAGCTCAACATTAGCAAAACAAAATATATGATTATTTCAGCCAACTCCAAACCAGACGTAAACGTTGAAATTGATGGTGAGACTATTGATCACGCAAATGAACTAAAGTATCTTTGAGTAATAATTGATGACAAGTTAAACTTTAAGTCTCACATTGATAATGTCATCAAAAAAATGGCGAAAAAGTACGGCGTGTTGTGCCGTTTAAAAAATGAATTGACGATTAGTAGTAAAATTCTTTTATATAAGTCAATCATTTCACCACTTATAGATTTTTGCTCATCCATCCTGTTCCTTGCAAACGAAACATAAATATTGAAGTTGCAGCGCTTACAAAATAAAGTTATGCGATTAATTTTAAGATGTAATAGGTACACTTCCTCATATATTATGCTGGACGCATTGCAATGGCTTTCTGTGAAGCAAGAGTTTATTTTTTGACAATGGTGTTTCTATATAAAATTCTTAATGGGATGCTGCCTCGATACTTGTGTGATCGAATTGAAAGGGGAAGTGATTTACATGCGTACAACACTAGAAACGCGGAAGATGCAAGAACACCACACTTCTTGTTTGGAAGATCACAGAACTCTCTGTTACATAGATAATCTTGAAATTGAATGATCAGGTTAAAGTCCTGAACAAAGGGTTCAGAGCAGCAGCTGGACTGGCTTGGGTTTGCTTGTGGACTTTGGAACTCGTATACCATCGCTCACGGCGGTACCGAGTACCAAAAGACTGCAGGATCTCTCTCGTAGTTCTAGATCGTTATCTAGAACCAATTCTGACTAGCTGGGGCTCAAAATATTAGGTTCGATTCCTAATCAAGTCCAGATAATTTTCGGGTTGGAAACGTTTTGGACTAGCCTTGGACATTTTTTGAAATTTGGATATTCACTTGAAAGTTTGATATGTCTGTATTAGAAGCCAGTTCGCTATTTGTTTTTATCGCCTGGCTACTTTGTTATATCATAAATATCTTAATTAGATAAATCGTCCCACTCAAACCGTGGTAGGGGTATGAGGTGGGACCATCATCATTATCATCATTTGGTCTGCATGAAAAATTGGCGAAATTTGGAGTTCACCCTTGCCATGAGGGTCAGTGCAGACTTGTTGGCAACCAATTTAGCTGCGTTTGTCCAAGATCTTCGAAATTTATCTATAGTTGTCGCTTGTTGTTTGTACTGGGACAGCTCTCTCTCTTCACCAAAACCCAATACCGCTCGATGGGGCGCAACTCTGGACAGTTAGGTGGATTCGCCTCCTGTGGTACAATATGGACTCCATTAGCATCATACCATTCCAAAACACATCCGTTTTTCACATTATGCGCTAAAAAAATATAAACAATATGCTGAAATCGATAAACGTAAAAAAAACATGGCCGCTTAGCCGCTGCGCTAAGATGTGAGTGAAAATATTTTACGCTAGTTTTGCTGTGTTGTTCAAGTCTTTTCCACAGACTCTACTGAAAATTCGTCAGTAAGTACCGTGCATCGTACGTGAACAAAAATATTAGTTAGTCTTCATGAATTTGTTTCTCAATTTAAGTGTCTTGTTTTTGGCATCGATTTTCGCTAGTGGTTCCTTATTCTGAACAGGTATGTCGCGACAAAACAAAATCACCGTACACACCGGATGAAAAATGGAGAAGGCCATTATGATGGTTGGAAGAGGTATGTCGATAAGGGATGCTGCTGCTCTGTATGGTGTAGCCGTCAGCACCCTCCACTCGAAACTAAAAACGCCGTCTGTTGATTTATAATCAACGAAATAAAACAATTCCGAATTTTTGATCGTGTATTCGACGAGGATGACGATGATAACGATAAAAATTTCCTAAAATAATATTACAATATGTGTTTATCTTGTACTAGCTGACCCGACAAACTTCGTATTGCCACAAATTAACCTGTGTTGTACATAAATCATGAATCTCGGATGATCTTTGTCACAATCTCGAGTTTTGCAAGTTTCTGAGGAGTCCAACCTTAGATGATTCATTTTGGCAGTTACGTAACTATGAAAGCATCCCAGGGAACTAATAAGCATCAACAATGCTATTCAAATATAGGCCAATAAGCATTTAAGTCGCCTTAAATGCTACTTTGGCAAAATATACAGCTACTATACTGATAATCTTCTTATAATGCTGACAATGCTAATTTGCAGCTAATTACCGACACGAAGAATTTGAATACAATTTTGGATGCCAATTTACAACACCTATGCAGTCAAAAAGCTAACATACAATAACGTGCAGTATAAAATGCCAGACAGGGGCGGACTGGCCCACCGGGCAACCGGGCAAATGCCCGGTGGGCCCCAGTAAAAATTTCGTCGTTACACAAAATGAGATTTTCCAAAATTTTTATTTCAGTTAAACTCTTTCTACGACTCACGAATGTTCAATTGCTGGGGCCCCATGATTTATGAAATCAACCGATTTGATGATTGAAAACTCAGCTTCAAATGGAACTGTTGGGGCCCCGAACTTTAAACCAAAATTTCTCTTTCAATCAAACTTTTTCTATGACTCACGAATGTTCGATCGCTGGGGCCCCATGATTCATGAAATGAACCGATTTGATGATTGAAAATTCAGCTTCAAATGCAACTGTTGGGGCCCCGAACTTCAAACCAAAATTTCTCTTTCAATCAAACTTTTTCTATGACTCACGAATGTTCGATCGCTGGGGCCCCATGATTTATGAAATCAACCGATTTGATGATTGAAAATTCAGCTTCAAATGGGACTATTGGGGCCCCGATTTTTAAACCAAAGTTTCTCTTTCAATCAAACTTTTTCTATGACTCACGAATGTTCGATCGCTGGGGCCCCATGATTTATGAAATCAACCGATTTGATGATTGAAAATTCAGCTTCAAATGGGACTATTGGGGCCCCGATTTTTAAACCAAAGTTTCTCTTTCAATCAAACTTTTTCTATGACTCACGAATGTTCGATCGCTGGGGCCCCATGATCAAATGGGACTATTGGGGCCCCGAACTTTAAACCAAAGTTTCTCTTTCAATTAAACTTTTTCTATGACTCACGAATGTTCGATTCTATGACTCACGAATGTTCGAATCAACCGATTTGATGATTGAAAATTCAGCTTCAAATGGAACTGTTGGAGCCCCAAACTTTAAACCAAAGTTTCTCTTTCAATTAAACTTTTTCTATGACTCACGAATGTTCGATCGCTGAGGCCCCATGATTCATGAAATGAACCGATTTGATGATTGAAAATTCAGCTTCAAATGGGACTGTTGGGGACCCGAACTTTAAACCAAAATTTCTCTTTCAATTGAACTTTTTCTACGACTCACGAATGTTCAATTGCTGGGGCCCCGTGATTCATGAAACCATTTAAGTTGAGCTGTTGGGGTCCAAGCTCAGAAAATATTACTAACTTCAATTCTGAGTATTTAAAAGTAGAATTAGTATTTCATCCGCAGTTATTTGACTATTTATAAATATCGAACTGTCGGGTTAAGCTCCATACTTAGTTTACTTCAGTGGCGATGTCTTCTCTGAAGTCTACGGTCTCTTCTTGATTCTATGATTAAAATAATTTTGGTTACTCTTTCGTCGGGCATTCTAGACACGTGACAATCCCAGCGCAGACTGTCACACTGTACTATCTTCATTATAATAGCATATTTACATTCTTAATACAGCTCGTGGTTCATGCATCTGCGCTACACGCCATTTTGGATTTTGCTAAACTTTACGCTAAAACCCCAAGCATTCGTCGATCAGCTTCTTTTAGCGTCCATGATTCATGTCCGTAAAGGGCCACCGAGAGGATTAGTGTTCTCTAGAGCATCAGTTTATGCGAATTTGCAAGCTACAGGACTTCAGCTACAAAATGTAATGCCTCCGTAAAGGCCAATTCGCAGCTGCAATTAGTCGTTTTATTTTGCGACTTACATCGTTGTCACATATCACGAGCATATCAAAATATATTCAGTTCCTCTTCGACACCAACACCATTTGGATTTCCACGCCATGTACTTCGTTTTGGCGGTGTTAATGGTAAGTCCCAATTTCTCAATAAATGACCTAAAGGCTTCTTTCACTGCTGTACTTTTGATTTCGGTAATATCGACGTCATCCGCAAAATCAAGAAGCACGTTAGGTCTCATCTGCTATTCTGACTTATAATTTTTACTCATCCAGCGTCACACGAATCAACGTAACTAGTTCTGTGAGAAAACCATGTCCTAGCGTTAACTGTCACAGTTCATTTCGTTTTACTGAATCGTATGCCGCCTTGAAATCCATAAAAATATGATGAATCTGCAAGTTGTATTCCCGGAACTCGTCAGTTACTAGACGCAGGGTAAATACCTGATCCATCGTGAAGCGACCCTCATGAAAACCAGCTTGAAACTCGCCGACGAAGAACTCAGCTAACGGACTCAGCCACACACGATAGGGAGAGCACCTTATAGGCAAAATTGAGCAACGTAATGTCTCGATAGTTTGTACTCTCAAGTCGATGTCCGTTTTTAAAATTATGGGAAATGAGGCCAATCAACCACTCCTGCGATATTTATTTTCGTCCCATATTCTATTCCTGACAATGAGGTGGCGAATTGTTTCGTACAGCTGCTCGCTCCTCGTTTTTAGAAGTACAGCCAGGATACCATCCTTTACAGCAACCTTACCGTTTTTCAGCTCACTGATTGCTTTTTTGACCTCCTCCTGTGTTAATGGCTCCACAGTTTGGCCGTCGCTCAAAATTCTTATCGTGTACCTGCTGATCTTCCTGTTTACTTCTCTATTCAACAGCCTCTGGAAATACTCTTCCACCTGGCTGCTACCGTCGTTTTGTCAGTAAGCAGGTTGCCAGCACTATCATTGCACATCACAGGCATGGCAAAATTCTTGCACCTGACCGCTTTGTAGAAACTCCGTGTGTTGTTGCTGGCGAACCTCTCCTCTGGACTGACGAGCACGTGCTCTTCGTACTGGCATTTTTAGACGGTGGGTTCTTTTTTCCGCAGCTCTATCAGGACTCACATTGGAATCGTGAGAAGAAATTCTGCAGAGGATTCGCACAGAATACCTTACTTATAGAAGCAGAATTCTTATAGGAGAATCCAAGAGTTTAATCCCAGGGATAGCTATAACTCGGCACGGGAATCGCCTGCACTATGAACTGTTTTGTTCTGATGTGAAGACGCAGTAAGCTACTTATCTATATTGAACTGTTGACATCCTATCATTTATAAAATCCGCTTATTTTGATACTTAATTTGATTTGATACGCTTATTTGAAATATGAATGGGTGATAGATGAGGAAAACGTTGCATTGCTGGCAAAAATGCGCAGTGGCACTTATCAGAATGTGGAAAGTTCTCTTCCGGGTTCGCTGAAGCACGGTCAATAAAGAATCAAATATTCACGCTGCGGCAGATCCTCCAAGAAGTTCATGAATACAGAATTCTACGCACAATTATTTCATTGATTTCAAAGTTGGGTATGTTACCATCGACCGTAAAATCATGGCCATTCTAACCTCGCAGTGGACTTTATTAACGTGATGGTCCCTCAGGTGGGCTGTACAACATGTCGTTACAGGATGTTATGAAAAGAGCAACACACAGGCACAATCGTCAGCAAATTTAGTTAGTTCGTGTGCTTTGCCAATGAAATGGATATTGTCGATAGAACAACATCTGTGGTGGTGGCTGCAAAAACTAAAACTCAAAGTAGCGAAGATTGGGTTGAAGAAAAATGCGTCCAAACTAAAGTACCGTGAACCGCTAATATGACGCACACGCTAAAAGCTGATAACTCGGTCCTAATAACGACTGAGTTTGTTTTGTTTCGAGTATCGAGCCGCTATGCTGTCCGTTCTCCCGATACTCGACACTCGACGTGCCTGAGTCGAGTCAAGTTACACGGGGCCCCTAATCTCAAAGGCCCGGTGGGCCCTTTGGCTCCCAGTCCGCCCCTGATGCCAGATACACTGATTTGCTACTTACGTTAAGGCTTATTAGTTACCAGGGATGGGTAGTTTAATATACAAATTTGCAATTTTTCCACACAGTAAAGTAGAAAACAACTCCCCTGTCCCCTCATTGCATAGCCAGAAAGCGGATAGTAATATTCGCCATGATTGTACAACATTACGCCGAATATCATTTTGTGAAAAACCTTAAGCGGAATGTGCCATTTCACAAAAAACTTTTTTGTGGAAAGTACCATTTCGCGATCCTCTCCTTACTCGCTGTCGCTTGTTCCAGGAAACCCAGGTAGACCTAGGAAAATAAATAAACCTAGACAGTTGCCTCCCCACAGTGGGCGGCGCTTCCGAAGGCGGGTCGCCGGCAACACTCGCGGCCGTCTCGTCCTGAATGATCTAGTGTTACTACACTCAAGTACTTTTTTACACAGTTTGTTTTTTCGAATATTGAGAACGGGGCTATTTGGGGACCATTCATTTATTTCTCAATACGTTTGGGAGATGCTCGACATTCGTCACGTCTTTTATCCTAAATTGCACCGTTCTTGAGTAATCAAAAAAAAACAAACCGTGTAAAAAATGACTCGAGTGTATAGATAGTTTTTGTGGTCTTGTTATTGATTGATGTTTTATGGAAGGGTCTCGAATTTCTCTAGTACGATTAGTTTTTGAGTTTCGCAAAAATTTCTGTTTTATTTGCATGAAAGTCCATATCCCCCTACCACAGGGGTGAGAGGTCTCTAACTATCATAAAATAAATTCAAGACTCAAAAATCTCCTACATGCTAAATTTGGTTCCATTTGCTTGATTAGTTATCGAGATAAGAGGAAATTTGCATTTCATTTGTATGGAAGCCCATCCTCTTCAAGGGGAGATGGGTAACTCGCTTTCTAAAGAGGAGAGGGGTCTCAATTCACCATAGAAAAAAACTTGCCTCCAAAACCACTTACATGTCAAATTTGGTTCCATTTGCTTGTTTAGTTCTCGAGTTATGAGGAAATTTGTTTTTCATTTGTATAGGAGCCCCTAATTCACCATAGAAAATATTCTTGCCTACAAAAATACCCACATGCTAAATTTGGTTCCATTTGCTTGATTAGTTCTAGAGCTATTAGGAAATTTTTATTTCGTTTGTATTGGAGCCCCCCCCCCCTTTCCTAAAAAGGTAAGAAGTCCTAATTCATCATGGAAAAAATAGTTGCCTCCAAAAACACCCACATGCCAAATATGGTTCCATTTGCTTGATTAATTCTCGAATTAGGAGGAAATTTGTATTTCATTTGTGTAGAAGCCCCTCTCTTAAAGTGGGAAGGGTCCTAATTCACCATAGAAAATATTTTTGCCTCCAAAAACCTCCACATGCCAAATTTGGTTCTATTTGCTTGATTAGTTCTCGAGTTATGAGGAAATTTGTATTTCATTTGTACAGGAGCCCCCCCTCCTAAAGTGGGTAGGGGTTCCAATTCATCATAGAAAAAAATTTTGTCTCCAAAAACACCCACGTGCCAAATTTGGTTCCATTTGCTTGATTAGTTCTCGAGTTATGAGGAAATTTGTATTTCGTTTGTATAGGAGCCCCCCCTCTTAAAGTTGGGAGGGGTCCTAATTCACCATAGAAAATATTCTTGCCCTCGAAAACTTTCACGTGCCAAATTTGGTTTCATTTGCTTGATTAGCTCTCGAGTTATGAGGAAATTTGTATTTCATTTGTATAGGAGCCCCCCCTCCTAAAGTGAGGAGGGGTCCCAGTTCATCATAAAAAAAAATTTTGTCTCCAAAAACACCCACTTGTCAAATTTGGTTCCATTTGTTTGATTAGTTCTCGAGTTATGAGGAAATTTGTATTTCGTTTGTATAGGAGCTCCCCCTCTTAAAGTGGGGAGGGGTTCTAATTCACCATAGAAAATATTCATGCCCTAGAAAACTTTCACAGGCCAAATTTGGTTCTATTTGCTTGATTAATTCTCGAGTTATGAGGAAATTTGCATTTCATTTGTATAGGAGCCCCCCTTCCTAAAGTGGAGAGGGATCCCAATTCATCATAGAAAAATATTTTGTCTCCAAAAACACCCACGTGCCAAATTTTGTTCCATTTGCTTGATTAGTTCTCGAGTTATGAGGAAATTTGTATTTCGTTTGTATAGGAGCCCCCCCTCTTAAAGTGGGGAGGGGTCCTTATTTACCATAGAAAATATTCTTGCCCTCGAAAACTTTCACATGCCAAATTTTGTTCCATTTGCTTGATTAGTTCTTCAGTTATGAGGAAATTTGTATTTCATGTGTATAGGATCCCCCCCTCCTAAAACGGGGAGAGGATCCCAATTCATCATAGGAAAAATTTTTGTCTCCAAAAACACCCACATGCCAAATTTGGTTTCATTTGCTTAATTCTCGAGTTATGAGGAAAATTGTGTTTCTTTGGTACAGGAGCCCCCCCTCTTAAAGTGGGGAGGGGTCCTAATTTACTATAGAAAATATTCTTGCCCTCGAAAACCTTCACATGCTAAATTTGGTTCCATTTGCTTGATTAGTTCTCGAGTTATGAGGAAATTTCTATGGAAGCCCCCCCTTTTAAAGAAGAGAGGAGTTATAATTCCCCTTATAGAGAGGGGAGGGGTCTCAATTTACTATAGAATAAATTATTGTCACCGAAAACACCCACATGCCAAATTTTGTTCTATTTGCTTGATTAGTTGTCGAGTTATGCAGAAATTTGTGTATCATTTGTATGGGAGCCCCCCTCTTAGTGGGAAGAGGGGTTTCTAACCATCACTAAAACCTTTCCTGGCCCCAAAAAACCTCTACATGAATATTTTCATGCCGATTGGTTCAGTAGTTTTCGATTCTATAAGGAACATACGGACAGACAGACAGACAGAGACAGAAATCCTTCTTTATAGGTATAGATAATGAATGTTCACTTGTTTTTGCTTACGTTTAGTGTTTCCGTAAACTTCTTTCCTGCAGTTATCTCCTAACTTCTCCTTTCCAATCTGTTACAACTTTCTAACCTCGTTCCTCTTCCTTCTGTAGCCAAATTTCGTACCGGTTTTAATTATGTGTTCGAATTACGTTAGCATGTAGCACGCAATATAACCTAGATTTTAATTGTTCAGTTAGCTTTAATTTGCAAGTGATCTTAGAATAGTTACCTAGCACATAAATATTAAATTTGAGCACTATTTGAATATCTAATCACTACAGTTTACTCTGATAATAGCATGTAAGTATTTCATTGTGATAATAGTGTGTAATTATAGTTTAAGAATAAATTTAACCACATCGCATGTGCCACCGAGAATTTTGCCTTTCACGAATGTTTACTTTTCAACGATGATGACATTTACGCTACCTAGGTTGCCAGATATTTTGAGCCGCCGCAGAAAGTGAGGTGCGCCGACCAGGGGGTCGTCACACCGTCTGTTCACAGTCATCCAGGCAAACCAACCATACTTTCGAAGGAGGATAAAAATCGTATAATTGATTTTATCGATCGGTCTTGCAAAGTTGGTTTGCCCAGCCCATTGATACGAATCGTTTGAGGATATCCGTATAGGACAATATATGAAGCTTTGTGGAAGAACAAATGTTTTTCCGAACGGCTTCCTAAGTAGAAAATGGACGTCCTTATTTCTAAAACGGCATCCGCAAATTTCGAGACGTGTCCCGAGCGTTTTATCGAAACAAAAAACATGCATAACAGAGCAATCAATTCGGAAATGGTTCGCCGAAATATCAACTTACATTTGCTCCGAAAAACTACAGAATACTTTTCGAAATCCTGCGTCCGTCTTCAACATGGATGAAACCGGCATACGTTTAGTACCAACAAAGGAGTTAGTTCTGGCTAAATGTGGTGAAAAATATGTACATACATCAAACGCTAACTCGGAAAAGGAATGTTATACGGTATTATTCTGTGCTAGTGCAGCTGGTGTTCTGGCCCCTCCACTAATCTTATTCCCGTACAAAGTGTGTCTACCCGCCGAAATAGTGAAAAGCTTACCGGATGACTGGGCAGCGAGTAAAAGTGATAGTGATTGGATGACCCAGCCAAGAAACATTTTATGATTATTTGAAAAACGTTTTTCATCCATGGCTTGTACGGTGTAAAACTTCGTTTCCGGTTATTATGTTTGTAGATGGCCACAGATCTCGTGTGTGCTATCAAACGACTGAGTTTTACCGGGAGAAAGACATCGTTCTCATATGCCTGTACCCCAATGCTACGCACGTACTTCAACCTTTGGATGTATCGTTTTTTAGAGGACTGAAGGTCGGATGGAACAGAAAATTGATCGACTGGAGGATTGAACGGGCTGGAGACCCACTGACGCGCACAGATTTCGCACCTTTACTTAAGCAAGCTATTGATGGCATCGACAACCTGGCAAGTAATCTCCAAAATGGATTTAGAAAATGTGGGCTTGTACCATTTAATCCGGATGCAGTCAACTGCGAAATGCTTTTTCAAAAAAACGTAAGTGGAAGTGATACTTCAGCAGTACCTACTACCTACCTACCTACATACACTAAGGATGACATTGATCGTGCTAAAATTGCTCTAGAAGTTATAGAATCTTTGCTCACATCCGATCAGCGCCAGAAATTTAAAGAAAACGAAAAAACGGCAAAAGCATTACAATATAATTAGAACAAACTAAAACAGAAATGTACTATACTAAACAGAAATTTTTTAAACTATGTTACACAAATATCTTAGAAATATTGCACTAAACACGTAACCGGTACTCACCATCGCTAAGCACAACTTCTGGTTGACTAGGCTTGGGAACTTGCTTGGTTTCTATTCTGAGCACTTGGTGCTCGGTGGCTGAAAACGCATTTAAACATAAGTGAATTAAACGCACATTCTATTTAGCTCCCTGGCAACTCAAATAAAAATGGGCATTTTAAATCATTTCGCTCAGTAAAAAATCCAACTTTCATAGATGACAACTGCTTAAGCATGATCATTTGACAGGGAGCTGATTTAGGATGCTTGATACTAGAGTGACGACAGTATTACGAATGAAATTACAATATCTTATATTGTTATAGTAATCGATAAAACGCGTGCGAAGTAGAAAAAAAATGTAGGTATTGCTTGAATCTCGTATCACCTATCGTCACTCTATATTCAATCATATTGAATAGTTACCAGTGTCCTCATTGTGAGACTGATTGGGCGGGCCTTGATTTTTCCCTTTTGTTTCTGAGATCTGAAGAGAACTCAAAGCTTCTGATTCAGAGAGGTCGGTATCTGTAACTGTTATAAAATATCGTATGAGTACTTGCTGTTAACATGCCTTAATATAAGAATACGTACAATCACCTTGTCGTTTCTTTTCGACTGTTTTCTTATATTCGTTGAGTTCATCGTCAGTAACAGAATCGAATGGATTCTTGGCATAAGGCGCCTTGTAGACTGTTGCGTTGTGTTGATATCCACGTTGGATAATGCCCTTAGAAGCTGCTCCCATTAAAACAACGTGATCGCCCGTGGCGGACACGTTAGCATCCTTCAGGCGATTTGCTTCATCCCAAGAGACACCTTCCAAAATGTGTGATTGTGGTCCTGCAGATATTTTATCAGCTCTTCGATAGTCTTTGATCTGCGAAACCAGATAAAGCATGCTTATTAACAACATAAGAACGTTCAGTTGTACTAAGTTATCAACTCACCTGTTGTTGAATTCGCTTAAATTCTTTTGGATTAGTATTAGGTGGTACGAACTGTAGAGCCGAATCAATCTTTACTGGCGTTGATGAATGGGTTGGTGATGCTTCTGCTACCCACTACCAGAAAATGGAAAAGAACAAAAAGAGAAACTTTCATTAAGACACCAAACACTCCACTCCTGTTTTCCAAAATAATGGTTTCTATACGTTCTAAATGATGGGTCTATGACAGAATGTCGAATTTAAAAATAATAAACCAAATCCTGAAACCCTGACATACAACAAGAGAAAAATAAACAAAAACCAGGAAAACAAACTAGTAGCAAGGGGACTATAAAAAATTAGGTAACTGTTTTACTAAACCCACAGAAAGTTGAGAAGCTAAGTAAAGCCATGGGTATAAACGTCTTCAACAGCTAAACCCTTCTCGACAGACAGACAGACAGATCGACAGACTTCGCAGCCGGTTATTAGAGTAAAGAACAATTACGGTGCTAGTGCAACGATCGTACTGACTCGCAGCGCCACCCAGTGCTGTACGGAGATTCGAACATACGACGACTGGCTTGTTAGGCCAGCCTCGTACCCCGGAGCTAATTGGGAGGGCTTTACGGGCTTTATTGTTGTTTTCACTAATTAACAATGCAACCGTGTTTAGTGTTTCAATTACAGCAGTTCCCCGAATAAGGCGGTGGGTGGTGCTGTACGCCCATGGCGATTTCTTAGTAGTCAATTAATCAATACAATTGATTTTTGGTACCGTCATCCGGGGATACTTGCAACACTTTTGAACTTTGACTTAGTATAACTTTCGAAGTATACCGTTTAGGTTCAAGTGTAAGTAGCCAAAACTTGTATAGTGGTGAGTACTTTTGATTTATGATTATAAGAAAAAATATAAACTAAATGAATCTGTAGAATAAACCGAAAATAGGGGTGTTGCAAGTTACCCAGTAAATGGGGTTACTTGCAACACTTTTCTGATTTTGCGTTTCTTATGATTTTATATCTGATTTCAAACCGCGAATAACTATTTTGAGATATTTTGAATGTATTTGTTGTAAAACAAGAGATACTGGAGGCGTTTTTTGTTTCCCAATTTCGTCTATCGCTTTTTTAAAGATATTCGGTGAAAACCCAGCATGTCGGCGAACTCCAAATTGACGTTTCAAGGCACGTGGAATTTTTCACAATTTTAATTCTTCTGGAGATGCTGGTAGACAAAATAACATCGTACAGATTCAAACTTACTTTGTGCATACTGTCTATTACGATAATTTTCATTTTTACAAGTGCTGCAAGCCGCGCCATATTGGAAGTAACACGAATTCATCGTTTCTTCTCCAAGTTCAAAATATAAACAAAACTCAAAGTTGCTATTTGTTAGCTTATATGATGCACTTATTGTGTACAGGAACCAAACAATAAAAAATAATTCCATGTCATGAACTGACGCAACTTTGCACATCCATTTTTCCTACTCTGAAAGTGAAATTACTTTCCAATCGTATAAAAACAAGCAAAACAATGATGTAATGGATTAGACTTAACTAATCAATAGGTAAACATCCCTTCTTTAAAATGGCATTGGGTACAAATGGTTATGTTAACAAACAAATGCGTTAGAGTTGTCAGAAGCGCGATGCGCCAAAGTGTTGCAAGTATCCCCGGATGACGGTACCTTATATAACTTTATGTCTTTTTTGTTTTTGTGGTGTCGCTACACCGTTTGGTGCTATACTTTTCACTGGATAAACGAACGCTCGTGGTGTAGCATTAGTGATGTGGTATGGATGTGGTGGGGTTTTCCTATTTGCACCAGCTACACTCTCCTTTTTTCTGGTGTAGCTGGTGCAGAAAAAGTGTAGCAATGGTGTAGCACAATCGAAAACGAATAGTTTTGGTGCAATAAAGCTACACCGGTGTAATTACACCACAAAAACGAAAACTGGTCAACTACCAAAAATCACCTTTTTTAGTTAATGGATAGTGGAGATATCGCGGTGGGCGTACAGCACCACCCATCGCCTTATTCGGGGAATTCCTGTAATTATAACCAAAAAATCACCCCTATTCTTGTTTGCGGCAGCATCCTCTACCGTACGAATATTTGGTTATGAACGTACCAGGAAGCCACAATGTTCGACTGTACAAAAAGAACGGAGAGTCAAAGTTTCAGTTATGTTTACTCACGCAGTAAAAAGATGCTAACCAATCAGTGTGTCCAGTTTTTTCGAATACAATTTTCAATGTATTGTACTGCCCATAAATGCATAACAGTCCCATCTGACTTTTCACCACTTTTGAGATAAACCTGGGAATCATCTTTAAATTAACTGTTCTTTCAATAGTTCAAACAAAAACGTTATGTTTGTTCCCAAGATGTTGAAAAAATATCAAACTATGTTAGTCCCATATTACAAATAAACGCATAACAGTCACAGTAGTAAAAATATTACAATAAGCATCTGGTTTTTGGAAATGCCTGGACCGATTCGACTGCAACAACTACCAAACGGAAGATTTTTTGGCCTAGACGAACACTATTGAGGAGAATTTGGATCGGATGTGCAATTCCGAAGTTTTTTTTTTTGTGTGGATATTATCACTACGACCAGCATTTTGATCTATTGTGATGTTATCCGGGTGTTGTTCTGCACTTCGTTGTTATTGCAGTATCGCTATAGAGTGAGCGAACTGCTTATTATCCGTGCTTAAAGTGTCGGTGTGTTTTCACCCCGTTTTCCCTCTACGCTTTTTACTACTTTTCAACCAACTTAGCGCTAGAGCCAGGAAGTGCGGAGACTAGTTATAATTTGTCCTTGGACAAGAGGCTTTATTCGCACCTCGAGCAAGTATCATTCTTATAACCAGTCCCGGCTAAAGGCTTCATGGTCGGTAAAGCAGAGTTCAGCACAGAGTGAGGGTGTGTATGTGTGTATGTATGTGTTCCTTACTACTTATGCATTACCAATCTCATTCCTAGAACCAGGATGGGGAACAACCTATAATTTGCCCTTGAACAAGAGGCTTCATTCGCACCTCAAGCATGTACCACTCTTATAACTTGCCCTGGCAAGAGGCTTTCATTGTTAGTAAATGCAGAATGCAGCAGGAAGGATGTGGAGGGGTCTGAGAATAAACCCATGCTAAAGTCACTTAACATCGGAACGGCCTGATTCTACTAAGATTCGAACCCATGACCACTCGCTTGTCAAGGCAGACTCGGTAACCTTGCGGCTACAGGGCCCCCCGATTCCGAAGTTACAGTGGTATCAAGTTCCGGAATATATGGGACTTGAACTTAGAAGCACCTTGAAACACAACAAACCCATCATGTGACACCTATAAATACACGGATGCAAATCTAGACTATAGGAAGTCGTATAAAGTGTTGAAGACGACGTCATTGGTCATATCTAAACATGTTCGTGAATGTTCCAGATACCTCTACGGGGATCAGTTCCTGAATTTAACTAAAATACAACATGTGACATCTCGAAGTCGGTACTCGAAATTGCAAAACTAGTTTGAAATAGTTCATTTGGTGTCACATATAGTGTCCAGGATCACAGTGGTCATACTCGGACACGTTCTGGAAGTGTTCTGGACATACAGGAAAGCGACCAGCTTCTGAGTTAAACAAACCATCATGCGACCTCACTATAAACTCAAGATAACAAATTAGAATAAAAATTCAGAGGGGTTGTGTACAAGACACGATCGCATATATAGGTGACGCAGGACTACGTAAGTCTTTTTGTAGTGATAGTAGCATGTATTCATGCTTGTAATCATTCGATTCTTCATGTATACATGCTATATGCAACATATATACATACTACATGCGTTGTATGTAACATTTATCAAAGTAGTAACATTGCATACGTTCAATTCTCAAAAGACTGTGCATTTGAAAACAATTTAACAAAATCAAGAACACAAACTATTGCTTTCCTGCTACCTTACTGAAATTAAAGATTGTTTTTATTACCCATGGTTCCCCACGTTGAAGGGGTTTTACCAATTCAATCCTATTTTATCAACAGCACATCTTTTCACTACACTTCTAATGAAAAGGCAAGCATGCGTATTCATACAGAGTTGTATTATAATCGAACACTACAGCTGTAGCACATTTTTCCAACACAGATATCAAATTCGCCTACGTTTAATTGTCTCGCAGTAAAGAATTTGCGATCTGTTGGAACAACGAACTTATGTCATTTTTCTGGCACACTTCCCTAACACAGACATCAAATTGGACTAGGTTTAATCGCGTTCGTAAGAAATCTGTTGGCACGATGGGGCTTTGTCACTCTTTCTGGCGTACTTCCCAAGCAAGGACATCAAAATGGTCTAGGTTTAACCGCGGTGTTAAGGTGAAACGGTACGGAAGCCAACATGGTCGAATCGATAGCACCCATATGCTCACATTGACGCCATTTTTTCGGCCATGTTGAGATTCAGTACCGTATCACCTTATCTTGTTGAAACGAGGAAACTTTGTCACTTGTTTTGGCTTACTTCCCAAGCACAGATATCAAATTGGTATAGGTTTAGATCATCGCAAAGAATCTTCCAACCAATCACGAAGCGAGAATTCTGGTAAAACATAGGTTCATTATTTTTCATTTTTCAATAGTTCAACATCAAGAATCCATACTTTTCTTCATTTAGGTAAATTCTTAGAAAATTTTCCGATCGATTGGTGTAAGAATATTGAAAACCGATCGGAAAACCGCTGAGCAATTAGCGCTCGAAACCTTTCATTTTTCGTGACGCTCGCATTTTTCGATTTTTTGGAATGACACCCTATCTCAAAACTTGCCGTAAGACGTAGTCCTACGTCAAAAATCATGAGTCGTTGTTCTATGAAGTCCGTTCATGAAAATTGCTCCATCTAGGAATAACTTTTAAAATATTAAAAGACTGCAAATTACTTCTATTTAAAAATTTAAAAAGGGGGTCAGTCCCGGCGTAGTGGTTAGCATTCACGCCTCTCACGCCGAGGACCCGGGTTCAAATTCCAACCCCGCAGAAGTCACGAATGACCCAAAACTGGTTAAAGTGACTATAACCTAAAAAATTTAAGGTGTTCAAAATTGGTAGGGGAGAGGCAGGTTGAGACCTATTTTGTTTTCGGTTCATAAAACTTCATCAGAATGTTTCAATTATGTGTTATACATCATTGAAAAGGTATTTCTATTGGCTATACGGAAAAAATTGTAAAATACTTGATTTTAGAAAAATAAAGAAATTATGGTTATTTTCGTGAAGGTCCTTAAAATATATTTTTTTTGGAACATCAAGCCCAATTTATTTTTAATTTAGACCAATTTTTTTCGAAAATTATGGACAAGATAAGACAAGAGCGACCGGTAGGGACGCCAATGTTTATTTGACCTTCAACCCAGTATAAAGCATTAAAATGCGCAAAACTTATTGCAAACAAGTTTAACTTGCTTATATAGCAGTTTTCAATTATATAAAAAATGGATAAAAGCAAAGAGCAAAACTTTCAATTTCTCAACCTGCAGCACAACCAAGCCATTTCAACATAATCATTTTTTACATCATCACAATACATGTATATGTAAATAGTCTTTGATGTTGAAGAGCACTTCAATACGTATCAAAAACATAAAAAAGCCTTAACCGATTCTTGGAGGAAACCAAAAAAATATTGGCTCGAAAAAGTTTCCAATAAATTTTTTGGCCATTTTTATGTCCCACTCGACTCACAAGGAAAATATTCATCTAGTTTCTTCTCAAACAACTTAAATAGCTGCAAAGGTTTAGGTTTGATGTTTAGACTAAGGTTTGAGGCGCTATTTACATTCATTTTAAAATAATCGAATTTTCTCAACCTGCTGCTAGTCTCAACCTGCAGCAGTCTACCGTATATTTTTGATGTCTTGATTTTAAGTTTTATTATCAAATTTTTAAAAAATTGACAAACTTTTTTTCAGTGCATATTTTTCATGTTAAGAAATCAAGGAAGTTTTTCCTTGGACATAATTTTCGAGCAATCAATAGTTTTCGAGAAACGATCTTTCAAACATAATACACATGGAAATGCCTCTTGAGAATATCAAGACGGCTTTTCTCCATCCCAAGATCATTAAGATCAATTAGATCGGATGATTATGTTCAATAAACATAAACATAAACAAATAAATACGCCCTTTTTTAAACTGAGTCTGGAGTCAATATATTGCCAAAACCTGTGGAAAGTGCATATTTCCTCTTATCAAACACGTTGGCAAAGTTTCATCCAAATCAGACAGGTTCAAATTTGGTCATTTACCTATTTCACGTAGAACTCCTCATATATGAATCGTTAAAAACAGTTTTTCTATTTTAGCTCTTTTTGTATACCAAGTTGTACAAACAGTAAACACAGTAACAGTTTTGTTCTACCAAGTTGTACAAACAGTGAAATTACACAACTTTGCTGAACTTCGTATACCTTTAAATTTGCTAGTTTAGGAACTGTAGAACTTATTAATATAAAAAATACCCTACCTTTGGCCCCAGATTATCCGACTACCGGCAGCAGACGGATACAAATAAAACATCCTGAATTGTGTAGCTTTTTTCATCTAGTTTCTGACACATGTGATTTATGGATTTATGGTCGGACGGTCTACTGAGGAAGCTCAATGGTCTAGGTTATTCGTCATATTTTATTTCTTTTTGTAGTTGTATGACTTTTTCATGTTCTACAAAGTTGTACCTGAATAAGTGTACCGCTTGTTTAGGACCTGTACAATTTTTAAAATTAAAAATAACCCTATTTTAACCCCGAATTACTACCGGTAGACGGCGGTAAATTAACGGGAAAGTCATAACTTTTCGTCGGAGAACCCAATTTCGGAAGCAGTTTTTGGACTCAAAAGCGGGCTTCTGTTTATAGAAATGTATTCACTACATTCTTCTGGGTTTGAAATGGGAAAGGAAAATGAGGAAGCGTCCAACATAGCTCCAGCCATCTCAAGCCCCTACCTAGCGCCTCCACGTGGCCTTACCCGGTAAAATACCGGTATTGACAAAATTTTCCGAGTGAAAGAAAATGTTAGTACTTTTCTGTATAAACCTTTATTTTTTGAGGTTTTTCAAAATTTCTGCTTAGCAAAGCAGAATTTCAACAGACATAACTTGCTTAATGACCTAATGATCTATGTTGCATTCACTGATGGTAGAATGAGTGCTTTGCGTTCCTACCAAGTTCTTGAGTTTTTCCGTCATCAACAAACCTGATCATCATTCAGAAGCGCCAACTTCTTCATCACTATTCGCCGGTAGAGTCTTTTCTATGTTATCAATCCCATTAGTCGCAGTTGCAATTAACCGCTTTAAGATTTTGTCAGCTTGACTAATCAATGTAGTTCTTGAAGACTTCCAAATTTGTTAAAGTCTATACTCACAAATTCTTCGACGTCAAAATTGTTCAAGAAAGTGATTCCGAAAATTTGAATTTCAAGTTGTCCCAAAATGAATCGAGCATCGCGCTAGAAGGTGTTATGAACGCGGGTTTTAACATGCGGGGGACGACCTTCAATACATCTAGCCAATTCATCTGTTTCGCTGACGATGTGGACAATGTCGGAAGGACATTCCAGGCGGTTGCTGAGCAATATAACAAACTGAAACGTGTAGCATTGAAGGTTGGATTAGTGTGAATACGTCTAAAATGAAGTACCTGTTAGCAGGAAGAATCGAGCGTGATCGTGCTCGCATAGGCAATAATGGTAGTCGACGGAGACGAGTTCGAGATGGTGGACGAATTTGTATACCTTGAGTCGTTGATGACGTCGGATAACAACGGATAACGGATAACATACGCAGACGTATTCTAATCGGAAATTATGCTTACTATGGACTTCACAAAACTCTAAGGTCTGGTAAGTTTTATCCCCGTACCAAATGCACCTTGAACACGGCTAATGTACACGCCCTAATAAGACCGGTAGTCCTCTGCGGGCACGAAACGTGAACAATGCTCGATGGGGACTTGAAAGTATTGGTCGTTTTTGAACGTTGTGTGGTTAGGACCATTTTTGGCGGTGAATGTGAAAACGGTGTATGGAGGAGAAGAATGAACCACGAGCTGGTGTAGCGCTTCGACGAACCCAGGACCCAGAAAGTTGCTAAAGCTAGAAGGTTACAAGGGTGGGACATGTTGTGAGGATGCCGGCCAACAATCCCGCAAAAATGGCGTTTGCAAGGTACTCTCCCAACTTTTATGTCGTCGACTATCACCATTTGCAAAGGAGTTCATGTGGCAATATCAAGCAGGATTCATGGGTGCTCGTGCTATTACGGATCAGATTTTCGCGCTTCGGCTAGTGTTGCAGAAATGTTGGGAATACAACGTGCCCACGCATCATTTATTCATGGACTTGAAATCGGCGTATGACACGATCGATTGCGATCAGCTATGGCAGATTATGCACTGCTGTGGATTTCCGGATAAACTAACGCAATTGGTCGAGGCGACGATGGATCGAGTGTAATGTGTGTTGTTCGAGTATCAGGGGCAGTCTCGAGTCCCTTTGAATCTCGAAGAGGGTTACGGCAAGGTGATGGACTTTCACGTTTGCTGTTCAACATCGTTTTGAAGGGTGCGATAAGAGCGGGGATAGACACGAGTGGCACGATATTCACGAAGTCCGTGCAGCTTCTTGGCTTCGCTGACGACGTTGACATTATTACACGTACCTTTGAGAGGATGGCGGAAACGTACATCGGATTGAAAGCTGATGCTAAACAGATTGGACTTGTCATTAATCATGTATCGAAAACAAAATATGTACATGAAAGGAAGAGGTTTTAGAGAAGTGAATGCTGACCTCCCTCCCCGGATTCATTCAGACGATGATGAAATCGAGATGGTAGAAGAGTTTGTGTATCTGGGCTCACTGGTTACCGCAGACAACGACACAACCAGAGAAATACAAAGACGCATTATGGCAGGAAATCGTGCCTACTTAGTACTCCGTAGGACGCTGCGATCGAACAAAATTCGCCACCGCACGAAGTTAACAATCTACAAGACGCCGATTAGACCGGTTGTCCTTTACGGCCATGAGACATGGACTATGCTCGTGGAGCACCAACGCGCCCTTAGTGTTTTCGAACGGAAGGTGTTGCGCACCATCTACGGCGGAGTGCAGATGGAAGACGGAACGTGGAGGAGGCGAACGAACCATGAATTGCATCAGCTGCTTAGGGAACCACCCATCGCTCACACCGCAAAAATCGGTCGTCTGCGATGAGCTGGGAACGTCGTGAGGATGTCGGACGACAGCCCGGTTAAAAAAGTTCTCAATAACGATCCGACAGGAACGAGACGGCGGGGCGCGCAGAGAGCAAGATGGATCGATCAAGTGGAAGGCGACCTGCGGACCCTACGCAGACTACGTGGCTGACGAATTGCGGCCATGGACCGAGTGGAATGGAGGCGACTTCTTCGTACAGTAGAGGAAACCACGGCCTCACTATGGGGAATTTCCATACAAGCAGGCGGACAAAAATATTTTCGATTTTTTTCTAGGATTTTTGACGTTTTTCTAGTTGATATGATTAAAATATGTTGTTAGACTACATTTGCAAACATTTCACGAACATATTTTGAAAAGGGTTTAGCTGTTTACCTTTGTCATATGTCGAAAACTAATATGGGTTATTCCATCTCAAACGTTTGGATTCGATCATCAGCGATTTCAACCAAAGTTCGCATAATTGTTCATTCCGACCCCACAACCAATTTCCCGAAGTTATACGCCGATTGATCAATTCCCCTAGCAGTGGCGCTGGTTACTTTTTTACAGATTTTCAAAAAAAGTCATTTTTCGGGCTTGAATATCTCTGCAACAGTTTGATGTGAAGACATGCCAATATACTTTTTCTATGGGTTTTTGACCGCGCAATTGAATGATGTTATCAGTTTTTATCTAATTTGTCAAGATCGTACATATTTTTGCAATTTAAACCAAAAATGCGAATATCTCAACACACCCCCAATTTTATTTTCAAATAAATATGCTCATAATGTTCTCCAGACAAATTCTACATAAGAATCACTTAACTAGAAAAGACAATATTGGTAGTTCGGGAGATATGGTGTTTTGAATATCCGGGACATGCGTTATTCTCTCTGAATTATTATTAAAAGTATGTTTAAATACGTTTACCTGAAGCTTCCAGACATTTGTATGACTAAAATGCTTTTTAATGAAAAAGATGCATTTTCAACATAGAATCAACATAATAAATTTTGATGTTCTGGATACTTTTGTATGAATTTTAATAAAAGTAATAATTTCGTACAAATTTTTATAGTTCTATTATATAATTGTGCTATTTATTTGTGCAATATAATGCATTTCACTGGTAAAATTATTATGGTATTTCACTTCTGAAATTATTCGAAACTTCGAAGTAATTTTGAAAATGGCTTAATTAGCACTACGGGAAAACCTAGCCTAAAACGAACGAAGTTCAGAAACTGCCTGGCAATTGATCAAATATAACTGACCTTATGTAAAATTTTCCTGCAAATCTCATGGTGCCCACTCCTTCCTTAATTGTCATCGGAAAGTATTAAGTTTTGCTGATTTTCCCCTATTCTTAACAATTAAAATATTGTTGAAGTTTAATGAAGTTTGTCAGGCCAGTTAAGTTATTCATTCGTCCCATATAAACTTTGTAGGACTTACCGAAATTGGTCCATAAGTTCAGCAGATCTAGAACATATCTTGAAATAGGTCATAGGTCTAAAAATTCAGCCCACTCAATACGGATTGCAATTTAAAATTTTCGAAGACATTTCTTCGATGAACTTAACAGGAGGGGCGCATGTTTTCTTCATAGTTCCATTAACGTTGTAAGGAGGAAATCTCGATGGTGACTCCCTATGAATTACTTCATATTGAAATCTGTTTAACCCAGTTTCTAAATATGATTAAGGTACCCCGGGGCAAGTGGGAATACGAGGTAAGTGGGAACGGAGCTCATAACTCTCTTCAACCTCATTTTCTCCAACCGAACCTTTCTAGAAATGAAAGATACAACTCAAACGCATGTATTAAAATTATAGATTATTTATAACAGGCATTCCAAACATCAAAATTGGATTTTCAATTTAAGCGTTATTTTCAATTTGCGTTATAAGTTTGACGCACCTTTCTATAAATGATATTTTGGCCACAGGCTTCTCGAAAAAGTATATGTTTTTCTGACAGTAGGTAAACATAGTGTATTAACAAACTACACCCGAAAACTAGTTGTTTAATTTGACAAACGGCATTAAAAAATGGGTCAAAATAAGGTCGGCAATTTAAAGCACCCGGGGCAAGTGGGACCTATTAAAAATAAAGTGTTTCAGCACAAAACTTCCTGTCTTAATACATTTTTTAGATGAAATATCGACCATTTTCAGTTCAATTACATAATATTTATACCAGTAAAGCTTTAAAATAAAACCGAAAAGTACTAAACCAAAAAAGAAGTTCATATGCACAGCTTGTGAGGGAACAAACAGTTTGGTCACATTTTGGTTACACCTAAACGATGTTAATTGTATTTGGAAAGTCAAATTTGATATAATTAAGTAAATCTGCAACTGGAATTGAAACAATAAAGTGTTTCGGTTATAATAACGTAACTATCTCTTATGAGTAGCTCTACCGCATTGGGCATGGTAGAACAAACAGATCATAATCGTATTTTCGAGCTATTAAATAATGGTTGATCCTAAATTACGTCTCGCAAGAATTGCATACAACGACATATTCAACTACATTTCATTACAATAATGCTTTACAACGTAATTGCTCACGATCTGTGTTTTATATAAATTATAAAGTCGCCCGTTGTGATCTGATTTTGTTACGCTATTTTTGAATGAACCCTTCGTACAAATGTTGTTTTTGATTGCTTCTTGCAACGCTTTAACATTGCTGTGTATTAACTTACACAATTTACTATTATTTTATGCTTTTTAATCAAATTTGAATATAGGTCCCACTTGCCCCGGTAAATGGGGCAAGTGGGACCTATCGCCATAATTTTGAAAATTTTCCTCCAGATTGATTTCATGTAAATTGATAGGCCTTTTTCGTAATTAATCCTTCGAAGTGATACCACTGAAGAGTTTCTGTGCTGAAAGAATTTTGAAATAATCATAGGTATAGAAAACACAGCGGAATAAACCACAACTATGCATTTTTTAGGTCCCACTTGCCCCGGTGTACCTTATACTAAATGCTTCTTCTGTTGACATAATTTCACGTTGATCAGTTAGTTGTGCGCGCGCGTATGTGTGTGTGTGTGTGTGTGTGTGTGTGTGTGTGTGTGTGTGTGTGTGTGTGTGTGTGTGTGTGTGTGTGTGTGTGACGGAAATATATTTAATCTTGAAATCTCCCATGGTGACTAGAATTTTCAAAACACTATATTTGGCAGAGTGGCGCATGGTGGCACGTAATTCTTTAATAAGTTGATAGTATATACCTGAGATTTAACCCAGAAGGAGGAATTAACCTGGAGATATCTGGAGAAAAAAAGTTCTCGACTAAGAAAGCAGAAAATTCTCTTATTTTTTTATATTTTCCTTCTCATGCTTTTTATTATTATAATTTCTCCTCTAGCCGTCCAAACCATTTATTTTTCGGAAAGCTCATTTCATTACCTTTCTAATGATATATAATACATAAGATTTATTTTTGGAAATAGTGTTCAAAAATTGATTTGAAAGTAAACGTGTTTGAATGGCAAAAAGCGTATATGTCATATCGGTTTTCAACTTTGACAGCCTCTATGTCAGAAACAACATCGACTAGAGACTTCCTATTTTGGATTTTTCTTAATTGAAGTGTTTGCTATCAATAGAAAATTTCATTAAGCGGATTAGTGAAAGTCAGTTTTCTGATTTTTGTCCGCCTGATATCTCATAGTGGGCCTGGAGCTGATTAAGGAAGGAAGGAAGGAAGGGTAGAAAGGGAAGAAAAAAATTAAATCAATAATGGAAGCACTTATGGAAACTCAAATGATGCAACTCTATTCCATTTGAAGGACTGCTGGTGAGCTTGTTCTATTTTTGCTCATATATTCATATATTGTATATTTATATAACACAAATTTTATTACATTGCAATGTACCATTATTGCAATGTATCATTATAGTAAAGGGGAGGGAGCATAAGGGTATCGAATGAAACGAAGACTGGATGAGGGATGTGGCAACCAGCCCAAGTCATATAAGGTAGGAGAAGATTTTGACGCGCTCTTGTAGCACACAAATCATCACGCAGGATTAGTTTGCACGGCGAAGTTATGTACCTAGAAACCGGAGGACTATGCTGGAAGGAGTGTCTAAGATTCCCGTAGAATCATGTAAGCGACATTGCTTATAGATCCACTAAACCCCTGTTGCTCCTTCACGAACAGCATTGACATGAAAGGTGCTGGGTAGATAAATTTGATTCTGTAGTAATTCTACTTGCATACAACGGGACCCCTTGAGGTGATGGTGGCTACCCCCTTATATACATACGAAGTTTGTCGGGTTAGCTAGTAGCTCTATAAAACTAACAGATTTCTCGCGATTTGACAAGTAACCGCGATAAGATCAATTTTGATTGGTGCGCCATTTTGTATTGGTACACCACACTTATGATTAGTTTATAAGAGACGTGGTGCAGCCAACAACTTTTAACGTGGTAATATACGCAACCACAATAAATTTGCTTCATTAACAGCTATATTATGGTTTTTTAGCTAGCTATAAGTGTGTTTCGACTCGTTTCCTCTTGGTATTGCGCAATACCACAATAAAACCAGAGGTTGATTAATACCGCAAGTAAAACCAAGTGACCTCAGAATTGTTACTTGGGTAAAAGTGATAGGTTGGTTGAATTCATCTTTCTCATCAGTTCATCTTCGGGCAAGACACATCAATCGTGTTTCGTCAGCTTACAGACACGGATTCTGGCTAATGTTTGCTGTTTGAGATTTCGGTTGGGTTGTAAAATAGCTCCGTAACACTTATCTTCTTGGAGATGGATTCGTCGCATTACACAGCGATTTGTTTAGGGTTTTCAGAGATTTGTTTAGCCATAATCAGAGATGAAAGGTTCAACTCCGACGCTTGATTTGAACTTTGCGGCCAGTCATGAGTGTTCTTGTACTTTTCATTTCCTCGCGCAACAGTACTTATAAGATACTGTCAGCTGGGGATACTTACAACACTTTTCTGATGTTGCGTTTCTTATGATTTTAAATTTGATTTCAAACCGCGAATGACTATTTTTAGATATTTTGAGCGTATTTGAAGTAAAACAAGAGATATTGGAGGCATGTTGTCTTTCCCAATTTCGCCTATCGCTTTTTTAAACGTATTCGGAGAAAACGCAGCGCAAATCCGCAAATGTGGAATTTTTCACAATTTTAATTTCTCTGGAGACGGTAGTGGACAGAATAACAGACGTAAACCTACTTTGTACATACTGTCTATAACGATAATTATCTATTTTACAAGTGTTGCAAGCCGTGCCATATTGGAAGTAACAACGCGAATTCATCGTTTCTTCTCCAAGTTCAAAATATAAACAAAGCTCAAAGTTGCTATTTGTTAGCTTACATGATGCATTAATGGTGTACAGGAACCAAGTGATAAAAAATAATTTCATGTCAATGAATTGACGCAACTTTGCACATCCATTATTCCTACTCTGAAAGTAAAATTACTTTCCAATCGTATAAAAACAAGCAAAACAATGATATTACGGATTAAACTTAACTAAACAATAGGTAAACGTCCCTTCTTTAAAACGGCTTTGGATACAAATGGTTATGTTAACAAACAAATGCGTTAGAGCTGTCAAAAGCACGATGCGCAGAAGTATTGCAAGTACCCCGGTGTTGCAAGTATCCCCGGATGACGGTTTTGCCAGGTCCTGAGTTGGCGCGATGAATTTTGCAAGTGAAGTACAGAATTATTAATATTTTTTGAAACGTTGGTTCTACAATTGATGAAGGGAACGTACGGGAAAGTAATGAAAAGTTTTTGAAAATGGAGGGAAAAAAGTGGAAAGGTGGGAGGGGGGGGTATTGGTAGCTAGGCGTAACAAGTTGTCGTTGTGAATCCTACTTTTTGTCCAATGCTGAAAGGTGCATGGGTCGAACCAAACTATAATCTGAGATTATAACCGGATTCGAACCTGTTGTGAGTTCGAATCCAGTTAGAATCCCAGATTATAGTTTGGTTCGATGTCCAATGCTGGATTGGACAAAAGGTAGGAGTCACAACGACAACTTGTTAAACGTAGCAACCAATAGCCCCCCCCCCCCCCCCCCAACTCACCTTTCCATTCTTTCCCCTCCATTTTCAAAAACTTTTCATTACTTTCCCCTGCCGTCCCTTCATCAATTGTAGAACCAACGTTTCAAAAGATATTAATATATGTTTGACCGCATTTCAAGGTCAAGACTAAAAAGTGCCTAGGGAAGGGACATGAACGAGAGGCTCACGTAGGACTACGAATGCAGTGTTCGACAAAGCTTGACATGTTGACATGACATGACAGCTTGCCAATATTTGTCACGCAAATTTTTAATATACTGTACTGTAATAAATGCTCTAGAACATTCCTATAAATTTTGAAAATTTATGTGTGACTTGTTAGTAGCACTAGTCAACTTTAGGTAACTGGAATAACTTGCTCAAAACATAAAATGTTTGTCATTGGACGCACAACTTATGGTTGAACGGAAAAAAATAAATAATCTGGGTTACCATTTACCACTGATTCACTTTCGTCAATTTCCTTGCAAATAGTTGATATATAGCACCATTTATTATGGCAGGTTGAGTTGAAATATAATTGCCTTTCAGCTAACATACGAATAGCGAGTTCAAATTATGACAGTTAAAATATCACCAATTAAAGCAACATATTTTTGGATCAAACCTTATTTTTGGCTTAGACAATCGGGAATTCTTCCTCACTTTAAAAATTGCTGCATCACGTCACATGTATGAATATTCCGTCAACCCCTTTTTCATATGACATTTCTTTTGAATAAATTCTTTCAGTCGATTATAATCGACCGAAAAATAGGGTTGGTCACTCACTTTTTATAACTCTTCACTTTCAAGACATCAAATTGGACTAGGTTTATCGCGGTGCTAAGAAGTCTTGTTAAGGCGAAAAAAAAGCGAAGCCATGGGTTTATACCGTCTTTAGACATTACCCTTCTTTATCGACAGACTTCGCAGCCGACTGTTAGAGTACAGGGAAATTACGGGGCCAAGACGAGTTAAGACGAGAGGACTTTATCACTTATTATGGCGTACTTCCCAAGCACAGATATCAAATTAACCGTCTAAACGCCGTCATGAATCTTCGACCTGTTGGGATGAAGGGGCTCTGTCACTTTTTTGTATAAAAATAAAGGAAAAATATAACGAAAACCATTAAAGCAAGTGTAAAAACTAGAAAGAGTATAAATTTAAGTACGGTTGTATACAACCGTACTATTTGTGGTATGGAAACATCATTATCGCTACGGCAAATCAGTACTACTTATTTCGACCAATCACAGAGCGTGGATTTTTAGTTAGACAATTTTTTTCCATGTTGGGTATTTTTATCACTGCGACCATTTGTTTTATCTATTGTGATATATTCCCCGTTTTATGTTGTTATGTTGTCAAGATGACGCACCACTGTCAGAAGTGATTGTCATTATTTGAGTAATAGCATTTGTCCAGCCTGGTAATGCACTGCGCTGGGAGTTGTTCTCCAAATATCAGAGGGTTCTAACAGCCCTCTTTCGAAGAACCTTAATCTTTTATTGAGAATTGCCGGACATCGGCAATTCTTCGATTCTTCGAAAGCTTCAGGATTTTGCGAGTCATTGAAACGTTTGGAGAGATAAAACGTTTCGACTGCCTAGCATTGAAAGTGTTATTCCAATTTGATTCCACTTTCGTACATTCCCATGCTTTTAGCTCCATTTTTAAAGCGGAAGCAGATAAGCAACAGAAGGGCTCAGGTCCTACAAATTGATGAGATGATCCGAGTCTTGCTAGTGCATCAGCTCTTTCATTTCCATCAATTCCACGGTGACCTGGGACCCAGTACAAGTTGACTTGGTTACGACAAGACAATTTTTGGAGTGATTGAATACATTCCCAGACAAGTTTTGATGTGCATGTCACCGACTTTAGCGCATTTAGAGCTGCTTGGCTGTCGGACATGATGCATATATTTGAATGTCTATAGTTCCTGCGCAAGCACACAGTCGTACATTCTAGAATTGCTTGTAATTCAGCTTGGAATACAGTTGGCCATCTGCCCATAGAAATTGACATGTCTATTCCTGGGCCAGTTACTCCTGCTCCCACTTGATTGTCCATTTTTGAACCATCTGTGTAGAAAACTGTCCAGGCTGGACGAATATCGGGACCACCATCTTCCCAGGAATCACGTCTAGGCTCAAATACACGAAATATTCGGTTGAAGTTGTATTTTGAAGTAGGACTACTTCTTTGATTTCTATATTGGGGTGCACTTTAGAAAAACGAAAAGGGAACATGTAACGAAAAGTGGTTATGGTTTGCACGCTTATAACTCAGTCATCCGTCAACAGATTCTAGAGATATTGGTATCAATCGATTGGAAATTTTTCAAAAAATCCATTACAACAAAGTAGATTACATGTTTCCCTAACAAACGTTTAATAATTGAGAAAATATGAGTCTAATATTTAATATTTCATTATTTGCATTTTTTTGCCTTCCCGCGCCAGTGCTTCCCTAGCACGGATGACAGAAATATATACGAGATGAACTATGGGTTAAACTTCTTTTCCTTACCTTCTTCGGTCACCGGCTTTCGTTGGCGAAATATCAGCCAGCAGCAGCTAGCTTGCGACGCACCGGACAGCAAGTTTTCGAGACACATCGGTGGCAAATTGGCAATTTTAAAGGTTGTATTTGAAACTTTGTTTGCCTTTGCCTCGGTGTGCGTCATCAGTCGGTCGCCGGCTTTCGTTGGCGAAACATCAGCCAGCAGCAGCTAGCTTGCGACGCATCGGACAGCTAGTTTTCGAGACACATCGGTGGCAAATTGGCAATTTTAAAGGTTGTATTTGAAACATTGTTTGCTTTTGCCTCGGTGTGCGTGATCAGTCTGTCGCCGACTTTCGTTGGCGAAACATCAGCCAGCAGCAGCAAGTTTGCGACGCATCGGACAGCCAGTTTTCGAGACACATCGGTGGCAAATTGGCAATTTTAAAGGTTGTATTTCCACCATTTGTCTGCCGATCAACCTTACTGAAAACAGTAATTTTATTTATTGCTAGATTCCCGAGATAAAGTCAACGGTTCACAGGTGTTGTACAAAATACAACAGCGCAAGTAAACCTTCCGTTACTGCGCAACTGGGGAATCTATTATATGAAATTCGTACAAAAATCATCGGATTTGGCATTGGGAGACGAATTGCTCTACATTCGTAGTCCTACTTCAAGCCTGCGCCCGTGCCACTAGGCATGGACCCTTATACTTTTTTCTCCATCCAATCTTCATTACTGGTTACAAGAGGATTAATACTAATAGTTTTTGGAATACTGAGATGACCTGTTAAGTCCTCTTCAAAAAGGTTCATTGATCTTTTGATCCTCAGAGCACTATTTTCAGCTTCTAATTGTATAAACTGATGCGATGGAAGTATATAGAGTAAAGCATCCAACGCCTTTGAAGTTTTTCCAGCTTTATTTGGGTAGTTTCTCTTTTGTTTTTGGCCACCAGACCAACGAAGTATAAGTAATCCTGGGTCTGACAATGGCCGAAAAGATCCAATGGATCATCTTCGGTTTCAGTCCCCATTCACGTTCTTTTACATATCCATAGAGCATTTGTTGCTTTGTTTACTGCTTGCTCTGGATGTGTGTTCCAATTGAGTTTTCCCCTTCGTACCAATACATTGTTCCTGGTGCTAATCTCTAAAGCAACGTTCAAGCGTCGTATTGAACGTTTTGCTCATTAGCTTCGTGACTAGATAAAATGGAATCAAAGCGCAGGCCATAGGGATATGTGGTAGTAAGTTGTTCAATGCTGAAGATGAACGAGTAATGAGACAATAATGCGCCCGCGCTTTCGAGTAAAAGCTGTTTCACGTTCTCTTTTTATCTCCTTCGTACCCAGAATCAACACCAGGAATAATGTGTTGGTATATGCTTGTGCATTGAGATCAAAGCAACGTTCAAACGTCGTGTTGAACGGTTTGCTCAGCAGCTTCGTAAACTAAACTAATAATTTACCGAATTATTCGTATTGCATATGCGTCGGTTCAAACGAAATCATGAACTAGTGAGGCTTCGTACACAAATTACGTAACGCTTAGAGGGGAGGGAGGGGGGTCGAGTTAGCGTTACTTGTTGTTACATAGGGGGGAGAGGGGGTCATGAGAATAGTTACGTAACAAATATATGAATACCAAAAAGGCAGTTGCCAAATAAAGACAGGACATGTTGGAGGTGGAAAACAGTGAATCGGTTTATACTAATGAACATTATGACACAAAATTATGGTTTGTAGCTGATGAAGATAATCCTACTAAATTTCCAGTTATTACGGTTGAAGACCATTCCAGGCTGCCCAGTTTGCTTCGGGGTACGATGCTGGCCTAACAAGCCGTCGTATGTTCGAATATCGGCTAGGAAGTGCTGCTATAGAGCCAGTAGGATCGTTGCACTATCCCCGTAATTGTCCTGTACTCTAATAGCCAGCTGCGAAGTCAGTCGATAAAGAAGGGTCAAGTTCTCAACAGGACGTTTATACCCATGGCTTTGCTTTTTACCATTTCAGCTTAACATGGGCCGATGCCTGATTGTTGTTTTTAATATGAAGCTTGCT